>NW_016808492.1:1855059-1933742 GCF_001698545.2 Rhinopithecus bieti | reverse complement strand
GATTTTCTTTTGCCAAGATTTTAAAATCACGTATTTTATGTAGAAGATTTTAAAACAAAGGCCCTGGTAATTACTATAAAAGGATATGATAAAATGATGAGGATGTGAAATATGTATGTGTATGCACATGTAAAATAAACTTTGCCTTTATATATGAGCCCTCAAAGAGTTTTAAATATTTCTGGATTTCTTAAAGGCTTTTAAAGAAAAACAAGCTCTCTAGTTAATAATAGTTTTCATTTGGGGTAAAATATATGCTGCATTTGCAAAGTATTTAATATTTCACAGTGACTATGTATTATCTCAGTGAAATATTCCAAAGTAGGTGAGAGGATAATATATTCATTTTACAGGTCAAGAAATTGAGATACACGGTGGTTAAATATCACCCCTATTTTATCTCTTAGATAAACTTGATATTAGAGTTCTCCTAAGGATTGCCTCTTACGAATAGGTCTTTGATAGGGTAACCATGTGTTCCATTTTGCCAGGTACAGATAGTCCTACTTTATACCTTATTGTCTATTTATCCTAACTGGTTAATTTTTCCTTTTATCCTCAAAGTGTTTCAGTTTAATTGACAAATCAGACAGTAATTCTAATCTATGAACATAAAGGCATATTGATGTATTGTTTCTGAGAGATTATATAAGATGTTAATTTGGGTCTGGGATCTATTTAGAATTTTGAAAATTTTTTTTCTCCTTATGATATATTAATATAACCAACTACAATAGAGAAAATGGCTGTGCAGTAAGCATGCTTTATTCTAATAAGTAATCTGGAGTGAGAGATGATATCAAGTAATAATGGCTAGTCATGCGTTCTTCACCAGAGAAATATCTATAATTTTGTGGCAGTGTGGCGATGTTTGTTTTTAAAAGTGAACTGCTTTGCCCTGAAGGTTAATGTGAAATCTTTACATTTTAAATAGGTTTAAAATGTAAACCTATAGTGGATTTAAATCACAAAGCTATAATGGATTTAACTCACAAAGCTAGCCCATTTCTTAGTGTTGGCCTATAAGAAAAATTTGGGATCTCACTTTTTATATTAGAGTCATTAAATTTTCATACATTTCTGTTTAATGCTTTTCTCTCAGCCAAGATGAGAGTGGGTTACTCTCTCACAATTCTAGTCATCTATTTTAAAACCAAATACAGTTTAAAGAGGAAAATTACTTCTGGGCATTGCAGGGGGTCAGTTTTAACAGTGTTTTCTGTACCCAGAACATAATGCAATTAGGCTAGCTGATGCTTGTCTTTGAAACATCTTAAATAGTAACCAGATAAAAGTGTGAAATGTAACCTTAAAATGAGAGTTGTACCAGACTACCTAGTCTGCTGGAAGTGGAGGGTGGAGGATCTGTTTTACATGTCTGGTAGAGATCCTACCTATAGTAAAGCTTAAATGGGTATCTTAGTTTTAATGGTGAGATAAGGAATATAAAATGTAGCCTCAAATTGATGACATTCTACCTCCTTTCTGTCAGCAGATTTAACTTGGTATGTAGAAAAGAAAAAATGTTGTAGCTTCCCAAAGTGAAATTTTATTGTGCAAGAAAAATCTGTATCTCTTTGATACATATTCTCTTACATTTGATTTGGGCATGATGTAGTTGCCATTCTTTTATTTGAATTGCAGTTTATTTTTGTTTTAGATTATAGCCACATAACTGATTTATATAGTTGAAATTCCTTGGGTGAGAATTATACTGTTTTTCTGTAATTCTTTGATTCAAATGCTTTGATAACACTGAATGATTGAAATATACTCAACACTATCCAGTTACAAAGCTAAAACTTAAATTACATCAACCCTGTCATGGCCCTTCTCACTTGGCACTGGAGGTGACATTTTCTTAATAAAGAATGATACAAAAATGAATTGCTGAAATCTGAGGGAAGACATGCTAAGGAAAAAAAATTGGTTACTGGTACATGTTATAATAGAAGAAATACAGGCTTTGGTGCCAGATAACCTTGGATTTGAATTCATTTTTTGACTTGTACATGCATGACCTTTCTGAGACTTAATTATGTTTTCTGTGAAATGGGGAAATTTTTTTGAGGAAGTAATATGTCAAAAACCTGACACAGTGGACATACAGTATTCATAGAAGAAAATGATCTTTTTTTGAGAGAGACTTTCAGTGCCAACTACCAAGTTTCAGGGGACAATCCCTAAGACTGTCTTTACTTCTGACACCAGTTGCAAGCTCGGGGTTCCCAAAACTACCTTAGTTTGATAATTTGTTAGGACTCACAGATCTCACTGAAAGCTATTATTTTGTTTTCTTAAAGGGGAAGGATATAAATTAACATCAGCCAAGGGAGGAAGGGCATAGGCCAGAGTCCAAAAGTACCAAATGTGGGCCTTCTATTGTTTTCTTTTCATGGAGTCAGGCCACATTCATCTCCTAGCATCAGTGCGTGACAGTATGCAGGGAGTGTTGCAAAACGGGGGTACTCACTCAAGCCTCAGTGTTCATAGTTTTTATGAGAGTTCCATTATGTAGGCATGGACTACTGAATTGCTCACATGGCTGATTTCAGTTTCCAAGTCAACTGACTCAAAGCCCCCAGCCTGAGTCACATTGTTGGTTTTTTGGGCATGACCAAACCCTAAGCTAAGACTATGTGGGTGTGTCCAACCTTCACTCTCTATCACATTGTCAGGTTATCCAGTATGACCATAGGACCCTAGTCAAACAAAGATGCTACGATCAGGCATAACATTCCCAGGATCCAGAGATAACCTCCAGGAAGCTAGGGTCAAAGGCCAGATCTTTTTTTTTTTTTTTTTTGAGACGAAGTCTCCCTCTGTTGCCCAGACTGGAGTGTAATGGCGTGATCTCGGCTTACTGCAACCTCAGCCTCCCGGGTTCAAGCAATTCTCCTGCCTCAACCTCCTGAGTAGCTGGGATTACAGGCACACACCACCACACCCTGCTAATTTTTGTATTTTAATAGAGACGGGGTTTCACCATGTTGGCTGGGCTGGTCTCAAACTTCCGACCTCAAGTGATCCGCCTGCTTCGGCCTCCCAAAGTGCTGGGATTACAGGAGTGAGCCACTGCGCCCAGCAGGCCAGGTCTTTTCTTTGGGCAAGGCCAAATTCTTTACTCCACATTTTCTCCCAATAAATGTTTTCTTGCATTCACTTTATTTTGTATGTCAAAAGTCATTAATTTTGCTAAAATAAATCATTGTATTAGTAATCTATTGCTCTGTCACAAAAGTATCAGCTTAAAACAAAAATTTATTATCTCACACTCTCAATTTCTGAGTCAGGCATTCAGGAAAAGCTTAGCAAGGGTGGTTCTAGCTCAGGGTCTCTCATGAGGTTGCAGTGAAGCTATCAGCCAAGGGCTTCAGTATCTGAAGATTTAACTGGAACTGTAGAATTTGGTTTCAGCTTTTTTTTTTTTGTTGGCAGAATGCTTCAGTTTCTCATCATATGTGCTGTTCACAACATAGCTGTTTCCAGATTAAGTTAACAGGTCAGAGTATCATGAAGATGGAAGCTTCAGTGTCTTGTAACCTATTCTTGGAGGTGACATACTATCACTCATATTGGTATTGGTAGTCTGTTAGTGACCAACCCTAGTACAGTGTGAGAGGGGATTGTAGAAAGTATAAATTCCAGGAGACAAGGATTATTGGGGGACATCTTAGAGGCTGACTACCATACTCAGTATGCTCTTTATTAAGAAAATATTTATTTAGTGATTTACTATAGTTAGCATTTTATATGAATATCGTCTAGCCATTTAAAATCATGAGTATTCACTATGATTTAACATTTTATTGATCATTTGAGTTCATGCCTGTGAACATCATATTCTTTATAACAGGGATAAGAAGGGTATGATGAAGGTCTTCTACTTTTTAAGGCCTCAGGTTTTTCTTTTTGAGGTCTTAGGATTACTTTCTTTTTTTTTCTGAGATGAAGCCTTGCTCTGTCACCCAGGCTATAGCGCAGTGGCATGATCTTGGCTCACTGCAACCCCCACCTCCTGGGTTCAAGCAATTCTCCTGCCTCAGCCACCCGAGTAGCTGGGATTACAGGCGCCCGCCACCACACCTGGCTAATTTTTGTATTTTTAGTAGAGACATGGTTTCACCATGTTGACCAGGCTGCTTTCCAACTCATGATCCACCCGCCTCGGCCTCCCAAAGTGCTGGGATTATAGGTGTGAGCCACTGCTCCCGGCCATGATTACTTTTTATACCTTTGTTCCCCCTCCACATTAGAAACTGGTTATTACTTGCTTATTCTTTAAAATGCTTTCTTTGCTTTTGGTTTTGTCCAGTATCCACATATCCAGAACTTTAAGAACTGAATATTAAGTGAACTGAGTATCCTCTGAGAATGTCATCCAGGCTTTCCTTTTGGAAATGTGGGATTGTTTTAAGTTCCTACCTAGCCTTTGTGAAAGTCCTCTTTAGCTTTCTTCCTTATCATGGAGATCATTCTAGATAGTCGAGGTTGTCAAATAGGTGGCCGTTAGCTAAATGAGGTAGGACCGTGTAAAGCTTTCTTTATTTTCTGTATAAAATTTTTAGTTACTTTGTTTACTAAAGTAGATGGTCTCAGGTTTATTGTTCACAAAATGAAGGAAAAAGCTCTAGTGATTAAAGTGGAAAATAGGGATGATTACTCAGCATAAAAAAAAAATACCTGTAGATATATAATGTTTTTTTTTTTTTTTTTTTTCTGTTGGATTTTGTATCTGAAAGCAGAAATGACATATTTAGTAGAATATTTATAATCTTACTAAAGCACCACTGTTACAACTCCTGATATGATTTGTACTGGATTGGAATAGTTGTACATTTTTTTCTGCCAAGTTCATTAACTCTTTACCAAAACAATATTAGAAATTCAAGAAATTACATTGATGCTGAATGATAGAGGAAAATGTACTGCACACTTAATTTGCTATATTCTAATTTTAAATATGGGCATAATCAAAAGCAATAATTTTGATACATTACTGTTTACTTCCTTTCTAGAGAAAAGTAGAATCAAATTGGAACTTTGTAGAAGAACTGCTGAAAAAGTCCATCAGTGTTCAGGTATGCAATTAAAGTAAGACAGTTTGTGGACTTTGCTTAATTTTATGCCATATATTTTATTTTAAAACCAAGCAAGCTGTTAAAATGATTCAGATAACAAATAACTTTCATACTTTGAAGGGTCAACTCACAGTAGTTTCTTTTAGTGATTATTCTTTAAAGATTTTTAACACTAAGTTGTCAGTTAAAGGACAAAGATAATATCCTAGTTGGTGACTTTGACAAAATATATTCAAAATAAGTGGTAGATGCTTCAGAAGTGTATGCCATTCCTTGACTCTATGATATCAAACTAGGTGACACAATGAGGGAGATAGTCATTGGCATTGAAAATTCAACTATATCCTCATCACAGCAGGAAGGTGACTTGCCTTGCTGAGCAATTTGTCTTAAAGGCTTGAATCATATTCTAACTGATAAGGTCCTAGTTTCTGAGCATTCATTTCATACCTTATCATTTTCCTTTCTGCAGAGCTGTTAATGTAGTGCCTCATGGCCTAGAGGTCAGACTTGACCTCCTTTTAAAATAGTTTTAAACATGCTGTTCATCACATTTTTAAACATATTGTATAGAAGCCCTGTAAAGTTTTGTAATATATTATCATTTTGTAAGAGTTTATGAAAATTATAATAAAGAATGTTTTGGAATTTGGGAAATATTTTCATTTAAGAAATAGAGATTATTTAAAACTTGAAGAGGAATAGAAGAAATATAGTATAATATTGCTTTATACGTGTGTGTGTGTGTGTATGTGTGTGTGTAGTAGCTATGTCTTTGGAAAACATTTTAATTGCTTGAAATTTTCTTTTACCCATTATCTGCATTAACTCTTACTTTTTTAGGAAACATAAAACATTTAGTTATAATATGAATAATCTAATTATGAACTAAAATTCTAGCTTAGAATGCCAAAGAATTCTGCATACATAAATTAGATCAAAACAAAAGATCTATTATCTTTTATAATCTTTACCACGATCCATGGAAAAGTTTTATTATATTTTGTCCTGTATCACATCCATTGGTCTTCCTCATTTTTTTTTGAGAACGTATTGATTTAGTAACTTAAAAAGTTTTTTATGTATATTTTTTATTTCGGAATGAAGGGAATTACTAAAAAGTGGTTGTAAAATAAGATGCATATTACAGTGGTCATTGTCATTTGTATCAGTTATTAAGTCAGTCTTACTACTTTAACATAGCATACTTAAAACCAAATCCAAAGAATTTCAGCAAAGTCTGGATAACATTATTCTGTTGGGAGTTACTGAATCTGAGTCAGTAACTAGGGGCTTTAATTTCCAATTAAGTTGTAACTGCTTGTGTCCTTTAAATTTACTTCTACTTGACCCATGTTTCTGTTGTATTTAACAATTTTTAAACTCCCTTTCAACTCTAACAGTGTATGAATTTATGGTTTTGTACTCAGCTGGTTTTAAGTTACAGAATATTTCTTAGGAAGCTTTAAAGGTTTATATGGATAAATATATATATATATAATATGTATTTACATAGATCTCAGCCCTGCACACCAGAGGTCTGGATATAAATTCAGCTTTGTTGGCTGTTGGGGGAGCATAGCAGGAGTGAGACTGACCTTGCTGGCTGCATGGGAGCTGAGTGAGGCCTGCCACTGCCAGCTTTCCCCCACTTTTCTGGAGACCTGTATGAAGCAGCAGAGGCAGCCATAATTCCCCTTCAAACATAATTTCGTGGCCCTGAGAACTGCCCCCACCCATATCCACTCCACAGTGTTTTCATCACGCCCTGCCCAAGGAGAGTCTGAGCTCAGACATGCCTAACCATTCCTCCACCTTATGGTTTGTGTTAGGGTTCTCTAGAGGGACAGAACTAATATATATATGGGAGTTTATTAAGGAGTATTAACTCACATGATCACAAGGTCCCACAATAGGCCACCTGCAAGCTGAGGAGCAAGGAATCCAGTCCGAGTCTCAAAGCTGAATAACTTGGTGTCCAATGTTTGAGGGCAGGAGGCATCCAGCACAGGAGAAAAATGTAGGATGGGAGACTAAGACAGTCTAGTCTTTTTATGTTCTTCTGCCTGCTTTTTATTCTGGCGGAGCTGACAGCTGATTAGATTGTGCCCACTTAGATTAAGGATGGGTCTGCTTTTCCCAGCTCACTGACTCAAATATTAATCTCCTTTGGCAGCACCCTCAAAGACACACCCAGTATCAATACTGCATTCTTCAATCCAATCAAGTTGACACTCAGTATTAACTATCACAGTCTTTCTCTACCTACCTGGTAGCTGAAGATAGAAAGCATAAACTCATGAGAGCTCCATGGCCCCATCCATCACCTGATAAACCTGAATACTTATGCAGGTGATTTCAGGGCAAGTTTATATCCCCCCTATAGTACCACAGCTGATGCTCTCTTGAAAGTGCCACCTCCTGGCTGGAGGCCAACCAACTCAAGCCATTACGGCGACTCAGAACAGCCCTGCTCCAAGGAAGAAGAAGACAACATCTAATTCCATTACCTGTAACATCCTGTTTAACCAGAGGTCCTGAGTCTGTCCACATGACAACTTCACTGACAGCATAACCAACATTTGAGAAAACCAGTGTACTAAATAAAACTACAACAAAGGATCCTCACAGAGTCCATTTCACTCCCCTGCTACCTCCACCAGAACAGGTGGTGGTATCCACGGCTGAGAGACCTGAAGACAGGTCATGTCACAGGACTCTTTGCAGACATCTCCCCAGTACCAGCCCAGAGCCCAGTAGCTCTGCTGGGTGGCTAGACCCAGAAGAACAATGACAATCACTGCAGTCTGGCTTTCAGGAAGTGGGAGAACACCGCATCAAGTGATCACTCTGCAGTACGAAAGAACATTAGTCGTTGGATCTCAGATCTTTCCTCTGACATAGTCTATCCAAGTGAGAAGGACCCAGAAAAACAATCTGGTAATATGACAAAACAAGGTTCTTTATCACCCCCACAAGATCACACTAGCTCACTAGCAATTAATCCAAACCAAGAATAAATCTCTGAATTACTAGAAAAAGAGTTCTAAAGGTAAGTCGATTATTATGTTACTTAAGGAGGTAACAGAGAAAGGTGAAAACCAAATTAAAGAAATTTTTAAAATAATAACATATGCATGAAAAGATCTGCAGAGAAATATATATCATAAATGAAAAACAATCACAACTTCTGGAAATGAAAGACACATTTAGAGAAATGCAAAATGCATGAAACGTTTCAACAACAGAATCGAACAAGTAGAAGAAAGAGCATCAGAGCTTGAAGACAAGGTTTTCAAATTAATCCAATCCGATAAAGACAAAAAAGAATTTGTTAATAAATGAACAAAACCTCCAAGAATACTGGGATTATGTTAAGTGACCAAACCTAAGAATAATTGGTGTTCTTGAGGAAGAAGAGAAATCTAAAAGTTTGGAAAACTTATTTGAGGGAATAATCGAGGAAAACTTTACTTGCCTTGCTAGAGTTCTAGACATCCAAATACAAGAAACTCAAATAACACCTGGGAAACATCACAAAAAAGTAATCACTTAGACACATAGTCATCAGGTTACCTAAAGTGAAGACAAAGGAAAGAAGCTTAAGAGCTGTGAGGCAGAAAGCATCAGGTAACCTACAAAGGAAAACCTATCAAACTAACAGCAGATATTTTAGCAGAATACAAGCTAGAAGGGATTTGGGTCCTGTCTTCAACATCCTTAAGCAAAATTATCCTCCAAGAATGTTGTATCCAGTGAAACTAAGCTTCATAAATGAAGAAAAGATAAAGTATTTTTCAGACAAACAAATGCTAAGAGAATGTGCCACTACCATGCCAGCACTGCAAGAGCTGCTGAAAGGAGACCTAAATCTTGAAACTCAAAATATACCAAATAAACCTCCTTAAAGCATAAATCTCACAGGGCCTGTCAAACAATAACACAATGAAAAAAAAAAGGCATTCAGACAACGACTACCACAGTGAATAGAATAGTACCTTACATCTCAATACCAACATTGTATGGAAATAATCTAAATGTGTCACTTAAAAGATACAGAATGACAGAATGGATAAGAATTCACCAACCAAGTATCTGCTGTCTCCAAGAGACTTAACACATAAGGAGTCACATAACTTAAGGTAATGGGGTGGAAAAAGATAGTCCATTCAAATGGACACCAGAAGCGAGCAGGAGTCTTGCATCAGACAAAACAGATTTTAAACCAACAACAGTTTAAAAAGACAAAGAGGGACATTATGTAATGATAAAAGGGTTCAACAGAAAAATATCACAATCCTAAATAGGGAACATACACAACTAACACTGGAGCCCCCAAATTTATAAAATAATTACTTGACCTAAGAAATGAGATAGATGGCAACACAATAATAGTGGGGGACTTCAGTATTCCACTGACAACACAAGTCAGGTCATCAAGCCAAAAAGTCAACAAAGAATCACTGGATTTAAACTATACCCTAGAACAAATGGACTTAACAGATATTTACAGAATGTTCTACTCAACAACTGCCGAATATACATTCTGTTCGCCAGCACATGGAACACTCTCCAAGATAGGCCATATGATAGACCACAAGTCTCAATAATTTTTAAAAAATTGAAATTCTATCAGGTACTCTCTCAGACCACAGTGGAATAAAATTGGAAAGCAACTCCAAAAGGAACCTTGAAAACTACACAAATATGTGGAAATTAAATAATCTGCTTCTGAGTGATCTTTAGGTCAATAATGAAATCAAAATGGAAATTTAAAAATCCTTTGAACTGAATGATGATAGTGACACAACCTATCAAAACCTCTGAGATACAGCAAAAGCAGTGCTAAGAGGAAAGTTCATAGCATTAAATGCCTACATCAAAAAGTCTGAAAGAGCACAAATAGACAATCTAAGGTCATACTTCAAGGAACTAGAGAAACAAGAACAAACCAAACCCAAATCGCATCCAAAAGTGGGCTAAGGACATGAATAGGCAGTACTCAAAAGAAGATACGTAAATGGCCAAGAAACAGATGAAAAAATGCTCAACATCACTAATGATCAGGGAAGTGCAAATCAAAACCACAATGCGAAACCACCTTACTCCTGCAAGAATGGCCATAATTTAAAAACAAAAAGTAGTAATAGATGTTGGTGTGGACTTGGTGAAAAGGAAACACTTTTACACTGCTGGTGGAAATGTAAACTAGCACAAACACTATGGAAAACATTATAGATATTCCTTAGAGAACTAAAAGAAGATCTAACATTTGATCTATCAGTGCCACGACTAGGTGTCTATCCAGATGAAAAGAAGCATTATGAAACACTTGCACATGCAGGTTCATAGCAGCACAATTCACAATTGCAAAAATATGGAACCAGCCCAAATGCCCATCAATCAATGAGTGGATAAAGAAAATTTGTTATATATAGAACGTGGAATACTACTCAGCCTTAAAAAGGAATGAAATAATGGCATTTGCAGGAACCTGAATCTAGTTGGAGACCATTATTCTTAGTGACGACACTCAGGAATGGAAAACTAACCAACATATGTTCTCGTTTATAACTTGGAGCTAAGCTATGAGGACGCAAAGATGTAAGCATGATATAATGGACTTTGAGGGCCTGAGGGGAACGGTGGGAGTAAGGTGAGGGATAAAAGACTATACTTTGGGTACAGGCCGGGTATGGTGGCTCACGCCTGTAATGCCAGCACTTTGGGAGGCCAAGGCAGGTGGATCACCAGAGGTCAGGAGTTCAAGACCAATCTGGCCAACATGGTGAAACTCTGTCTCTACTAAAAATACAAAAATTAGCTGGGTATGGTGGCACATCCCAGCTTCTCGGGAGGCTGAGGCAGGAGAATCACTTGAACCTGGGAGACAGAGATTTCAGTGAGCCAAGATCATGCCATTTGCACTACAGCCTAGGTGACAAAAGCAAAACTCTTGTCTCAAAAAAAAAAAAAAAAATGACCATACTTTGGGTATAGTATATATTGCTCAGGTGATGGGTGCACCAAAATCTCAGAAATCATCACTAAACAACTTATTCATGTAACCAAACACCACCTGTTCCCCAAAGACTATTGGCGGGGGGAAGAAAAGTAGGTCAGGTGACCAACCATCCTGGTTTGCATGGCCCAGAGTTTCAGTGCTAAACCAGGAAAGATCTGAGCAAACCAGGATGAGTTAGTCACCCTGGAAGTAGGAATAATATGGCTAACCTAAGAAACATGCTCTATGAATTTAGGCCTAGCGTAAAGTCAAAATAATATCTTTCCTATGGGAAAAGAGGCCATTATAATATTTAGGAAGAAGTAGTGTTATGGTTCTCTGCTGTTCCTTCAGTTTTAGTGTTCCTTGATTGTACCAAATTATATTCTACGAGTAGTATAGGACTATGTGTTGAATTTCTGGAAACCAATTTTGTGGGTGCAGTAGTAGGTAGTCGTAAAGAATAATATATTTGGATAGAACTATTGGTTTGATTATGTCTGTTTTCCTCCCATTGAGGTAAATTGAAATCTGACCATGGTCATGTACTTGATCTCCAACAGTGACATGGTGAAAGAGTCCATTTGCTGTATTTAAAAACAAAAACCTTCCAAACATACAGCAGCCTTCAAATAAAATTAGTCTACACTTCATTATACTTTTTATTTTCATTTAAAGAGACAGGGTCTTTCACTGTCACCCAGGCTGGAGTACAGTGGTGTGGTTATAGCTCACTATAACCTTGAACTCCTGAGCTCAAGCACTTCTCCCGCCTCCTTCTCCTGAGTCATTAGGACAGGTGCATGCCACCATGTGTGGCTAATATTTTCATTTTATAGAGACAGATCTTGCTATGTTTCCCAGACTGATCTTGAACTCTTAGCCTCAAGGAATCCTCCTGCCTCAGCCTCCAAAAGTGCTTGGGATTACAGATGTGAGCCACCGCACCCAGCCCACCACTACAGCTTTAATCAAGCAAATAATATTTCAAATTCTTTTTTCTTGCTAGAGAGGATCTGCCAGAAACAGGTAGAGTTTTAGTTTAGTAAAAAGAACATATATCGCTCAGTTTTACTTACATAGGTACAAATAGTAAAGTGCTTTAAAACAGTTTTTTAGAGATAATCCTATTTAATATTTGTGAATTGTAAACGTGTGTTCTGCCTTTGGAACAGCATTATTGTTTTTTCATATGAAAAAATATTTTTCGTCTGTGGTTGCTCACCTGCTTTTTAAAAAGCCGGCCTCATCCGTCCGTTTTCTGAGATCCACAGAAGTTAAATTTTTAAGTTTTTTGAATAAAGGTTCGTATCGGAACCAGCTATTTAAAACAATAAAAAACTCTTGATTTTTAAAAAATCATTTTGATGTTTTTCTAAAACACACATCTAATTTGGAGGTCCCAGGCAGGAGCAGAAACAGCTCAGAATGTGATTAGATCTAAATAATGTGGGACAATAGTCTTTAAATAACTAACTAAAAATCATAGTGTTTCTTGAGTAGAAGGATCTTACCTGGGATGTTGAAGTCCAACTCTATTCACTCCTAAAAATAAATCCAATTAGGGAAACTTCTGGTAACAGTTAGACTGTGAATAAATTTTCTTCTTCTGATGGTTTCTGATAGGTAGATTCGTTATGCATAAATAAATGAGCTTTTGTTAAATTTTATATAATAACCAGTTGTTAAATTGCCATTTCTATATAATAACTAAGGTAAAAGAGTGAATGTTCTTATTATTAGTTCAATTAAAGATTTGACCTATGTAGTATGCCCAAATGTAATATGCCTAAATTTGATTGTTCAAAATAAAGATAAGACATTCTTTAAAAAAGGACTAAAGCAGAGATTAGAAGCAGGCATATTCATTTAATGGACTTATTGGAATATTCATTAAATAGTTCATATTCTCTCCCTGTCTCGTACACTCACACTCACACACACACACACACACACACACACACACGAGATAAGACACATTGAGAGCCCATAAGGGCTTCTGAAAATGTGGGAGACGAGTAGTACTCCTTGAGCCAGTCAGGTTTAAGGCTGTGTGGAAAAGAGGCCTACAGGCCTTATGGCTTATTTAAAACAATCTTTAATCAGAGGGCATGGAATTACATGTCTTTAGTCAAGTCTCTGTGATTAGGTGGGGTTTGCTTAAAACTGACAAAATTGATACGTATCATCTTAAGGAACACTACTGTGAACCTGTTGCATTTATTATTTGATCATCAAAAGAGTAGCATTGGTCTAAAAAAAGTGCATTTCTCTCCTGCAGATAACAAAATGACAGCTATCCCTGTGCAAGCACTGTACTTAACACTTACTGCACATTCCTTCACTTAATACTTAGGACGGTCTTATGTAGTGATGATATTTCTGTTTCCATTTTACACTTTTACAGACTGAGGCCCAGAACTTGTCCAGGTTCACACAGCTAGCTTAGGAAATGGCAGAGCTGAGATTTGAATTTTCATATATGTTTAACTCCACTGTTTGGTACCTAGCATTCATCCTTTTGCTTTTCCCAAACTTTGCATATTTTTTACAGTTTAAATATGTTTTTGTGGATTTTACATGGTAAAATGATTTTCAGATGTCAAATAAAACAAAACCCTTCAATATTAACTTTGATAACATAATCTACTTTTTTACCTGTTAAACATGATAAAATTAGTATGCTTTATTTCAATTCAGTAGTGTGCCATAGGAATCAATATGAACCTGGATCTAATTTAATATTTTCTTAATAAAATTAGAGGCTAGTGATGGACAGAACCTTGCCTTCTTTGGTTAAATAAGCTTAATTGTTTACTCAAGAAGCTAAATGTCTTTCCCTAAACCATAACTGCTTGTTGGGAAGAAGCATCAGAACTCAGATCTCAGTTTTGTTCATGAATCATTTATGGAGGCTTTTTGGTGAAACAGGCACTGTGGTGTATACACAATGTGGGCATTATTCTGTCTTTCACAGAGCTCTCAGATACTTGAAAGCAGATAAACTTAACAAGGTAAGTATGATGATGTAGGTATGCCTAGTGTGCCATAAAAGCGTAAAGAAAGACCACTTATCTAGTAGGGGAGTTAGGAAGTCTTCTGGAGAACTTGTAGTTTGAAGTGTATTTTAAATAATGAATAAAGAGTTAAGGCCTTGTCAAAAAAAAAAAATTGTGCATTGCTGTTTTTTACCCATGTTTGGGTTACTCTTCTTTCATTGAAAAAGTTTGGTACCAAGATCACTGTGTTCTTCTTTACCTGTACACCATTTCTGCTAGTGACCCTGGTGTTATTGTGTATAATCAAACTGTGCTTTCAGTTTCTTAATAGCCTCACTATTTATTAGATTTTCTTTTACTTGCCTCATCTACCTCCTCCCATGGTTATACTCTACAGTAGTTTTTCACTTTTCATTTTTCTTTTCATTTTGCCTATTACCATTGACCTTTTCGTTTTTCTGTCCTCTTCCATTTCCTCACTTTCTTTCTTAAACAATGTATACAACCCATTATTATAATTACTCCACGAGAAACATCTTTAATTCCATGGCCCTTAACTTGTTTTAACCATGAAAAAGCCATTTTTTCTCTCCTATCTCCCACACCACCCACAACTGAATATTGTGGGAGAAAATCATACATTCATTTTTACTAAGGTGTCTGACTTTAAATTCTGGATCATAATCTCAAATGGCTGTCAGCTCTAGAATGTTTGCTTTTCTGCTCTCCAAAGTGACTTACTTCAGAACTTCTGTTTTTGTTGTTGTTGTTGGGTTTTTTTTGTTTTTGTTTGTTGTTGTTGTTGTTGTTGAAAGAGTGTCATTCTGTCTCCCAGAGTGCAATAGTGCAATAGCAGTCTCGGCTCACTGCAACCTCTGGCTCCTGGGTTCAAGCGATTTTCCTGCTTCAGCCTCCCAAGTAGCTGGGATTACAGGCACCTGCCACCTCATCCAGTCCAGCTAATTTTTGTGTTTTTTAGTAGAGACAGGGTTTCGCCATGTTGGCCAGGCTGGTCTTGAACTCCTGACCTCAGGTGATCCACCCACCTCGGTCTCCCAAAGTGCTGGGATTACAGGTGTGAGCCACCATGCCTGGCCCAGAACTTCTCTTTGACATACAAGTTAATACGTGCTCTTCTCTAATCCATTCAGCTCAACATCTTGCCTCATAAATTATTGAAAAGTAGAATTGGTCAGTTAAGAATTCCTCTCTTTACACCTTCAAATCTCCCAACATTTGATCTCTCATACTATTCTTCTTTTATATTGGAAGTGTCACTTTTTCTATCAAGAGCTAATTCCTTCCCCTGTACACTGGATCTTAACTCTTCTCACTTGTTCAAAGACTTTATTGTTTATATGTTTTCACTTAAATATCTTTACTTCCTCACCTCCTAGATGTCATAAGCCATCCATAGTTGAGCTTCTTCATCATAGTCTTCATCAAGCCCCAAACTGCTCTGGCAATGCCGTCAATGACTTCCATATTGTTTCTTCTAAGGATTCTTATTTCTTCTTTTTGTATCCTCTGAGCAAAGGTCAATCCTGTTCACCATTGTCATTTTTCTGAAATACTTCTCTTGGCATCCGCAATGCCTGGTTTCCTTTTTGCTTCATTGACCACTTGTTTTTGCCTATAGAGTATTCTCCACTTGCTTCATATCAAAATGTTGTAATATCAGAGGGCTCTCAGTTATGGATCCTTTTATCATTGACCCAAATTTATGTCAACAACTCTGACTTTAATCCCTTAACTCTAGACCCATAGGTCAGATTGTCTGCTTAATAGCTCTACTTGGATACCCTGGACACTCACCTCATAAGTCTTTGCCATTTCAGGAAATAGCACTATTGACCTATTTCCTTATGCCAAAACCTGAAACTTCTTTCTTTCATACCTTAATGTAGTTTACCAGCAAATCCCACTGAATCTTTTTCCAAACATGTCTTAAAGTTTCAGTCTTATAGTTTCACACAATCGCCTCCTACCTGTTCTCCCTGTATCTCTTCTTATCCCCTCTATTCATTCTTTATGTATAATCCAGAGCAGTGTTTTTCAAACAATCACATCATGTCACTTTGGTGCTTACTCTCTTCCAGTAGCTTCCCAACATATTTAAAATACAATCCAAATTTCTTACCAAGACCAGTAAAGCCTCAAATGAGATATGATGTCTTCCTGTCTAGAAATAATACCAAGCCTACTAATAATTGAGGAACTTTCCAATCATTTTCTCTGCCTTGAATGTTTTTCTTCCAAGTCTTTATTGACTTTCATTTAATCAGGTAGTTTAACTGCAGCCCTTCAAAAGGCTTTTCCATTCATAGCAGCTGATAAAATAGTGATGCTCATCCTCTACCAGTTACTTTCACATTACTTTGCTTTGTTTCGTTTTTCACAGCAGTTATTTCTGTTCAAATTTATATTGTTTTAGTATCCTTTTCTTTCCTCTCCAAAAATGTAAGCTCTACCAGTACATGTGCTATGTCTGACTTACTTGTTGTCCTATGCGTAGTACATTAAAACAGTGCCTAGTATGTGGTAAGTTTTAAGTACAATTGTTGAATGATTAGAATTCAGGGTGTGTCATTTAAAAAATATATGCATGGTTATATTGTCATAGAAAAAGCATCTATGTTTTTTCTACTTCCTTTTCCTCCTGTTATCCCATAAAAGGTTAAAATAGATGTACTCTGCCAATCCTTTGATTTTAGAAAGAACAACTCCTATAATCCTATAAAAAATTTAACCAAGTAATTAAGTATGACCAAGCCCTCTGGATTTGTGTACATCTTAATTATTAGGTCATCTTTGCCACTTCTTTCTGGTTTGGGTTTCTTTTCTGGTTTCTGGGTTTCCAATACCATTCAATTATGAAACACCTATAATTTTTAACTAATTGAATTAAAAGTCGAGTTACGTGATTTCTGTTATCTGAATATGTTAATGGTCTTTAAAACATGTTTTTGGAAGTATGTGTTATGTTGATTTAGACCTAGTCTGAATATGAGAATGGGTATGATTGGGTGATGTATATTTATTTTCTTTTTAGCTGCAGGTTATACAGTAAAATATCAAGTGAAAATGTTTATATTGCCAGAGCCCATTTACCGTCTCATAACTTCAGTTTATTTTTTAGGGTAGTATTCTAGAAGAACAATTACGAGTGTATCTTCACTGTTGTTTGACGCTTTGTGATTTCTGGGAGCCAAACATTGCAATTGTTACCATTTTATGGGAATATTATAGTAAGAACCTGGTGAGTGAATAGAATATGATTTTGCTCCAGGAATTTTAAGAATTTGTACATATTTGAGGAATTTCTTTATGGTTTAATTATGAATAGTTATGGATTTTTCTTAAAAAGTTAATTTTTTTTCAGAGTAGATTGAGTAGCTCATGAATAGTTTTATCTTTAACATTGTAGAGCTTTGTCATAAGGGAGACAGCATTTGGTATCCTTTTTCTCTTCAGAGCAGGTGTAAACAAAGTAGCTAAAATGTAGCAGATATTTATAAAATCTACATTTATAAATGTTTCTAATAATAATTGGTTGCTCATGACACATTGAACAGGCACTGCTGTCCTGAGTAAGAAACAATCCTGGCATTTGAGTAGCTTATAGGCTAGTGGGTGGGTATACATACATTGTGGGAAAAAGGTTATAATTGTGGAACTCCAGAGGAGGGGGTGTCTAACCTGGTATCTGTATTTGTGGAAGACTTCATGAGGTCATAATTTTGAACTTGGCTTTGGGAATGAGTAGAATTTCCTAAAACAGAAGAAAAAGATCCAGGCAGAATGAACAGTATAGACAAATACATGGAGGTATGAAAAAGCGTGGTCTGTTCCTACCATGTCAACGGTTCTGAATGATAGGCCTGGGGTAACTATGGAGAGACTGAAGATAGGAGACTAGAGAAGGCAGTCTGGGACTATACTATGAAGGGTTGAAGATAATGTACAATTAATTCTGGTTTATTCAGGAGACACTAAGTAGCAAGGATGTGACTTAGGTATGTGTTTGAGAAAGTTGTTTTTTTTTTCTTTAAGTGGTGTAAAGGTACAGACGAGTTAGTGGTTTATTGTAGTTGTATGAGCAAAAATACTATGGCTGAGAACTGAAATAGGGACAATGTATTTCTAAAGGAGAGGATAAGTTTGGAAGATTAAAATTTTAAAGGTAGATTTAAAGGATTTATACTTTGTGTATAGAGAGGAGATTTGGGATGTTTAGGGTTTGGGGTAAATAATTAGTGAACCTCTCAATCAAAATAGAAAATGGTAATGGAAGATTTACAAGTAAATAACAAGTTTGGATTTGTGGATAATGGAGCTTATTAAAAAATTGAAAAACACCCTTCTCTGAAGCATAATTTTAGGCTAGTTAGAGAAATGACTGATTGTAATCCTGAGGCAGGATGTGTACAAGGTGAGTCTGGGGTGTCTTGTCATACCAGAAAACAGGAAAGGTATCAAAGTAAGCTAGAGTCGTGTCAGAAGGACACAGGAGCCAACCTGAAGGAACATCCATTGCCCAGAGAATGGGAAAATTTAAGCATAAGAAAGAATAATGACTGCAATGAATTAAAACATATTAAATATGTTTAAATCTCTGAATTTATGCTTCTTTGTAAAAGTTATTCTGGAAAAAAAAAAAAAAACCACCTAATTCTGAAAACTAAAGAAAATACAAACTATATTTTAGAGTGATAAAATTTCTGATGAACTAATTAAAACATGATAGAATTAGAAGTCACCATTTTGTACATTTAATGAAATAAGGCATCTGGGCAATGATCATCAATGCTACTAAAATGTTAAGTTAAAGGCTGGTGGGACCACTAAAATGGGTGGAGCAGGTTAATAATCTGACCAATCTTAACATCACAAAAAGCCAGAACTTATGTGCCTTTTTGCTAAATGCAGTAGGAACTATTCAGTACTACTGATGAAAGATTCTTGCCAAAAAAGTCAACATGAATCTGATAAAACCTCTAGATATAGTGACCAACTTAGAAAAGATAGAGGATAAAAGATTAAGAAACACTAGAGCCATACAAGCAGCTAAATTTAGAACATGGGAAATTTTATACAACAAATTAACTGATATTAAAAACAAGTGGTATAACAAAAACACTGGGAAACGTAAAGAATCAAAAGAGCCAAAAGTGCTGTGCATATCACTGAATGCAATGTGTGGATTTTGTTTGTATCCTAATTTGGACAAATCAACTGTTAAAAACACATTTTGGGGACAATCCAAAATTTGAACACCTCTTGATGCTCTGTTCTTTCATGGAATTTTTATTTTAGGGGATCATGTTTATGTAGTTTTTGTGATGAAGATGAGTCAGACTTTTGGTGAACCAACTAACTGGGATTTGCAGCTTACCATTTTATTTACTAAGAGACTAATAATTATTTTCTACCTTTTTTCCCCCCTTTTAGAATAGTTCCTTCAGTATTTCTTGGCTTCCTTTTAAAGGCCTTGCTAATACCATGAAGTCACCCTTGTCAATGCTTGAAATGGTGAAGACTTGCTGTTGCGATAAGCAAGATCAGGATCTGTATAAATCCAGCAGTAGTTATACGATTTTTCTTTGCATTCTGGCAAAAGTTGTTAAGAAAGCAATGAAGAGCAATGGCCTTCATCCTTGGAAACAAGTCAAAGGAAGGTATATGCAGTATCTTTTGTCATGAATGTGCACTGATATCTTTGGATAAGTGTTACTCCTTGTATTTTGTTAAGTTTACTTGGGGCTAGAGTCTTAATTAGTTATAATGTTACTAGGTAATCCATTATATGCATTTGATTAACAAACATCTTCAGCTTGCACATTGGTAGGTGATAGTTTCAACATATAAAACTTTTGTGTTCTTTGAGCCCAGCAGTTCACAAGCACTGGTTTTTTTTGTTTGTTGTGTTTTTTTAATGAGAACTGACCAGAGTATAGTAGAACCAGATAACTAATGTTCTCATTTGGGAACTATGCTGTTTTCATTTCTGATAGAATAAACTTTGGTCACATTAGTCCATTGTTTTATTTCTCTCTCTTTTGAGAGTTTTGCTTGTTTAATGAGTACACTTTTAAATTGTGTTTCTTTTTTCTACTGCCTTTGCCTGTATTAGCCCTTTTCTTAGCCTTCTTTGTGCAGTACATCACCATCTACGACTTGCTCAGATTATTTGTTGAGACCTCTCAGGAAAGAGAATACTAGGTAGGGACTTCTCAAGAATCACTTAATGAAATTCCTGTTTGAGTCCCATAGTGAGTAATTCTTATAAGCACATGGTGATATGGTTTGGATTTTTTATTTATTATATACTGTTTTAAATGGCAACTGCTTTATTAAATCTTCAAGAATCACATGGCTCAAACAGTTTTTTTCTTTTGTTCTATTTGACAGTTTTTGAATCTTAAGGAATTTTATGGAAGACATAATACTCAGAACTTTATGGCTGAAAGAAGTCATTGGAATTTATTCAATAACAAGTCTGTTTATTAGACACATACTATATGTCAAACACTATAGTGGAGATAGTAGTAGATGATACAAAGATAATTAAACAGATCTTTACTTTTAAGAGTTTGTCAGCTTTCAAGTAGTTACTTATAAACATTTAACTCTCATGAGCATTACTCATTTCTGTCCTGAATAAACCAGTTATAGAAGTTGCAAAACTTAAGGCCAGGTGTGGTAGCTCACACCTGTAATCCCAGCATTTTGGGAGGCTGAGGCGGGCGTATTACTTGAGATCAGGAGTTTGAGACCAGTTTGACCAACGTGGTGAAACTCTGTCTCTACTAAAAAAAAAAAAAATAGCCAAGCGCGGTGGTGCGTGCCTGCAATCCCAGCTACTCAGGAGGCTGGGGCAGGAGAATCACTTAAAACTGGGAGGCAGAGACTGCAGTGAGCCAAAATTGTGCCACTGTACTCGAGCCTGGGCAACAGAGTGAGACTCCATCTCAGAAAAAAACAAAACGAAACAAAAAAACAGCTTAATTTGTAAGTAGGAATTCAGATGAATTGTTTTCAATTCTAATCCCTTAATTGATGAGAGAAAATTATGTCAACCATTAACTATATTACTATCTAGTATATTAACTATTGTGTCAACTATTGTATTAAATAGTATTGATGAGAGATTTTTAAATGCCTAGTTCTTTGCAGGTGGCTAAAAATAATTTTTCTAACACCTTGCATTGTCTTAAGGTATAGGTAAAATAAGAGTGAGTCTTTGTGAGGCGTGCAGGGAGAGAGTTTAAGGATAATTGTTATGTAAAATTGTCCTGTTAAGATTTCTGTAAAAGCATATCACATTGTACTTAAAATATTATATATTATTTCTTATTTACTAATAAAAATAAGAAAAGAAGGGTGATGGGGGACTTGAATAAAAGGAAAAGCCATATACTATATGAAAACATTTCTAGTGGCTTTGGGGAAAACCATTGAATCCTTTGATTCACTTACAGGTGATTTGCCTCATCATTGGGAAATTTCAAGGTAGGGCCATTATGTGAGTTTACTTTCTAAGTAAACAAAGTGACAAGGCAGCATCAAAATGAAGAATTAGCTTAAAATTTAATGAGATTGTCATGAACATTGAAGCACATTTTAAGAGATACAAGTTTTCGTGAATGCAACAATTTTATTAAAGCATTTTTAATGTTTTACAGGATATATTCAAAATTCCATCAAAAAAGAATGGAAGAACTAACTGAAGTTGGTCTACAGAACTTTTTTAGCCTTTTTCTACTGTTAGCAGCTGTTGCAGAGGTAGAAGATGTTGCAAGTCATGTTTTAGACCTCCTGAATTTCCTCAAGCCTGCTTTTATAACATCTCAGAGAGCCCTCATTTGGAAGGGTCACATGGCCTTCCTCTTGATGTATGCCCAGAAAAATGTGGACATCGGTGTTTTGGCTGAGAAGTTTTCATGTGCTTTCCGGGAGAAAGCAAAGGAATTCTTGGTGTCTAAGAATGAGGAAATGATACAGAGACAGACTCTCTGGACACTTCTTTCCATATACATTGATGGTGTTCAAGAAGTGTTTGAGACCAGCTATTGCTTGTATCCTTCCCATGAGAAACTGCTTAATGATGGATTTAGTATGCTTCTGCGAGCATGCCGAGAATCTGAACTTAGGACAGTATTGAGCTTTCTACAAGCTGTTCTGGCCAGAATCAGGTATGGTTTTCAGTCGTATGCTAATTTATGATTTGTTTTATATAATCACTTATGTGAATTTTATATTAAAGTTATATGTATATACACATATATACAACTACACATGAAATCCAAATGTAGAGGAAGGATTTAGTTTTCTACTACATGGGCATAAATCACTATAGGTTGAGTATATCTGTGTACTAAAATGCTTTTATATGAAATGCTTGGGACCAGAAGTGTTTTGGATTTTGGATTTGTTTAGATTTTGGAATATTTGTATATGCATAATGAGATATGAGATATTTTGAGGAGGGGACCCAAGTGTAAACATAAAATTCAGTTATGTTTCATATATACCTTATACACATAGGCTGAAGGTAATTTTATGCAACATTTTGTATAATTTTGTGCATGAAACAGTTTTGACTGCAACCCATCCCATGAGGCCAGATACAATTTTCCACTTGTTGTGTCATGTTGGCACTCAAAAAGTTTTGAATTTTGGAGCATTTTGGATTTTGGATTTTCAAATTAGTGATGCTCAACCTGTAGTTTTCAAGCTGTTTTACAAACAATAGCTTTTCAAAAGAAAGCTTATATGCAAACACAAGATGCAGAACTAAACTCAAGAGCAGCTCTGGTGCAGTCTGAGAGCCATGCTTTCCCTTAGCCCTTCCTTCCCCTGCTACCTCTCAGGAAAGTGTATTATTACCCAGAGATACGTTACAGATATTCTGAGCAAGATCATGAGCTCATGTCTGAGGTGGCTTTTACTGAAGCATTTGTAATTTTGTGCCCATAAGGAATCTTTGGCCACACTACACCATTTTTAAAAAGTGACTTTCTTTAAATTTTGCAGCAAAGTCATAGCCTTAGCTGCGTCAAATTCTTCGAAATAGACCAGTTTGCTCTGAAATTAACATAGAGAATTCTATTAATAACACCAATCACCTATACAAAACTTAAACTATTTTCAGATCCACTGAAATTATGCAGATATGTTAAATACACTCAGACACAAACTTGATGTGGATAAGAACGTTGGTTATGATATTTATTGCCATTAGGCCCTTTTCACATAGCAGTTTTACCTTTGAAGTACATGTTCTTAAGAAGTTAAATACTACCACTCAGTATAGTTACTCACTGTCACAGAAAATGATTGTATTTGAAATCATGTCCAAAGATAACAAACAGACTGCTTCCCTCCTCCTAATAATCACGTTACAAATGTTGCATCTGTTTTTCAGAGGTACTAAGCTTGGCAAGATTTCCAAATTTTGGAAATTTATTCATTATCAAATTTATTTCTATTACTACCTTAATTTTCTTTATTCTATGCTGTGTTTTCATGGCAGGTTTTATACTTCTTCCAAATGATAACTTTGTTTTATTTCTTCAGTTTTTAAATAAATGTTAAGTGATTCCCCGTGTTTCTTGGGAAAATTAGAAATTTTTACATTTCTAATGTCAGTTTTGGTTTGTCTCTGTATATTTGTCTGAATATACAAAACAAGAAGGAAGAGGAGGGTGTTGGTCTAAGCCATCCTGGTGATGGAGAACTATAGTCCCCAAAAGACTTCAGAGCATAGGAATAAGAAAGGAAGAAAGATTATGGATATCTTGAGAAGAGGCAGTCATGGGAAAAAAGTGGCAGAATCCATATATCTTTCTGCCTTTTCTGTTGAAGATAGATAAGTCCTTTTTAATTCTTTTTAACAGTTATATTGCTTCTTACATAGTTCTTTTTTTTTTCCTCAAAGGTTCATATCCTACAAGTATTTTAAATTTAATGTGTTAATGAAAATTTCTGGCAATCTTTTGGTTTTGTTAAAATTATCTTAATATTGTTTTTGTAACGTATTTTCATGGTAGGAATGGGGGAGAAAAGAGATATAAAGTGACAACTAAATCTCCTCAGCTTCACTTCTTCATTCTCTAGTTCAGTAGTTCCCAACTGGGAGTAAGTTTTTCCCCCAGGGAACATTTGGATGCCTGGAGACATTTTTAGTTGTCAAAACTAGGGGAACAGCACTGATGAGGTCAGAAATGCTGCTAAAGACTCTACAGTGCTCAGAACAGCTCCTACAACAAAGAATTATCTGAACCATCTTCAGCAGTGCTAAGGTTGAGATATATTGCTCTGGTTCTAATCCACAGAAATAAAATGGTTTTTATAGAACCTTCCAGAAATCTCCCTCCTACCTACATACATATACACACACTATATATTTATATATACATACATGTATATAGAATATATACATATGTCTAGAATATATACATATGTCTAGAATATATACATATGTGTATAGAGAATATATACATATATGTGTATAGAGAATATATACATATATGTGTATAGAGAATATATACATATATATTTTGAGACAGAGTCTCGCTCTACGCACCCAGGGTGGAGTGCAGTGGCACCATCTCGGCCCACTGCAACCTCCGCCTCCCGGGCTCAAGCAGTTCTGCCTCAGCATTCCGAGTAGCTGGGATTACAGGGACGCACTACCACACCCAGCTATTTTTTATGTTTTAGTAGAAACAGAGTTTCACCCTGTTGACCAGACTGGTCTTGAATTCCTGACCTCAGGTGATCCACCCGCCTTGGCCTCCCAAAGTGCTGGGATTATAGGCATGAGCCACTGCGCGCAACCGTGTATTTAAAACACGAAACAGATGATCTTTGTTTTGTAACTTCCTTGTATTATTTAATATTTCCTGAACAACTTTTCATGTTAAAACATGAAAACCTACCTAATTCTGTTAAATGACTACTTACTGTTTCATTATATAGATGTGCCAAACTTTATCCAGTTGCTAATAATGGAAATGTGTATTGTTTACCAATTTATGTTTATTTAACATCTTTGTACATGTATTTCTGTGTACTTGTGGAAGTATACCTGTAGATTAATTCTTAAGAATGAATTGGTGTATGCACATTTTAAATGTGAATAGATGTTACCAAATATCATACCAAAAAAACCCATTGTACCAGTTTTTTTGTTTTTTGTGTTTTTGAGAACGAGTCTCGCTCTGTCGCCCAGGCTGGAGTGCAGTGGCACCATCTCCGCTCACTGCAAACTCCGCCTCCTGAGTTCATGCCGTTCTCCTGCCTCAGCCTCCGGAGTAGCTGGGACTACAGGCTCCTGCCACTGCGGCTGGCTAATTTTTTTAAAATATATTTTTAGTAGAGATGGGGTTTCACCGTGTTAGCCAGAATGGTCTCGATCTCCTGACCCCGCGATCCGCCCGCCTT
The DNA here is from genome assembly GCF_001698545.2 of Rhinopithecus bieti. Lineage (NCBI taxonomy): Eukaryota > Metazoa > Chordata > Mammalia > Primates > Cercopithecidae > Rhinopithecus > Rhinopithecus bieti. The sequence goes on along the minus strand of NW_016808492.1, from coordinate 1,908,210 downwards.
GGCCTCCTGAGGTGCTGGGATAACAGATATGAGCCACCGCGCCCGGCCGATTGTACCAATTTTTACTCTCATTGATAAATGTATGAAAAGCTTCCATTCTCATTTTAGATCATTGTATGGAGTGTATTTAGAAAAGCATTCTAAAATAAGAAATAAGGCTGGGCGCGGTGGCTTAACGCCTGTAATCCCAGCACTTTGGGAGGCCGAGGTGGATGGATCACGAGGTCAGGAGATCGAGATCATCCTGGCTAACGGTAAAACCCTGTCTCTACTAAAAATACAAAAAATTAATCAGGCATGGTGGCGGGTGTCTATAGTCCCAGCTACTTGGGAGGCTGAGGCAGGAGAATGGCGTGAACCTGGGAGGCGGAGCTTGCAGCGAGCCGAGATTGCGCCCCTGCACTCCAGCCTGGGCGATAGAAAGAGCGAGACTCCGTCTCAACAACAAAAAAAAAAAAAAAAAAAAGATAGTTCGAGACCAGCCTGGCCAACATGGTGAAATCCCATCACTACTAAAAATACAGAAGTTATGGGCATGGTGGCGTGTGCCTGTAATCCCAGATACTCAGGAGGCTGAGGCAGGAGAATTGCTTGAACCCGGGAGGGGGTAGTTGCAGCGAGCCGAGATCGCGCCACTGCAGGACTCCGTCTCAAAAAGAAAAAAAAAAGGTAAGAAATGAAACACAGAATTTGTTAATGTCAGTTGAAGCTTCGTAGTAGGCGAATTAGACTTAATTTGAAGGCTGGATAGGCGTTCAAAATAAAAATACAAAGAAAGCAAAAAAGAGAGAAACTATTTCACATTCATTCACCAACTTCATCTTATCTTGAATCTCCTAACGAACTTTTCTTGGTACGTAATTCTTTAAAAGTAGTAACTAGAAACACAAGAATAATTCTTATATTCTTGAAAGATTTAATGCTTATAAATACTGTCTTCTTTATTCTTTACTAATCCTACCATCCCTATTTATAGGTGAAAAAAATGGAAGCATGGAGACTTTTTTGTGGCTTATCTAAAATAACACATGTAAATTTCAGAACTGGCACTCAGACTCTTAACCCACTGTGCCACAGCTGCCTTCTTAACACTAACTTTTTAATTAACTCATTTAATTTTCTTTTCTTTTTATTTTTGCAGGTTTAGAGGTCACAAGGGCAGTTTTGTTAAATGCATGTATTGTGTAGTGGTAAAATTTGGGCTTTTAGTGTCACTATCACCTGAATAGCTTATACTGTCTTTATAAGTTTACAGGTAACTAAATCAAAACTAACCATACCACTACATTTAAAAAAAGAAAAAAAAAAGAAAGACTAGCGATAATTGAATGAATGAAATCTGCAAACTTATTTGCAAACTTGAAATTATTACCACTATTTGTATAATTCTGAGTGCTTTTGCATTTTATTTTGCTACAAAATTAGGTTAGTTGTTTATTGGGGCCTTTTGATTACTTTGTTTTATTATTTTGCAAGGTTTTTTTTTTTTTTAAATCAGTTGGAAAAAATGAGAGGTGTGGAGACAAGTATATCACATTTTATTTGTAATAGTTTGTCTTTGATTTTTTAGCACTATTCCAACCTTCTAAATTTCACTTCTTGCGATAAAGACAAATTTTTGCTCCTTAAATTCAATTTGGTAGAAATCCTTTAGCATTAAGGCCAAAGTTATTTCAGGAGTGTTGGAAAAATGTTTCTTGCAAATATATTGTAAGTTATGATGTATCTGTGTTAGTCTGTCGGACACTATTCAGGAGTACAGAGGTAGAAATCAAAAAAGGATGATGAAGACTGACAATTATATAAAATGACAGTAAGTTTACATTGATAGGAAGAGTTTCTTTTAACTGCACCTGGATTCAATTTGTAGTTTGCTGTCCTCTGGAGTGCTAATAGGTGATGGGGTTGTGCTGTTGGCCTTCAGGATTAGTCTATGCAAAAAGGATTAGATGTTTATGTTGATAACATTTGATTCCTTGCACAAATGTCTGTTTTGGATTTGTCGTGTGCTTTCGAGTATGATTGAAAACAATTACCGTAAAAAACCCATCAAATCAAGTTCAGCTTATATTGCCCAAATCAGCAGTTTTAACAGATAGAAGTATAAGGTCAATGTATGAATAAAAATAGTACAGCAATATGCAAGTCTTTGTTAATGCTGTTGTATTTTAGGTACTAACATACTCTAGTAATTTGCAAACATTACTGTGTGTAATAAAAGGAACGGTGACTTGGATAGGTTCATTTTATCCCATCAATTTTTAGCATTTCCCAGGCAAATATTATCAAGGCCGTCCAGCTTTTAGTTTGGGATTTATTGGAGTTGGGCCCAAGAGATCATTCAGGATTATTTACCTTAAAAGTAAAGAAAGAAAGGAGGAAGAGTAAGAGAGGAAACAAGAAAAAGTTATTTAGGTATTCAATTATGGAGATGTATTCCTAATTTCTTAACCCCAAATCTGGAACTTCATTGAAGATTTTTTGATAGTAGTTTTTTTAGATGTGCCATATACTGTTAATACTGTTAGGTCAAAATATTTTGGATAGTTGCTAAAATTAAAGCATAAGCTCCCCTCCCCCACTTTAGTTAAGAGCAGAGCTAAATTATTTGAATTTGGGTTTGGGTAAGGAAGATGGATTATATAGATTGATGATATTTATTCCTGGCTGCATCTCTGACAAGGGAAAGAATTAAATACTTTACCTTAACCATCTCTTCTGTTTTCAAATTCAGGTGTTAATAGGTACCAGTCCTTGCATAAATGTGTGTGCAAAGTGTGTGTAAAGTGTGTCTGTGTGTTGAACTGGGTAATAGTTTTATAACTGTATGACAGAAATTATAGGTAGGAAGGAGCTAAGATCACTGATTAAAGAGAAAAGCAGTTCCCTCTAGGCTGTTAAGAAATAATAACTTCATATGCTTCTTTCTGCTAACTGGAGCTGATGGCTCACCAGAGCATTCTTTATTGCTGATTAAGTAGCATTATGAAAATACTGACTTGGTTATGTTAACTAAATGCCTATGTTTAAAACTTCGAATGTCAAATAGTTTTAGCAGTCATCTTTAACATTTCACATTACCTCTCTAGAATCATATTTTTAGTTCTCACTTGCTGTTATTTGAGGTTAATATAAAAATGGCAGTCTTTCATTTGTGGAGTTAGGTGTAGCCAAAAGCTTTCCTTTAATTATATCCATTCATGCTGCTATAGTTAAGGGTCTGTCAGCACTTCCATTATAAACCTCCATTTTCAGGGTTTTATAACACAGCTATGAAAATTAGCTCTGGGCAAAATCTTGACATACAAGGCCTCATGAGATTCTCCCTCCTCCCCATCCCCTTTTCATTTTACTGAAGTAAGGGTGAGTGATTTCAAAATGCCTTTTGGCATCTGCAAATATCATTTGGAGTTTAAAAAGAAACAATAAATTTTCAGGATTTGTACCTGTTTGTTCTCCCACTTAAGGGAGGTTGTGGACTTACGAATTTAAGCCAAATGGATATTGATCAACTGACATCCTATTTTGTATTAAACAAGAGACTAGTTTCAAAGATGTCTAAAGGCAATTGAGAACTTGCCTAAAATGCTAAATACTGAGACTAAGAAATAGTTCAAAAGCGATAATTACCTTTTTGAGATGCTATGTGCTGAACTTCAACTTCTTCAAAGATTAAGGTTATTTTCCCTGGCTTCAAAATACGTTTTGAAAATATATATTTTTTTTAATTCCTTTTTTTCTGTCCCTATAAGGCTAGAAGATCATCTGCTTGTTATATAACTATTTTGACATTTGAAGTGTGTGTGTATGAGCATGTAGAGAAAAACTGTTTATTATTCTCTTCAAATATTTTTATGCTTAGTAGTTTTATTGGTATGGTATTATTTATTTTCCACAAAGATTTTTGGTTTTTGTTTGCTTCTGTGAGAGAACTGGGGATTGCCTAGGCAAAAAAGGAGGTACAAGAGGAACTATTCACTTGAGGGCCTGCTGTGTGCCAAATAATTTATATAGTATTTCAGAAAAAATAGAAATGATACTCTTGACAGCATGCAAGCTTTTTCTTCCTTTTGTTATTGGGTGTTCTATTAGTATGAATGGGTTACAGCTTTTAATTATTGACAGTTTACAACAAACAAATTTGAAACTGGATAGGATTTTTAATCAAATGAGTTATTTCTGTAGTTTGCTCAAAATGTCTGCTGTTTCATTATATATAATTTGATGGAAGTTTTGGGGCAGTGTTCTAATAATTTTTGGGAAATACATGAGTATGCCCCCATGGTAATAAATAAAATCTGTTACCAGTTTTATTTGAAAAACCAAGTAGAGATATTGTCGCTTACTAGGAGTGATCCGTTGCCATTTTTCGTTCCTTCAGAGAAAGCATGGTTATCTCTAAAGGAATACAGTATAAATCTTAGTATTTCAGGAATGTATAAAATATAAAATATATAAAGAAAACTTTTCCTAATTATTTTATATGTCTTTCAACTGAGTTTTTAGATATATACTATAAATTAGTATTTTCACTTTATTTACTCTTTACCAGGCTTCAATTTTGCATAATGTATTTCTATTACATATTTTAAAATCCCATGCAGTAATGTAAACTACTCAGTATATTAGCTTTGCTGAGTTCCACTTTTTTTGTCTTTTGCTGAAACATAGATTATCTCCTTAGTTTTTCACTCATAGGAATTAGTATTTGGATCACTTTTTCAGTCCCCATCTAAATCTGGTACATAGATATATGAGTTTTCCTTAAATAAGTGTAAAGTGATTCATTTAAAATAATGTGAAGAAAAACTTATATGCCAAAATCTTAACTTATTTGTAAAATGAGGATAATACCACCTACCTCACTGGATTATTTCGGGAATTATATGCAATAATGAATATAAGGCAGTTGGCAAATTACCTGGCATATTAGTAAGTGTTCAATGAATGTTAGATAGTACTATCATTATCATAAGTACTGTTTTCAAAAGAACTTATAATCATTTCTTTGTAACGATTTGTGCCTGGCAACATGAATGGATATGTGTGTGTGTGTGTCAGGGGTCTTATCTTGGATGTTTTTTTTACCCATTCCTAATGTAATACCTCTAGCATAGTGACCATTGAGCAGTTTTGTTATTGTTGTTGTTGTTTTGGTGTGTGATGAATCGTTTTCTTTAAAAACAAAGAATTGTAGGAAACAACATTGCCTCACTGCAGTGGACCCATTGGAAATTGTAATGCTGTGTTACTGAGTGCTGCTGTAGAAAAAAGTAATTTTTAAAGGTACAAATGTGACATATATGTATACCCTTTCTTTTTATATCCAGCTGATTCTTTTGGTAAGGTGGGGAGCATGTGTCATCTTTGGTGATTTCCTTTTATCTTCTTTCTTTTATTCTCACAGATGTCATTACCTCTGTTTTTAAAACATTAATACTACTTGCCTAATCACCCTGCCTCCAATGCCTTCCTTCCTCAGATTATCGTTTTTAATGACTTTATTGACATACAATTCCGATATCATAGAGTTCGCTAGCTTTATTCAGTTATAATTCACACACCATACAATGTATTGGTTTTTAGTGTCTTCAGAGTTGTTTTGCAACCAGAACCACAATTTTAGAACATTTCATTACAATGAAAAGAAACCTTTAGTGACACCATAATAGACACAGTAGAAAATTTCACATTTCTTATCATGGTCTTCAAAGCCATCCACAGTCTTATTTTACCTTCATCTGCAACTTTTTCTTGTGATTCTCCTTTAGTCAGATGGAGCTACTAGTTCTCAAGAAATCCCCAAGTCTTTCTACCTTTATTTATATCTTCTTGTCCAACGAAGTCGAGGGTCAAAGTTTACAAGTTTGACCTCTTGCAAAACCAGTTGAGGGTTCAGGGCACAGCATGACCAAGATAAGATAGCAGAGCTGAAACTGAGGACTGAATAACCATTTCATGTGAGAGTCACTGCTTAGAAAAAGGTTAAGTTGGAGGAATGAAAGTAATTGTCAAAATCAAGAGTCAGAAGTGGTCAGTGTTGGTCGTAGTAGATATAGGGGTGAGATGGCAGAGTATAGAAAAAGAAAAAAAAACTATATAGAGGTATTTGAGGAGAATGGAAAGTGTTTTCAGAAGTTAGTAGTATGTCGATGAGAGGTAGAGATGGAATTAAAGAGCATCATATATGGGAGGAGCCAGTATTCCAGGCAGGAGACTTATGCACACAACAAGTTGTGCTTTTTGCCTTTGCTTCTTAAGGAACCTCTAGTAGTACCTGATAGTTGCTGCTGTCAAAGCATAGTATAAAAAGCAGGGGCTTTAAGGTCAGTAAACCTGAGTTCAAATCACCCTTTTTCATTTACCAACAGTGCAATCTTAGGAAGTTACTTAATCTTTTCTAAGTCAGCTGCATCTTGTAAAATAATATCCACCTCATAGGATTTCGACAAACATCTGCTTAGATTTCTGTTGCCCAGTAGGGTAGCACTAGCTATGTGTGACAGTTTAAGTTAATGAATATAAAATAAGAAATTCAACTATTCTGTAACACCAGCTATATATCAAGTCCTCAGTAGCTTTATCTAGTTAGTGGATAATGCAGTGGATAGCAGAAAGACTTGCCAAGGGATAGCACGGACTTTGATGCTGCACCTATCCAGAACATGAATCATAATAAGCTTTCGGTATATTCAATATGTATTGGTTCTCTTCATTTATCTTTTCTTCATTTTTATGTGAATAATATTATCCTTCATGTCAAGCTTCTCTTGAAATGTATGCTTATCCATGTGTTACCAGTTGATATGGTTTGGCTCTGTGTCCCCACCCAAATCTCATCTCAAATTGTAATCCCCATGTGTCCAGGGAGACACCTATAATCCTCCATGTGTCAGTGGAGGGAGGTGATTGGATCGTGGGGGTGGTTCCCACATGCAGTTCTTGTAATATTGAGTGAGTTCTCACGAGATCTGATGGTTTTATAAGCATCTGGCATTTTCTCTGCTGGCAGTTCTCCCTCCTGCTTTCATGTGAAGAAGGTCCTTGCTTCCCCTTCACCTTCCACCATGATTTTGGGTTCCCTGAGGCCTCTCTGGCCATGGGGACTATGAGCCAATTAAACCTATTTTCTTTATAAATTACCCAGTCTTGGGTGTTTCTTTATAGCAGTGTGAAAACGGACTAATACACCAGTCTTGAATAATCTCTATTCCCTTTGAATTTCCTGAATAGTTACTAAATCTCTAATGTCCTTTATTGTTTTTTACCTTATGTTGTAATTATTTTCTAAAGGGGAGACATATTCATGCAAAAAAAATTTATTTGACAAATTTAACTAGTATTTTTGAATGCCTACTATGATAGTAGGCACTTAGGATATATGAGTGAACCAGTCACATGAAGCATATGTGGTATGCACTCATGTATTTTTTATGTGAAAGACTAAGATGGTGGAGACGAAGGACAAAGAAACTTGTGTTTATTTAAACCATCACTTTTTCACCATTTCGTACTAGATAATGGTTTATGCTTCTCCTGAAATTTTATATGCTTATCCAACAATTCTTACCAATGTCCCCATGAAAGTAGACAACAGTATCCATGCAGTCAGGATATGGATTTAATGCATAATTTGAATTTCATCTCTGTGTTTATTGTCTCCTAAGTACCCGTGGGTAGAAGGGACCTCTAGAGGATGATAGGAGGTTTGTTCTTCCCAACTGAAAGGTTTTCGGTGTTATTGAAAAATTCAATGTGTTTACCTTAGTATTTTCTGGATCACTATTATTATTTTACCTTTCTAATTCAGTAGTTGTCATTGAATTTTTTCCACTGAACTATGGAAACAGGTGCAGCAAGTGGGGTCTTTTAGCCTTTACCTTCCTTTTGAGACATTTGGGAACCAGTCTCTGTCAAGGCTGGGTCTGCAGGAACACTTTGAATCTATAAGTACAGATTGTCTATACTGGGATTAGAGTGGAAGGAAGGCATTTGGAAGAGGGAACTTAGAAAATGGAATGAAGGAAATAATCAACAAAACAGTTTAAGAAAATTTCTCAGAACTGAAGACTCTCTAATGAAAGGGCCTGTTGAGTGACTCCAGCACAACTTAAGAAAATAGAATCACAGCAGGGCCCATCTGTGAGAAATTCAAAATACTAGCTACAGAGAGAAGATATCAAAGCTTCCACAAATGTTCCCCACCCTTGTTAGTCTTCTGGTGTTTTATTTGCTATGCCCCTGGTTTTGTAATCTGTAGTTATAATCTAGGTCAGAGCTGATATTTAACCCCAGTTCCTAATAATTATATAATTAACGTGGGAGGTGAATGAAGCTTTATATTAGATTTTATCTGGCTGGGTGCGGTGGCTCACACCTGTAATCCTAGCACTTTGGGAGGCTGAGGCAGGCAGATCACCTGAGGTCAGCAGTTTGAGACCAGCCTGGCCAACATGGTGAAACCCCACCTCTACTAAAAATACAAAAAGTTAGGCGGGTATAGTGGTGGACGTCTGTAATCCCAGCTACTCGGAGACTGAGGCAGGAGAATCGCTTGAACCTGGGAGGCAGAGATTGCCGTGAGCCGAGATCTCAGCCTGAGCAACAAGAGTAAAACTCCATCTCAAGAAAAAATAAATAAATAATGAATTAAAAATAAAAATATATTAGATTTTTTGCAAGATTACTCCTACTTTCAAGAAGCAGATGAATAGAGCTTTATGATTTCTTTTCTCATTTGTAGTTATTACTGAAATTTGAAGTTACCAATAACACGATTTTTCTAGGATGAAACTCAGACAAATTGTTTTCTCATTATTGCAGAGGAAAAAAGAGAAAACATAAGGGTGGAGAAATAACACTGTGAAACAGAAGCTGGAGTGAAGAACATTGGATAAAAGGATAAGGAAAAAAGAAATATAATCTGTAAAGAAAGTATTTCATTCCTTTGAAAGTGGATCAATTCAGTTGTTTAGGGAATAGAAGTGCCATGATTATTTTCTTTACCAGCCACTGGAATATTTCTCTTTAGCAAATGGCAATAAATCAAAAGATGTTGGGATGAGGCAAAAGCTACTTTTCCCAATCTTATTTGTGTCACTGTGATTCCTAGTCTGAACCCCGTGGTTCACTATAGGTGTTTAGACCACCCAGATCTTTGAAGCTTTAGCTGAAATTCAGCAATGAGTTTATAGGAAGGCATCACTACTGTGCTCTTACATGGCACCACACAGTGCTGTTTCTTAAACCAAAGACATGCTGTCATAATAAGTATATTGAAGACTGGTAAATCCCATTCGTGACAGATTTGTTAAAGTTAACTGTTCTTCAACTATGGAATAGGTTGAAAACACCCAAAATTGTGACTTCGGTACATTGACCTAGTTTAAAGAAACTCAGTAAGATAAATTGGCATTGTGGCTTTTGGTAATAAAAGAGAAGTACTTGGGAAGCAAGTAAAATTGCATTCATCTTCAAAAAATGCACTAGAATAAGCTACCAGATTTTTTTTTTTGAATTATGTGATATGACAGTGAGGGAAGGAAACGAATCTTAATTATCCCCATAATTAATTACTTTTGGATTAATACCTCAGAAGGCAGTATAAATTGTGGAAAAAATAGATTCATTATAGTTTTAAAATATTTCTAGCTATTCTCACCATCCTACTGTTACCCTAAAGCTATTTTCTTTAAGATGTGTTTTGTAGAAAACATCAGAGTACATGTTTTATGATATGAATTTACTGTTGCCACCATATTGTCTATAGGAAACAGTTCTTAGCTTTCTTCATCTGCCTTGTGGAAAAAGGTAACTACTGTTTCAAATTTTATTTATATTTTACAGAAACTGAGGACAAACAAGGAGTGAAAACCAGCATTTGAAACTCTTAATTTCAATTGTTTCTTCTTTACCTTACAAGATATATATTTTTCTCTCTTTAGGGTATCTCTTGTCAGATTTAAGGCTTATTTAAAATGAAAAGAAAGCTGGAGCAATTTTCTTTATTCCATTTCAGTCTCCTAAGGCCTGTTTCCCCCTGGTGAGCTCATAGCAACAGGGGGGTTTAAGGGAATTCAGCTTTCTGCAAATTAATGTCTCACATCATGAAAATTCAGGACTTTTTTTTTTTTTTATCTTGAAAAGTAATACAGTGAGTGCGAGTATTATTTCTTGCCAGCGGGTGGAAGATGAATGATTTTGTCACAGTTTTACTGCTTGATGAGCAGTGTCCTGAGGGTCAGGCTTAAGTCTGTGTCACTATGCTGCTCATTACTCTTGAGCTAAATAAGGGCTGATTGGATCTAAATTGCCTAGCACATGGGCCACAGATGAGCTCAGTGAGCAGGGGATGACCTGCTATTCAGTCTGGGAGTAACCCCGGTGTGCAAATGCAGCATTAGAACACCGTGGGAGAATGAGAGGCTACCGGCTGCTGCCAGCAAAAGAAATCGAAATGTAAAAACTCTTTGATGCTGTGATGTTAGAATTTGAAATGTAGGAAGTGACAGGTTGATGGTACTTATCAGCTTTGGCTGGATTAGAGAACAGTGTCATCTTGCTTATATAATGACAGAAGAATGAAGTCAGCAGCTAACTACTGTGCAGAGCAGAGCCGCTGCTGTTGCCACAGCCAGTCGTTGCTGCCTCCTACTGGCAGTTTTCCTGGAAACTAGTAAAATATTATGAAGAAAAAAGCCTTCTTGTTGGTTTCAAGGAATCTTGAGCTCTTTAGTGGTGAAAAGCTGCTAGTAAAACAATGCAGACATATATATATATATATATATATATTTAAAACATGATTAATTGTGAAAAAAAATCAGAAATTGGGTAATTGATTGTTCTAGAATTTTCTAGTGAACTAAGGGTTAATCCATTTATGAAGTGAAACTCCCAGGGCAAGAAACCTTGTACACCCTTCCTGGAAAAGTATTCTTTCAGGGGGCCTCAACTGGGTTGATCTCTTAATTATGTATTTTTTTCATCATCAATAACAGGACTGTGTAAACAACTAATCTTTAAAATCCAGAAACCACAGCGTTAGCACAGTTTGAAAGGCAGCTGATAAAAATACAAAGTAAAAAATGCCCATGATTATGTGGCTTATGCTGCATAAATCTCTCTTTTAAGGAGGAAGTGGGATGGAAGAAAAATGTTTCTCCTATAAGTCAAATGATTTGAAAAAAGAAACAAAAAAAGTAAAGTCCTATGATATAAGATCTCTTTGTTTCATTTTACTCCTACAGTTGTAATTTTTTAAGAAATCAATATTAGGCTGCTTTTGTATATGTTTCTGGTGTTAAACTTAGAAAATGTAGATGGATTTTTAAAAAGTTAACTCACCATGCTGAGCGAACTACTATTGGTATTTTGTTATATTCTATACTTTTCTATTCATATACTTTTGAAAACTAAAATAGGATTAAATGCTGTTTACTGGGCTGCCTTTTTCACTTACTATAGCAACAGCTTTCCATATTGATAACATCTACATTATTACTAGTGTTCACTGTATAGATATACCGTAATATTCCATGGTGTGGGTTAACCATTTCTTATTTGTGAAAACTTTTGCTATTTTGAGTTTTTCACCATTAGATACAAGGCTGTGGGGAATGTGCTTCTGTGTATCTTGGCAGGGTTCTTGGGTATTGTACAAATTGTGTGCTGCATAACCTCAAGGGTACCATTCACAACATTGTAAATGAGGCTTTGATCTTGATTATGTGTAGAAGGTATTTTTTTAATGATTTGATTTAAAAAATAGAACCTTAGATGTAATTCTTAAAAATGAATGGGAGCCATGGCGTATGTTCAAGATTTACACACACACCAACATACACAATTACATATATCCAACAGATGCAAATTTTTAACTAGTAAAAAACCTTAGACTAGAAAAAAGTTTTAAATTTTTTCCTGATTTTTAGAACAAAGCTGTAGTTCTGTAGGTTGGAAGAATAGAGATAGGAGGCTTCTAGAGCCTGTGATGAAATGATAGGTAAAAGGATTAATAAATTAACTTTCATTTTCCAGAATTAGTATTTTTTTCCTACGCTTGTTAGTATAGGTACCCCACTATTTCTCTAAGCCTTTTTTTCTTACTATTAATACCAAATATCAAATAACATTTTCAATATAATTTCTGAAGCAGTTGAAGTCTCTAGAGAGTTTTTAATGCCTCTTTTACATTTTTATATTATCAAATTTATGTATCGTGCAAAGAATGTAAATAATGCAGAATTATATGTAGTAGGAGATGAAACTCATTCGTTTCCTAAACCCTGCCCTTCATCCACAAAGGAGCCACTATGAACATTTTGGAGAATATTCTTCCCAGCTGCTATTGCTTCTCCTTTTATCTACACTGTCTCCTTTACCACCTCTTTTATGTTGAAGGTTGGGGGAACAAAAGTGGGATTATACTATGGAAATTTCTACAACCTCTTTTTTTTTTTTTTTTTTTTTTGAGATGGAGTTTTGCTCTTGTTGCCCAGACCAGAGTACAATGGCACGATCTCGGCTCACCACAACCTCCACCTCCTGGGTTCAAGTGATTCTCCTGCCTCAGCCTCCCGAGTAGCTGGGACCACAGGCATATGCCACCACACCTGACTAATTTTGTATTTTTAGTAGAGATGGAATTTCTCCTTGTTGGTCAGGCTGGTCTTGAACTCCCGACCTCAGGTGATCTGCCCACCCTGGCCTCCCAAAGTGCTGGGATTACAGACGTGAGCCACCACGCCTGGCTACAACCTCATTTTCTTCACAGAAAAAAATATCAAAGACATGTTGCTCTGTCTACAGACTCACACACACACACACACACACACACACAATATGTGCATGCATTGTTTAAGGCTGTGTAATATCTCAAACTTCATGTATATAAATCAAAAGTCATTTAACCCAGTAAATGTTTAGGAACTGTACATAATTTTTAATTGGCTTGGCTCTTGTTTCCAAGATCCTAGCTGCTTAAAAATTTGATTTGCTTAGCTTATCTAACTGGGATATTCACTGTAGTCCAATTTTGTGGGTCATTAATATAACCAGTGTCAAAACCATTTGGGCAAATTTTCACTTCAGAGTGAAATTCATGTGTGTGAATTGTACATGGAATAGTCTTTTGCTTAGAATAAAAAATTTACTATATTTTTCAAAATGTTACGAATGTGAATTTGAATCTTGATTCTGCTCTTTCACTACAGTCTTCAACAAGTCTTGTCACTTCTTTGAACCTCAATGTTTCTAACCTGTGAAATGTGTATAGTAATACATATTGAAGAGCTGATTTGGAGAATAAAAAAGATAGTATATGTCATGTCTAACAGAGTACCTGTTGGTGATTGCTTTTGTAATCATTACTGTGTGTTGGTTTCAGAGAAGTAAAGTGAGAGAATGTATATTAGACAGAGTTTTCCATTCTAAATTAAGATTTTTTAGGGCTCCATTCTGAATCAGTACAATGGTAGCTATTCCATGAAAAGAATACTATTTATGCTTTAAGTAGATACATAAATTACTTTCTTGGTCACATCTCTGTCCCCTTTTATTTTTCTTCTGTCTTTGGAGAAAATTCTGCTGTATTAATTTTGTGCTTATGCATGAAACAGAAATGTCTATATTTTCCAGCCAATACACTTATTGAGTGCCCATCAAGTACCTGCCATGACAGACTTTGTGCTGGTATTGGAGAAAGTAGAGATGCGTAAAATCAGAATGCTGCTCTCAAGTGCCCCACAGTGTAGTGAGATAGACATATAAACAAATAAATGAAATACACTGTGATGGATAGAATAATAGACAGATGTTGAAGAGACTCTTCTTAAAACTTCCACGTCACTTACAGAATTTTCTGAGATTGCCCTACATAAAATAAGACGTGATTATGTGGCAGTAAGTCAGCTACACTATGTTATATAGATGATAGGTGGCAAATGTTAGAAGGGAGGAATTATAAGTCTTTAGAAGTTTGTGTTTATTTAGATAGCAGTTCAAAAAGTTTTTAAAGTTTTTTCTGACATCTTTCACATATTCCATTAATAATAAAAATATTTAACTTTGCTACTTGTACACACATTTAAGGTTTTTAGTGAATTGTTGTTATAGCACTGTGTTACTGATACACTTTGCCACATTTATTTCTTCTGACATCTACTTCTATTCCCATTCTCTGACACCTAATGTTCCTTTTCCCCTGACTTTTGTTATATTCTGCAAATTCTTGCTCTTTTGAGGACGGCACACTTTGATATTTTAATGTGAAAAAAATAGATTCTAAAACCAATATAGTATTGCTTTGTGCGTTTTAAAAGTTTATGTACATGCTAACGTAACACGGATGCTACGTAGAGCTGTGCAGCTTCCTTTTTTTTAATGCATTATACTTTTGAGATATACTATTAGAAGATGAAGATGTTTACATTAGGGAAATGAAAGATTAAGTCAAGAAGAAGAAATCTTTTGATATGTTTGCTTTGAAAAGCCTATAAAACAATGTGGATTGTTCTGATACCCTCTTATTAAGGAATCTGTTTTTTCTTTTAATATTTATTTGCCACAAAATTGTATTAAACACATCAGTCTTACATACATTACGTATGTTGCAAATATATTGGCCCAACTTGAAATTTGCCTTTTATGTATTTTTTTGGATGTGTAAAATTTTAAGGGATTTTATATATAAATGTCATAATCTTAAAAAATTATGTACACATACACAAAAGTAAACAGTTAACAGTTTTTTAATTGTGGTTTCCTAAGAGGAATTCCAATGTAATTCAGCAAATGTTTTTTGAATACTTCTGTGTCCCAGAACTGTGCTTGTAAGTGTGCTTGTGTACATGAAAATGTTCCTGCGCATGAAAATGTTCCTGCGCTTGTAGAGCTTATCATATAGTAGAAAGCATTTATACTATTATGCCATTTAATGCCACCAAGTTTTTATGTCTCCATTGTCATTCTTTTTTAAATTCTGAAATGGTTGGACCATTAATGTAATACAAAATATGGAATCTCTTACATTCTGCAGACTACTCATGGAAGATGGTAAGTGGCCTCTGGAATATGAGAAATTACATATATTAGGTTGAATTAATGGTCCAGCTATTTCAGAATTATATTACAGTAGAAGTTTTGTGAGAAAAGGTAACCAAAATATCCCTTATTTCCCAGAAGGCAAGTGTATTTTGCCTAATTTAGAGATTCAACACAGTTCAGTCTTTCCATGATTTCTATATGGACTAATACAACAGAGTTCAATCTTCGCATGATTTCTATATAGACTAATACAGTCATGTCTTGTCTTTTGGTATGCTTTTCTGAATTTGTCATTTAGAATGTACTAGTGGGCACCAGGAACTTGAATAACTTAAATATATGAACTTGTTTACATGTTGGACAGATGTGTTTATTCTCATTGGAATAATGATTGTGGGGGAAGGAGTCAGATTAAATTTCATATACATAAATGAATCCTTTCTCTTACTGTTTTTTATAGCATTTATTTTGGAAACCCTGAAGTTAGAGAATCCTTTATTCACCCTGTTGTTTGTCTTAGTTCTTTTATTTATGTTTAATACAAAGATTCAAAGTGAAGGGGCTAGGTTAAAATTGATACCTGGTTATGTTCACTTATTATCTTGCATATTAAGCACTTTTATATCTCCTTAGTTTTCATTAATACAGTATTTACATTTATTTTAGGAGCAAGAAGCACTGGTTTAGGGATATATAAGATGTTTAGGAAGAAACAAATTAGGGTTGGATGTGAAGTGATGGAAAGACCTTTTTGTACCTAATTCAGCTCTAACTCTGTGGGACCTCAGGCAGGTCCCCATATTTTATTTCTTTTATCTGAAGGATAAAGGATTGGATTAGATTACTTTAGTGTTGCTAATTATATCAATTATATATTGAATATTTTAACATTTTTAAGCAAATTTGCTTTTCTCTTTAAAGTTGGTATAGGAAATGGAAATGTGATTTACACTGCCAGCATGATTAAATTAAATTTTACTAAATTACCATTATTTAGTTTTCTGCTTATATAGAGCTGCGTTTCCTTACTTTATGTAGCATGCATAAAATAAAATTCCAAAAAAAAAAATGACATAGGAAAGACTTTTCTTAAGCATCAATTTATAGTGCCACAAATATTATCAAATATTTTACTTTGGCTGATAGTGATTTTTAGTTATGTATTAGTTAAATAATTTAGTAAAAAATACTGAGATAGCTGTGTTATTCAAGAAATCTTTTTCGATAGAGACATAAAAACTATGCCATAGTTCATTACTAAACAGCATATTTGCTTAGGGCCTTTTGTATGTCAGAGACCTTAAGCAGTTCAAGTTCTCATTTTCTTTTGCTTTTTGGGGAGAGATTTGAAGAGAAAATTACAAATAAATTGGTTGTAATTGTAGATAGCTTGAGGTCAGTGAAGGTAGAAGAGTACCCAGGCAAGTATTTTTTGGGTGCTTTGTATGGACTTACTCTTTTACTGGTACTAGATAGGATATGAGAAAAGCACAAGATATTCTCTAGTTGGAGTACATGATAGCACACAGAATATTAAAAAGTATTAATGGGATGCTGTAGTAATTCAGTAATGCTTACTGAGTGCTATTAGGGCAAAATGCTTTTTGGTTTGTGTGCAATAAGGATTAATTCTGTTCTTGGGAAAATTATTTTTTAGTAAATAATACATGTATATAACCAGTGTAGTGTAAAGTGAAAATTAATGAATAGTGAACACTTGAAGATATTTGGGGGATTCATCAGAAGGAGTAAGAAGAAAAAGGGTGGAAAGAAAGAATTAGGAAAGATATTTTGAAATAGATGGCATTTGAACTGGGTATTGAAGAAGTAGGATTTATACCTGTGATAAGGAAGGAGGAGGGATAGGGAGAGCCTCTTGAAAGAGGTTGGATATGAGTGCAATAACCTAAGTTGTTGAAGAAGAGAAGTGAGAAAAAATGCTAAAACAGGAGAGAGTGACTTAAGAACTGGAAGTTGGGACGGGTGAAATGTTTTTTAGGTAGCAATATAAACTAATCTGATGGATACAGAGGATACATGCGCCAGTAGAAAGTTATACCAGATTATGAAGGACTTTGAAGTTAGAGCCAGAGTATAGACCTGGGTGAGGAGGAAAGCAAGAACTATAGGTTTTAAGTGGAGGGATGTGATGAGAGCAGTTCTTTATACCCTCCATATGCTGTTCTCTACCCCTGACTCAAAAGTTCCTTGAGAGAAAGACCTTACCTGTTTCTTTTCCCTTAATCCCTCTGCTTGAAATACTCTTTGATTTCTTTCCTGCCTGAAAGGTTTATTTCCTTTCGGATGTAAGTAAAATATGCAGTTTACCCTGTTAAGTGGTTCCAGGTTCCCCAGGAAGGCAAGTGTTGTCCTTGTTTTCCCTGTTCATGTTTGTATCACTGAGAACATTTACCACTTGAAATATCTCCTTCACTAGACTGGTACTTATTGAGGGCCGGGAATTTGTCTTATTCATAATTATAACTTCAGCACTTAGGTATCCAGCTAAAAGTGCATGATGTGTCTGTTGAATGATGATTATGTAGATGATTCTGGCAGTAATATGCCCAATGAATTGAAAAAGAACTTTAAGCAAGGAAACTAGGTAGGAAATCATTGTGGTAATAAAGGCTAATAATACAAAAATGCCAAAGTAATTTTTAAAAATACGTAAAGGTAGGAGAGTACACTAGTTTTGAAGTCATGACTGGGACTGAGTGATAAAGGGAATAAAGGAAAGGAATGATCTGATGACTCAGGTTGGTCCTGTATGTAGTCAGGCAATAATATTTAACCAGCATTTTCAGCAATTAGGAAATTTTAGGAATTGTGACTTAGACCTAATAGCTTCTTATACTTAAATACATCTTTTACTTATGTTTAACTACTGATAAAATGTTTCACTGTTCCTGTGGTCTAAGATTTCTCTCATTGGTGCTCTTGATCTCATCACCCTAGGGATATCAAAACACTTTAATATCATCTCATTCTTTCTTCAGTTTCAGCCATATAAATGCAGAGGTTGGAAATTTCCAAGGACTTCCATGTGTTTGCGTAGTTCATATGTAATGTTAAGAGATTTTGGAGGGTATAGTCCAAATATGAGGCATACCTCTTAATTGTACTCCTTCAGCAAGTTGACTGTGTATCTACTGTCTCTTCAGTACGAGAAGGTCCTATTTTTTATGAACAGGGTTAATTAAGCCTTAGTGCAGTGCTTGGTACACAGAGATCTGACTTAGAATCTTCCTGTGACTGGAAGACTGATGTGACCACAGTATTTCCCCTGACCAAAGAGAGAGGAGAGCCTCAAGTGAGCCCTTGCTTTACAGCTTCTGAGAGTTCCATTTGAAATTTGGAAGGCCATCTGGCCTTTAACAGATGGTTACATTTATGTGATAATTTTTTTAAAAGCAAATAGTTGTAATGAAATTATGTTTTTAGGCCAGAAATGTATCTTAATTCCTATGACTTATATGTTTTGTATATTTAAGTGTAACACACAGCATTAGGCAAGAGACTTCTGTTTCCTATTTCATATACAAACACAATTGACCAGAGGAGCACTTGATTCCTTCAGTTATTGCCCTCTGAATTCAGGAGTGATACGGAGCAAACTAATCAGAAGCAAACTTGATAGAATCATTTGCTCTGCTATAATTTACTTACGACTCTGGAAAACTCAATTATGGAAAAGTGAGTGGAACATTAAAATCTTTTGAAAAGAGTTTACCACAAAGTTTTATTACCTGTGTATTAAAATAGAGAATTCTCACAAACATTTTAGTTTTTTGACTGTAGCTTAAAGTGCTGAGGTTTCACTATGTTAAAAAGTGTTATAATTTTAAAGATGTTATGTGATTAATTTGGTCTTTACTTGTCTTTAACTTAGCGTTAGGTTATATTTTGTTTCAGTTAATGATGGGAAAGAGCTCCAAGGGAGCGTTAACATAATTTAAAACTTTTAAATTGCCACTATATTAAATCGTTAAACACAGTAATTTTAGATAACTGTTATTCTACCTAAAATCTAAACATTGGACAGTACTAAGCTTTATGCCACCTTTGTACTGAGTAAATTTGATATGGTCCTTATGATGGGCGTTTAGTATCTCTTTTAGCCATATTTAGATCGTATTGAAAATTTGTATTCTGCTTTTCTTTTACCCCTTTCAAAAAACATCCAAATGTTTCATTTTCTTTTAAGGCGAATCAGAAATGAGACACTTAGAGACTTTCTTTTTAACAAAAAGAAAAGTCTTTCCCCACTTCTCTAAGTATACCTTTGATAGGTATATTGTTTGACTGTCAGGACAGGAATTATGATAGATACAAACACCATTGAATTTCTTTGTTTTCTGTAGGATAAGAATATACGAACATAAAACAGAATTTTGTTTTCTTATATCGTTCATTGTAAAAAAAGTGTTAATTTAGTGCTTATATTGAAGTTTTTTAATTTAATGTGAGACATGTTTTCCTTTAATTTTACTGAAGGTATAGTGTGTGTGTACATGCGAGGTTCAGGAGAAATCAGTTTTGAATACTCTCCAGCAACCTTTTTTTTTCCTTGTTAAATATGTGCTATAAATTGTGCTTCTCAAAAGAGGTAGGAAGGAATGTGGAAAAGGAAAGTAGAGAAATTAAAAATCATTTCAATAAAATGCTTTAATTTATGCCTCTGCAGTTAAGCAGTGCTCCTGGTTAACAGAAATACCCTTCAGCTACACAGGATTTTGGAGGGTTGGAGGGCACTCATTTGCACATAAATAGCCATTAACTGATAAATTCCCAGAGGTCTCCTGTTGCATGTTAGTGGTTCTGACCTACTTAGCTAGCTTAAATTTGTTTTACAGAATTATTATAATTCTATCCTTGGTACTTAAACTTTGTGATTAATGCATACCTCACAATACAATTAAAGTATAATTACACAGTTTTGCAGTTTCCTATTGTGGGGTTATTATTACAAAGATCTGGATTTTGCAAATAGAAGAGTTAAGGTTTCCATATTTATCACTTTTGCTGTTATTAGGTGATTATGTTAAATGGGACCCTTTTATGTCTGAAGAAGCGATTGGAGGGAAGGTGAATCATTATTATAAAGTAGCATTTGTTAGCTTGGAAATGATTGGGTCAGCTAGTGTGCGGTCATTTTTATATGCTGTCTGCATTGACATGTCACAGGCATTCTTCCTTAAAACTGTTCTGTGCTTTTCATTGTTGCTTTTTCAAGTGTTTCTGAATTATAGTAGAATCTTCACACCATTTTCTAAGAAAAGCAGTGTTGGGATAAACGTTAGGAAACAGTAGAGAGACTCAGCGGGACTCAGGAGATCTAAATTCTGATGCTGACACTTGCTGCTTAGTTATGCAGAACAATTCATGTTCCTGAAAGTTTGTCATGTCATCTGAAAAATGAGTAGTTTAGACTAGAAAGGACTGGCATACTAAGGCACTGTTGGTCAAATCTTGTCCATAACCCATTATTATTGTATAGCCGTAGAGCTTAGGATATGTTTTACATTTTTAAAGAATTGTAAAACAACAGGAAGAATATGTGAGCCAGACATTGCATCTGTAGACCCAGCAACTTAGTCTGGGCAACATAGCGAGACTTAAATGCTTAACCCTGTTTCTTAAAAAAACAATATGTGGCCGACTGTGTTGGCTCACGCCTGTAATCCCAGCACTTTGGGAGGCCGAGACGGGCAGATCACGAGGTCAGGAGAGCAAGACCATCCTGGCTAACATGATGAAAACCCGTCTACTGAAAGCACAAAAAATTAGCCAGGCATGGTGGTGTGCACCTGTAGTCCCAGCTACTTGGGAGGCTGAGGCAGGAGAACAGTGTGAACCTGGGAGGTGGAAGTTGCAGTGAGCTGAGATCGCACCACTGCACTCCAGCCAGGGCAACAGAGCAGGACTACATCTCAAAAAACAAAAAAAGTGACACTGTATGTGGCCCTCAAAGCACAAATATTAAAAAAGAAGAAAAAAATTGCCAGCTCTCTGGCTAGATATTCTCTAAGGCTCCTCTCAATTGACATTCAGTATTAAATTATAATTATAGTTGTTGTTTTTTTTGTTGTTTGTTTTTTGGGTTTTTTTGGACACTGAGTCTCACTTCATAACCTAGGCTGGAGTGCAGTGGCATGATCAAGGCTCACTGCAGCCTAAACCTCCCTGGCTCAAGTGGTCCTTTCACTTCAGGCTCCTGAGTAGCTGGGACTACAGGTGCACACCACCATGCCCACCCCCATCCCCCACCTAATTTTTTTAGAGGTAGGGTCTCACTTATTGCCCAGGCTAGTCTCAAACTCCTGGGCTCAAGTGATCCTCCTGCCTTGACCTCCCAAAGTGTTGGGATTACAAGCATGAGCCACTCTGCCTGGCCCTAGTTGATTCTTTTAAAATGCTAATGTTTTATAGCTCTGTGCATTTGTTTTGGATTTCATTTCTTTTACGTTCACTATTTAGAGTGATCTGTGATGTGATGCCTAATACCTGCCTCTTCAGTGTCCATTATACATCCAGTTAATATCTTAGCCATGGGGATGGTAACTGTTTTCTGAAGATTCATAACTTGAAATTTAGATTTCTACTGAAAGTAGTTCCCAGTAACATTAGATACTGAGATGTCAGTTCTATTGAAGGGGAGGCACAGGGATGAAATGCTTGACTGACTTTGAAACACTTAACACTGTCAGTTTGGAACACTTTGAAAATTTTGTTCTGTTTTATAAAAAACACAAATACATGCCAAATAATATTCTTTAGTAAACTACAGAAACCTTTTCTATAAATTTTTTCAGAGCGTCAGTTAATCTATGCTGCTGTGTTATGGTAGGGTTTGGCATTCCTCACTGTGTCATTGAACATGGAAAGTATGGGTCACTGTTAAAGTTTGGCTGCCTTTAAGTGGTAGTTAGCTACTACCACTGGAGAAATTTAGCATAATATATTGTTTTCTTGTTAATCTGCATTAAATATAATGAGCTAAATAGTTTTAAACCACTTTTATTCAATATTGTGGGGGGAAATTTAGGCCCTTCCAGAAAAAAGAGATAGTCGGAAATATCAGCTGCTTTGTAAAGTTGGCATCCAGTCATCATATTTCTCCAAAGAAAAAATGGTTACCCTGTAATAATCAGTCTAATGAATTCAGGAATTCATTGATTGTCCCAGCTCTGGGTAGATTAGGTAGAGACTTGCTTCAAGGAGTGGAATTTATGAAATGTTTGCTGCATCCAGCAAGCAGAGCTGCTATAATACAGCTGCCTCCTCAGTGGTTTGCTTTGATCCTGTGGAATGAAAGGACAGGAGGATCAGCTCAGGTCTAAATGAGATTACAGCTGGTTCTGCAGCTTATCTGGTCTATTGCCAACTAGTGTGGCTTTGCACGTCCTAAGGGGTTTACAACAGAAACTGTTCATTGAGTATCATCGGTTTACTCAACACAAGCAGGCTAATCCTTCCCAGCCTCAGCATGTTGTAGAATTGTGCAGGAGCCAAACCAAAAGCTGGTGTAGCCAGACCCTCTAGAGCCCTTTGTCTTGTTCTATATTGATTTTTACCTGAGTTAAAGGCAGTAAAATAAATAAATAAATAAAATAACCAGTCCTGTTGTGAGCAAAAGGTTAATCTTACCTAAAATCTTACAAAAAGCATCTGTTAACCCTAGAAGGGGCAACCTCTTTTTTTTGCCTTGTTAGTCAAGTGGGATTTTCTAGTTTCGAATTTTGAAGAACAAGATAAGAAAAACAGCTTAAAAGATCTTGCTAGGCATTCCAAGTTAAATGCTTCAGTCTCTTCTAGTAGTGCAATAACAAAAAGCTTTGTATATGGAATATGGGTGATGTGTTTCTAAGTAGTAAGTTTTTGTTTTATATCTTTTTTGTACAAAGCAATTATTTTTTTGATGTGGCAAACAAAATGCATAAAAACAAGGCTGGAAACCTTAAGGAAAAGAACTCAACTGCCAACATTAATGACCAGCAGTCATCTTATCTGATGATCCCTTGATTAGTAGTATAGTTCTTTAATGAATAAAGGTTGGTGATTAAGGGTATTATAAAGATACACCTCTTATAAATAATTTATGTGTGCTTTAGTCTTATTTTACTATTTTACTAGGTACTCTTTTAAACCTTCAAGTGTAAGATTTTAATTGTTACAGTTAAATCTTGAACAAAGATGGTTTATAGTGAAAAATGCTTTGGAGTCAGATACACCTGGGTTATAATTCCATTTCTGTTACTTAGTGGTCAAATTATTTAACCTCTGAGTCCATTTTTACGTCACCAAACTGATAATATTATTTACTTTATGTAAAAAACCAAATTAGAAAATAGTAGAAAGTAGTACTGAGTTAATCAGATTAGTCAACGCTAAGGTAGTAGCTCAGGAGCCCAAAGGCATTGAAGGTTATATGCGTAGGATCCCTCCCATAATGCTAGAAAGGATATTTAAAAGTTGTGTTGCAGCAATCTTGGCAACTTTGCTCTATATATATATAGATCTGAAACATCCATTGCCATATTTAAAGGTATATGATCTCAGGCAAGTGGATAGAGAGGTTGCCAGGTAAACACCCTTCTGTTAATGCACAGAAGTAGCTACTGGAAAAGCCATCTGTATGAAATCTATGCTAGTTTAAAATTCCTAGGAATGCCTGAATAGTAAACTCTTTTTAGGATGGGTGGGTGAGCTCTATTTATGTCATTTCCAGCTTGAGTGATTACTCAGTTGTTTAGCACACAGCACAATATGCGTAAATATTGTCATCTGTGTTACGTGCTAAGTAAAAGACAAAGGTATACTGTTATGAGAAGAATACAGTGGTCTCTTGGTTTACTTTCTCCTAATTGGCGGTGAACATGTGTCCTCAGCTATATGTAAGCACAAAAATGTTACTATGGAAACATTTATAGGCTTTCTAAGAGTATTGTGTGAGGGAATCAGCTGAGACTGATGTTTATCTTAAACACATAGCTTGTCCAATATTTAAACCTAATGGACAAGATGTGTACCAGTTGAAAATGTAATATTTATCCAATCATTTCTATTCTATCAATCTAGGTTCTAAAGCAATAGATTGCACTCATAGAGTAATAAATTTTTAGTGCATTTGGAGATAAAGGCTATTGGTGGTGATTGCTTAAACTCTTTTTGCTCAATCATCTGAATGGTGCAAATCAAAGCATTTTGTCAGACTGTGAGAAGTTTCACCTAGATATTGCTTCCCACACACATGGGTCACCATATAAATTGCATTCACGGTTTTACAGCATAGCTGGTGCTGAAAGTTAAATTGATGCCCAGTGGTGGAACTCGTAAAACATTTTCCTGTTAACACGACCAGGTAGAGTTGACATTGTTGATGGTGGGTTCGATCTAATAAACTGTTGGTTCTAACAGTGATTTTTACTGTGTTTCAGAGGTGATGATGATACAAGTTTAGTGATCCAGCAGTTCTTCCTGAATGACAGAAAATTAGCTCCACTGTCTATATTACCAAATGCTGGGAAGAGTAAGAGTAAGAGGCGATTGAAGCCTAATGTAACCACATGTTCTGAAAGATCATAAATTATAGGAACAAGCTCTTTAACTCAGTGTATACCTTCTTCATAAAGAAAAACACTGACTTTTCTCAAAAGAATGTATTATATATTATCTGTTGGAAATGCTTTATTATTATTATTCAAATATGTAGGCTGCGTCCACCATTCACAATCTTTTACACAGATGTTTTAAGCTGATTATTGTTTCTGAAAGGAAAGCAGGTTTACATTTTTGTTATCTTTTTTTCTCTGTGTTTTCTAAAGTTACTTTCTTATAATGACTTTAAGTTTTGTCAAAGATTTTTAAATTTGAACTACAGCAGCAGTCAATCTAAACATTTTATTCCCATAAGAGTAACTTTCAGGGGTTAATTTCTACTTGCAGTTACAAACAGTGGGTACTGTTTTAAGATTTATTTTGAACTACTTTTGCTTTGTTCATAAAGCTTTATGAAACTTTGTCTTACTTGAAAGTAAATTATTTTTTCCAATTTCTAGTTAAAATTCACAGGATGGTAACAAAGCCCTACTCTTTTATCAGTGTAAGTAGGTATCTTTCCAGTTCTTTTTTGACATTTTATCTGCTCCTGTAGCACTGTTGCACATTCATACTGAATTGGTGATCTTTTTGTAGTTTTGTTCCATTTTATGAGATATTACAGATCTTTTACTCACCACTTTAACATTTCTTATCCCAGCATATTCATAGATTTTTTTTTTCATCAGGAGATGAGCTTTTTTGATGTGCAGATAAATGTTATCAGTGGTGCTACGCAGATGAAACCTGTCATGTACAAATAGCATGTATCAAGCCCTAAGCATGCAGAACCAGATAAATCGGTTCATTTGCTGAAGCCTTGCAAAAAGAAATTAGTGCTGTAATAAAAGCCTTTGAGGCTCTCAGCCCTAATAATGGAGCTTTATAATAAACCCCCACAGATCATTGACTCAGTGGATAATCTTTTAGGAAAACTTTTTCCCCTCCTCTATCTTTTCCTCCCTTTTAAAGAACTGCAGTAAAAGTGGTAAGTAACATCTCTCTAGGGAATGTATGTGGTATGAAACTACGTATCTGGAAAACCATAATTTAAAATTAAGAAATTTATTTACTGCTAAATATGAGATTACTCAAACAAGCTTATACTTTTTGATAATTTTCATAATTGATCTTAAACATGTACTAGTCACTGCTTTTTCTACATAGAATTCATATTAAGCATTCCTCCTTAGTGCATTTTGTACATGAGGTTACAATTGGATTGTTGTATACAACAGAGGCACAGAGTGAGGAGATCAAAATAAGGCAGAAGAGGAGTCAGGGAGAGAAATTGAGAGGAGGCATTCAGCTTGTCCTTAGACGTATTTATAAAGTGGTAGAAAGTAGGAGAAAGGGAATGGGGCTATACACATTTATGTATACACAAAACTTTACACATAATTTCAAGGAGTTTGCACATTTCTAAAGATTATATATGTACTACAGGTTTAGCACTAAATTACAATGGTGACCAGACTGTTATTTCCATTAGAGTTTTGTTATACTTTTGGTGAAGAAACATTTTTAAAAATATCCCTAGGTACTTTTGACTTTTACTTGACTGAGTTTTGAAAAAAAAAAAAAGTCACTATTGAGTCACTATTGGAGCTCATGATGAGGTTTGTAGATCCATTAACACAATTGGCAATGGTCACTAGTTTCTGGTTGTATAATTTACTGCATTTTTTGAGTGTGAGAGAAATATTGAAGATGCAGAATGCTTAAGAGGTTTTAGAAAAATTATTTATCAAAGTGCACTACTTTTTCCAGTGCATTAGCTATTGTGATTATACGTTGGTACAATATGTTCACATAGAATTGGATTTGATTTAAATGGGGGTGAGGGGAAGAGACTGGACATTTTCAATATTTATTGAAACACATAGTCCATTAAAGTAAATTATAGGGCAAATTTCACTGTGACAGGAACATTTGGGTTGATGTAGTTAATAATCAGTCAACATTACCATTAGACCCTTTATTTATAAAAATTATTATCACCAATTAGGAAAAATGCTCGCAAATGGAATTCAGCCCTAGCTTACTTACTGTGGAATAGTTGACCTCAAAAATCTTTGGCTCTTTACTTTTAATAAAATGATTCCAAATTTCTTTTTTGAAACAACACACACTCCCCCACATAGCATATAGCAACTAACCACATGTAAAATGTGGTAGAATGACTGCAGTTGTCATTAGAGGGTAGCAGTAACTGTGTACTACTGCTTTGAAAAAAGACTGCTGGGATAGTGAGAGCTAAGCTAGTTTTTAGAGGATAGTTTTATTAGCTTTAAAAGGTGGTCTCCACAGGTTCATAAACATAATACCGTACATCTAGGGAAATCTAAAATGAAACTTTTGAAAGCAAGAACTGAATAAAGTTTGAGAGTAAATATGATAATATACATAAAATGTCTCAGCATATGTTTGATATAGGTGTTCTGTGCTGGATAAGTAGAAAAATAAAGTAATTTTTCTTAAAATTACCTTTATCTCTGAAATTCATTTGTCCTAAAACCAGTCCAGAATTTCTTAGATTGTTGGGAACGGCTTCTAGGAGACTTAAAACAGCTATTTTGTCTTAGTCTGCCTTTGTACTTTGTAGATACTACCCTTTGGTTTTATTTCTAATAAAATTCTTTGTTCCTTCCACCTCCCACTGCAGCCTTCCCAAGTGTGAATTCCTTTAGGTCAGGTCTGCATCTTTTTCATCTTTGAATCTCTAATTCCTACATAGTGCTTCTTACATGCCCTTGAGAGCATAATAAACTATGTAATAACATAGTGGGTAAAACACCACAACTGCAACCCTTTTATTATGCTTACAGATTCTGTAGGTCAGGACTTTGAAAAGCCAAGGGCAGCTCTTATCTGCTCTACCATGTCTGGAGTTTCAGCTAGGATGATTCAATATCTGGAAGTAACTCTAATTCAATGTCTGTGAGTAACTCTAAAGGCCGAGACTAGAACAGCTGCTGGAGGATCCAGTTCCTAGATGGCTTCTTCTTCAGTAACACATCTAGTTTCTAAGCTAGAATGGCTGGTGGACAAGCTTAGCTGGAACTGTTGACCTGAGTGCTGCCTGTGGCCTCTCGAACAGGGTATTCTCGGGTCATTGGAGTTCCTACATGGCATTTCAGGGCTCTAAAAGTGAGTATTCCCAGCAAACAAGGCAGAAACTTTATGGCCTTTTATTACCAAACCTTATAGCCACATAGTGTCATGTCTGCTGTGCTCTATTGGTCAAATCAGTCACAAGATCTCTCAGAATCAAGAAGTGTCAAATAATTTGTGGCCATGTTTTAAAAATTACACGTTTTTCAGCAAATGGGTGAATAGCCAAAGCAAGACAGAGTTAGAGATGGGGGGTGGGGGAGGATTGAGAGGAGGAAGAAAAATAAGGATTGTGAGATATTCTTAATATCACAGTAATTATTGGCTCCAGTGCTGCTAAGTTAGATAGATTGGTGGTCTCTTCCAAAATGAAAATGAGGGCGTATTCCATAAATATTCTGTTCACTTTGATTGTTGCTTGTATTCTTATTTTATTTTTTAGTCACCAATTCCTAACTGCCCCTCCCCGCACCACCGCCGCCTGACCCTGTTCTTTTTTCTTCTATGATAATTTGATACGTAACATTTTGGATAAGATCCACTGCATGTGTGCTTGCTCCATTATACCATTATACCTTCTTCCATTTACATTTGAAGAAGAAGATAATTGCATTTGAAATCCCAAGACAGTATAACAACTTCACATACTTTATAAGGCATGTACATTTTGTTGTGAGATTGTTTTCAGAGATGATCTCACCTTTGAGTGCCTTTAACCCCAAGGACAAAGATCCTCGACCTTAACTAGTGGTCCTACCCACGTGATACTCTGGTAGTAGACAAACTTGGAGACTGACAAGCTTCATATTCAGCCATAATCTCCCTCTCTTTTACTTTCATCCATTACCTTGTACCCACACATTTGCTATTAAATTTGAAGGATGAGTTCCTGGAAATGGGAGCCCTAACTGAATACAAGCAGTGCAAGTTGTCACAATCAGATGATGATCATTCTCCTGTTCTTTTAGAAATTCCTAAGCTACAATGACGTCTGTAGTTCCTTATAGTTACAGTGCCAAAGGATGTACCCAAGCCTTAATTGTGGCCTTTACCCTCAACCATTTCCTTGAAGGCATCTTGTGATGCTATAAAACTTAAATTTTAACATCCAGCATGAAAATTTTTATTTGACTTTGTGTGTGTGTTAACTTCAGGACTATAACTTGTTGGTCATAATGTTGACACTTGGAGGTGAAGCTGATGCTTATGGATCAGCACTGATGTTTATGGGTAGATCTGCCCATGCTCACTTTTATTAGATGAGAGCATAAGATAACATTCAAGCACTGACAAAATGTATAGATATAGATATGCAAATGTATAGATATAATTATATATCTATATATGTGTAGTATGTTGTAATGAGTAGTTATATAGATTTGTATATGTACAAAGTCACACTGCACATACTTATCAGGTTGGGTTTTTTTAATAAAAATATTTCAGAAACAACTAGCATTGTAACATTACCATGGTGCAGTTAAAGATGTTTAAATGTATAAATGTGTTAGGCAATCCTTATAAGCATTAGATTATCTGGAAACAAACCATGAGGAATATATATGTTGGGTATATAAGTTGGTTTTCTCTCATTTCCAGCTACCTTAAAGACTGTTTACTTGTGGCTCTAACTTTTTGAGATGACATAATCCTCCATGACCTGTTCCTTATCAATACTATAGTTACATTATACAAATGTATAGTTACGTTGTTCCTTATCAATACTACAGTTCCTTATCCATACCATAGTTACTGGTACTTGACTAAAGGTAATACCATCTACTAGTAATACCACACTGTTTGTGAATCCCTTCATGCAATTCATGCAATTTCATGTCACTATGCTTTACTCATTATTTTAACTTTCTGCAACTCTATTATTTTTTCAGTTAACTAATATGACTTCTGTAACAGGTAATGGCATGTCTTCTCCAGGAAGTCTTCTTTGAACCCTGTTGTTTTGCGGATTATAATACTCTTTATATACCTCTGTGTCAGCACTTCACTGTACGTTCTTTGAAAGGAAGTACTATATTTGATAGCATCTAATACAATGCCTCATGTAGTTAACAGACGTTGACAAGTTCATTAAGATGATCTGAACTATTAGGTAGAATGATTCTTGAGTCTGATTGTACTCTTTGACTCTAGGTTCAGATTTCCGAAAACATTTTCGATAGTGTTACTTCAATTTTCTGTTTTCATATCAAATTATATCCCCCGTTATAATTAACTGTCCCTCGTAACTTTCAGTTTTTCTCCCCCAGAATTTGGCAATGACAGGCTTCTCCTTCCTTTCCCTCACAAAATGCGAAATAATTAATGTTGGCTTTTTCCTTCATAAAGTAACTCAAAATGCACATTAGCTCTTACCTGGATGTTTACAGAAGCTTCTTAATTAGTCCCTTTTATCTTTAGTCAGTTCTTATTCTGACCCATTCTGTTTGCCATTACCTGATTAATCTTTCCCAAAGCACTTTTTTCATTATATCACCCTCCAGTTCAAAATCCTTCAGTGTCTTCTTACCACTTTAAGAATGAAGTCTTGATTTTTCTTTTAATAGCAGGATTAACCATTTTTGTATTCTAGCATCAGACATAGTGACTAGCACTGAGTAACTTCTTCTGAAGTGAATGAAGAGAACATATGACTGAACAAATGGAACACCATTTCTATTCTTAAATTTATTGCCTTCTAATGCTACTATAAAAATTCTCCATTATAATCAAAGTGGTTACTTTTTTTTCATTCTTCAAACACCTTGCTCTTTTATATATTCCTCTTAAGATGTAAATTATATTACCCTTCTGCTTTTGTGGCTTGTTATCCACTTTGATTTTATCCAAAGTCCTTATGTGGCTTACAAGATCTTACGTGATCTGGAACCCTGCCAACTGTGCCAAGCCCAGCACCTTTGCACTTGCTTTTTCTTCTCATTGGAATGTTCTTCCCCATGTACCTATGTGTTTCCCTCCCTTACTTATTTAGATCTTTACTCAAATGTCACCTTCTTAAAAGGTGTCTCCTGATCATTGTACTTGAAATATTAGCTTCTATCAGTCATCATCCCCATACTTTGATTTCTTTTTTATACATAAAGCTCACCACAAGTTGAGGTATTACATGTTTGTATGTTTAATTATCTGTTTCTCATTAGAATATAAGTTCCCAGAAGGCAGAGACTTTGTCTGTTTGCTCGTTTTGTACCCTACTGCTTAGAAAGTTTGCTGTATGTGTTGAGTTAGCGAGTAAGTGATTTGATTTTATATACCTTTGTGTTTTTACTTTCTTCCTTTTCACCTAACCACTCCTTACTTATCCTTTGAGAATCACTTCCATGCCCATTTTCTTATGCTTCCCCCCAAAGATTTTTCTCCTCTGAATTGGTAAAACAATCTTATACTTTGTTTTGCACTTATACCTATAAAGGAGTAGTTTTCAATCCTCCTCCATGACAGAATTATGTACAATCTTGTTACTTAGTCTATGAACAGCTAGTTGCATGGCCATTTCCTTATCTGTTGCAGGAATTAAATAGGGCCTATTCAATAAATGAAGTAATTATTGATCAGAAAAATCAAAGATTGCTTATTGAAAATACATATGCCAGATCTATTCTAAGTGTTTGACCTTTATTAATTTAATTCTTTAGGTACTATTATTGTCCCTTTTTTTTTAGATGAGGAAAGCCAAGAAGGTGACTACCCACAATATGGTCCATCATGGGATAGCAGCATCTGCCTGATAGAAATGTAGACCCTCAACCAGGCACGATGGCTCACACCTCAAATCCCAGCACTTTGGGAGGCTGAGGTGGCCGAATCTCGAGGTCAAGATATCGAGACTATCGTGGCCAACATGGTGAAACCCCATCTTTACTAAAAATACAAAAAATTAGTGGGACATGGTGCCACGCACCTGTAGTTCCAGCTACTCCGGAGGCTGAGGCAGGAGAACTGCTTGAACCCGGGAGGTGGAGGTTGCAGTGAGCTGAGATGGCGCCTCTGCACTCCAGCCTGGCACCAAAGCAAGACTCTGTCTCAAAAATAAACAAATGAAATGTAGACCCTCAGACCAACTGCGTCAGGAATTACAAACAAATAGTAAATATTATGATTAGGCTCAATGCTGAAGATGCAGAAAGATCTTTAGTGAGGCCAGGACATTAGTATTTGTAGAAAGATGTGCAGATGATTTTGGTGGTAGTCAACATTGGGAACTATTTACAATAATAAAAAGGAAGTGGATCCTTGTTACTACTGTGTTGTAAAATACAGTGAAACATAATCGAAAAACTAATTTTATACTCATAATCATCTATAAAGTCAAGACTAATGAAAATATGAGGGTAAATTCTAAAATTGATGACTTTTTACTTGTCTGTTTTTATACCTGTGCTAATTACTGTTTCTGGAACATGGGCAAGCAACTTCATTTTAAGCACTTCACCTCCGTTATTGTATATAAGACAGCATTATTATAGACATGCCTGGTTTGCCGGGTTCATCAATGGATTCCTGATTTGTTGTTCTTTCCCAGTCTTGCAAATTAACTCAATTGTGGGGCATAGGAAAATTTTAAATTATCACATCGTTGACCTTTGGAATTCATATAGAGCCTGGCACCCCCCAGAAGTATTAAACTTTTTATGCATCTGGTATATCACCTGGGATTGGCTGTTATACTACTTTATAACTACGTTTATTAAGAACTTACATATGAATGAGTGAATACAGCAATGTGACATTTGGAACATGTGTTATTTATTTGTGTAGTAAAATGGTATTTGAGGCAGCGGTAGCATAGTGATTATAGAATTGGGGCATTGAAGCTAGACTGTTTGGGTTCAAATCCTGGCTCTGCTGCTTACTAACAGCATGACCCAAGCAAATTACTTATCCTTTCTGTACTGAGATTCCTTGTCTATAAAATGAGGACAATAAAGTACCTACAAATTAAATTCGTTATTAAAGGTCAAACACTTAGAATAGGGGTAGTGCATATATTATCATTAAACAGTTTTTAATTCTCTGGCCAACAATAATAGTTACTCTTTATTGAATATGTCTTATTTAATTCTTGCAGCAGATGAGGAAATGACCATCCAACTGCTAATTGGCAAAATAGGATATATACTCTAGTATGTCTGTCTCTGTATCTTTCTAGTGATGCTCGAATGCATCTAAGAACATGTTTATTGGGATTTAGAAGCAGTAGTGCATATTGTCTTGCCTTGCAGTCAATAAAAGTGCATATTATTTTGCCTTGTCTACAAAGTACTTTTACCTAAATGCTGTGACCTTAATGCTTTAGCAGCTCCATAGAGGATAATAGGGCATTATTTCCATTTAACGGATGAAAAACTGAGGCTTAGTAGTTTTCCAGAGTCACAAGCTGATTTTTTCTGTCTTAGAAAAGAGTTCATTTGAAGAATTCTCCTTGCATCTCAAGGAGCCCTTATTTTTCTCTGTAATTATATGTGATGGTAAGCATCATTACCACTGCTGTGCTTTATCATCAAAACAGTCAACGAACTCTTTGCTTTGATTTCACATATTCATTCAT
This sequence comes from Rhinopithecus bieti, assembly GCF_001698545.2. Taxonomy (NCBI): domain Eukaryota; kingdom Metazoa; phylum Chordata; class Mammalia; order Primates; family Cercopithecidae; genus Rhinopithecus; species Rhinopithecus bieti. The sequence goes on along the minus strand of NW_016808492.1, from coordinate 1,874,888 downwards.
TCATCCATCCATCCGTCCATCCATCTACCACCTACTTACCCCTCCTCCACATATGCACAGACACACAGATGTACTGGGGCATCTGTTACATGGAGGCATTGCAAAGTATGCTTGAATTTCTGCTTGCCAGCCTGGTTTCTGGCTTATTGCTTCTCCCTGATAATTTGGGCATGCACAGGATTGCGGCTCAGGATTGAAGCTACCATTATCTCAAGTTGAGGCTTTGTAAAAGTCTCTTCATACCTAGAAGGTGTTTGTTGTTTTTTCTCAATTTTTTGAAGACAGGATTGGATTAGATGATTTTTCAGGTAACTTCCACTCTTTAAATATCAGGGTTGTTTTGTTTTTCTAATGGCTAATGCCATTACCTTAGTTATGTTATATTCTTCCTGGATAATAAGGCAGAGTGAGCCCTGTTTCACAGATACAAACAAGTATGACAAGAGGATTCAGTGTCCAAGGTTTTTTAGTGAGTTTAGCGGAAGCTAAAAATGGTTGTAGAGTGTCCTGATTCCCATTTAGTTTTCCATCAGTTAAATCAATAAGATACTTAGAATAATTACTCATAATGGTTTGGAACAACTTTTTGACTTAAAACTTTCCATTATATTTTTCACTAATACAGATTTTTTTAAAGTTACCACGTTTGCAGTAGAGTTTGAAGAGGAATTCAATTACTGCTTTTAATCCTTACTGGTCATATTTATTATATTATGCTTTTTCCATGTGATGCAAAGCCCATCAATAGACAATTTTAATTTTCCTTAAACTTTGAGGCATCGTGTATTAGAAATAATTAATATACAACTGTGAATACCAGGAAAGTAATATATAGGTTGTCATACCTTATTCTATAACAGTTACAGGAGAAACAATGGTATGCCAAGATTAGAAGCTAGAACTATAAGCAGTGGTCCAGTAAGTGTTCCCAGAAGCCTGCCTAAGTTACTAGGGAGGAGCAGAAACAGAAGGACCAGACTGGCAGGTAGAAGTTTCAGGTACAGGGTTCCATGCCTCTCATATGACAGATGCCTCAATAAATTTGTGTGTCTGTGGGCATAAGATATCTGTGTGGGAGTAGAGAGGTGGGGGCAAAATGGATAAGTGAACATATGAAATCAAAGCAAGAAGTAGCAGACTGATAAAAACAGGAAATCTTGGAAAGTGGGGCAAAAGAGTAGTCAGATGAAAGAAACAGGAAAATACTTGAAGATAATGAGGAAAGCTAAATGAGGCAGGGTAACTGAGCTAAAATAGAAGCATAAAAACACCTAGATATTTGGTATGTGAAAATGTGGGTGTTTATATAGTGTAATGATAGGCTTCTAAAAACTGTTCAGAATGTTATTTCATGTGGTCTTCACAATAACCCTGTTAGGTGGATATAGCAACAATTGTTCCTATTCTTGACTCCAAAGAAAACAGCGAGTTGGGAGGTTACTTGTTTTTCCAAAGTCACACAGCTCTGGATAGCTATGCTAATAGCCATGTTTATTATGCAACATAGTTACTCCTTTTGTCTCAATTTTCTCATATGTAAGATTTGAATAATAATTATGTCTACCTCATAGGATGAGAAACAATGCTTATAAAACACTTTGCCTGGTGCTGGTCTCATAGTAAATACCAATAAATGCTGGACATTTCTGTTTTTTCCACCATGAGAGCTGCAATTTGAATAACTTGACATTCAGCAAATTTATTTTGCTACTATACTATATTGTATCTTTTATAATATAAGAGGGCTGGTTACATGTGTTTATTTCCACATGTGTATATTTCCAAACTGATGTTAACGTGAAATCTGTCTTTACTCAAATAAAATAATTGCCAAGTGTTGGGAGATCCTACATCCTTGTGTTGTGCCTTTTAAGAAATCACATATTTTTCCTTTTATGCAAAAAATCTACTTTCATATTTCTACTGTTTGTGTTGAAGAAGGTAGATAATGCCTCATAAAACGGCCATCACCCGGAACTATATTATATTCTTTATAATATTTTATATATGTTTTGTGTTTTCTTTTACATTGTTACCTCTAGTGACAAAACTTCTTCTAATATTTGCATTTTTGTAAATGTACCTTCAGCAGATATGCAGTGGTCACATCTAATATAATACATTTATTTTTCAATACTCTGTATAATTAGTTTTCTGGTCCAAACATGTGATTTTAAAAATTACCAGTGACTGCAAAGGGTATTTCTAGCTCTTTGGTTATAGTGCAGAAATTTGGTTCTTCCTTCAGACTTCCATTACAGTACACCCTTGGCATTTCCTGTACTTGTCACTTATTTCTTTATGTTTAAATAAATTATTATTATAAGGTCTTAGACAACTTTGTTCTGGTTTAAAAATAGCAGGTAATCATTCTTCTTATCCAGACTGAAAAAGCTTGAATGTTCAAACTATTGAGCAGAAAGCATTTTGTGTATTCCCAGAGATATTAGCTTCTTTTCAAATCCAAAAACACTAAGTGGGTGCACATTTCCAAAACAAGTGTGGTTTGGGGTCATTGTTGTACTCTTAATTGAAACTCATCTTTGCTGTTTTAACTCAACCTTGGAGAATGTAATCTGTGGCTTTAAAATTGTTTACCTCACAATGGTTTTGTTTATTTTTTTATTAATTATTCTTTTTTTTTTTTGGAGACAGTGTCTCACTGTTGTCCAGACTGGAGTGCAGTGGTGCAGTCTCAGCTCACTGCAACCTCTGCCTCAAGCAGTCCTCCAGCCTCAGCCTCCCGAGAAGCTGGGACTACAGGTGCATGTCACCACGCCCAGCTAATTTTTTGTATTTTTAGTAGAGATGGGGTTTCACCATGTTGCCCAGGCTGGTCTTGAAATCCTGAGCTCAGGCAATCCACCCACTTCAGCGTCCCAAAATGCTGAGATTACAGGCGTAAGCCACTGCGCTCGGCCTTCTTTTTTTTTTTTTTTTTTTTTTTTTTAAACCTAATGGATTCAGAACTTTGAATCATATTCCCACATTAGCTCCTAGTTATACTCCCTGGTACCTCAACAGTTTTGTTCTGGAGAGGTCAAAGGTGGTTCACATTTGTTGGCCTTTCTCATTATTGCCTTGAATGCATGTTTTCTAGCATCTCTTCTTGTAGTCTTTCCTAGTGTTAGAATTCTGGTGTTGCTCCTCACCCTTCAAAAGACACAACTACATGTGGCTTTTCCAGCCCCTTTTCTTAAGCTTTCTGAAATTCCTTTATTTTGTTTGTTTATTTTTTGAGACAGTCTTGCTCTGTCACCCAAGTTGGAGTGCAGTGGCACAATCTCGGCTCACTGCAGCCTCCACCTCCTGCGTTCAAGCAATTCTCCTACCTCCTGAGTAGCTAGGATTACAAGCGTGTACCATCATGCCTGGCTAATTTTTTTGTATTTTTGTTAGGGATGGGGTTTCACCATGTTGGTCAGGTTGGTCTTGAACTCCTTGGCCTCAAGTGATCCACCCACCCTGGCCTCCCAAAGTGCTGGGGTGAAATTTCTTTAACCTAAGTCAAAAGAGAAGATAATCAACAATGTTTAATTCACTTAAAACTTGTGTGTGTGTAGGTACATAAGAGTGCATGTCTTAGTGTGTAAAAGAAAAGTGGGCTTCAGAGTCAGATTTGAGTTCAGATGATGGGGCTAGCCCTTTGTAGCCTTGTGGCCGTTGGGCATATTTAGCTTTCCTACTGTTAGCTTCATCATCTATAAAGAAGATTAATGATACCTATCCCATAGAGTTGTTCAGATTTTAAAAGAATTTAATTAATTTAAGGAATTTCTAGCACATACATAGAGGTCAATCAGAAATGTTACTCCTTCCTAGGGAATAGGTTTTAGTTAGTAAATAAAAGGGCTTTTTTAGAAATGGTGAGCAAAGTCCATCCTGCTCAAGTACCATAAGATATTTATTGTCTTTTGGAACCAATATACTTTGAAAAGCTATAAAGGGTAGTAAAATGGTGGTATTATTTTACATGGATTCCACTGTGTAGAAATGTGCTCTGAACTTTTGCTATGTGGATATAGGCAGTTGAGTTAGTTGCCAGATGGATTTTAGTGGTGTGTTACTTACCTCACTCTAAGATAAAGGAACTGAAATGGTTCTCTAGCCACTAGTTCAAGTTGAAAGCGTCTCCGGCAAGTTTTTACAGAGAGGACATAGCAGATATTTGGTTAGCTTTTATGAGAATTGCTTACTGTATACTCCTTCCCCAGCCATTCGTGCACTTGTTTTTACAATATTTCAGATAGCATTAAGTAACATCACATAATTATCCAGGAATTCCAATGTAAAGGGGCTGAAGGCTCTAATGTTATACAATTTATACTTAGAATTTTTACTCAGTCTTGGGTAGTTATGCGAAATGTTCTAAGATGTGGTCTTATAACCAGCTTGATCTTTCTGTGGAATTGCTTTAGATACATGTGCTAGTTCTGTGTTTTGTATAGTTCTTTCATGTATCCACTTCCCCTAAACTGTTTAAAAACATCAAACATCTTTTTTAAAGTACTTATTTTTCTTAGTGGAATGTTATCTCTGTTAAAGGAATTCTTCTCCATCATTTCCACTGGTTGTTTTTTTGCTGCTTTCTGTGTAATTGAAAAGAAAAAAAGAAGTAGATGTAAGGATGATATACATGAGTTTATGTCTATTCAGTTGATCTGGCAGTAATATAAACAGAAACAGGAATAATAGCATGGTTGTACATTTAGTTTTAAATAATCATATTATCAGTGGGTACACAACATAAATACCTTCTATTTCACATCACTAAGCAGATCTCTTATTTCCCTCTCTTTGGTAACCTCAGTTTCCTGAACAAGTTTCTATTAAGGTCTAGATATATCTAAATTTTGGGTTGAATTAATCAGCAAAAGTGAGCAAATGATGAGACAAAATCTGAGGCAGTATCAAATTATGTTTTATTATTTTATGAAGAGTAACTTGTTATTGTATATTATTGCCTACCAAGTGAGAATGATTATGAATCTTTTGGGACCAAAGTACTAAGATTGTATCTAACATGGTTTTGTCTACTACACAAGGCCTGTGTCTTCTAAACAAAGAAAGTATTTTAATTTAATATACCACACATAAGCCAGATATTCTTAACTTCCTCTTGGTACATCCATGTTCTAAAGCCCTCAGGAGAAAATGGTTTAAAAGTTGTTTTCATGTCTAGATTTTAATAAAATCATTTGTCATGTGTGAGTTGCAAAATGCAGACCTTCACTCTGAAGCTGCCTCTTTCTCATTTGGATCTGACATATTAAAAAGTATATAATTAATGGTTGACATTAGTAATTAACATTAACTTTATGATGCTTAATATGCCATCATTCATCCATCAAACAACCAGAAATGCATGATGTCTTGGCATAAAGGTTTTTAATTATATAAAATGGTTCTCATATGATATAAATGGAAAAGCTCAAAATGTACTTTAAGAAGATTTTTGTAAGCATTTGTTAAGCATGTTAGCTGTATTTTTATTTCTTTTTAGGAGTATGCATCAACAATTGTGTCAGGAACTTCAAAGGGACAACGTGGACCTGTTTGTACAGTCTTCATTATCAGCTAAAGAGCGCCACCTTGCTGCAGTTGCCAGTGCACTGTGGAGACATTTCTTTTCATTTTTGAAGAGTCAGAGAATGTCACAGGTAGTGCGTTTCTCACAACTTGCGGATGCAGCTGCAGGTCAGCATTAATTATTAATTTGCTAATTTCTCTTTTTGCAGACTCTTTGTCAGTATTTTCGTTTATTTTCTTAGTAACAAACTCTTCTATAGCAAACATTTTGTCAGCCAGAAAGATGAAACAAATTACATATTAATAAATTGGGATATTTTGGATTACTTATTACTTAAAATTAAATGATGATTTGCTAAAAATAAGATAATTTTCTATCCTGAAAATATTGAATGTACATAAGCTTTTCTTATACATGTAATATTTTGGAAGATAAACTAGCATTTGATTATGTGTGATTCAAGTAGTTTATTTTCGAATTGTATGAGCAGGTATATAGGTATAAGATGAAGTTAATTTGTGCAAAGAGCAAAAGAATATAAAATAAATACAACTTCAACCCCAAGAGAATGAGATCAGAATGACATTGAATATTGTTTTGACTTCTACTAGATTCTACTGTAAGTTGTAATTTTTACTTAATTTGATTGTTAACCTAAAGACATATCCTTAGGCTTTAGGGGACTCTGGATCTTATGAAATTATAGGCAAGAATTTGAATATATGTGCATATATACCATTTCTAAGAAGAGACCATTATCTTCTCAAGGGGGTATTTTGCTCAAAGTATGTTAAGAAGTATTGAAATGAACAGTGATTAGTGTGGTAACTCCATGTACTTAAATGAATGAAGTTCATTTAAAGGCTTTTAATTTATTTTTAAATAATGCTTTTAAAAACCTAAGATGGAAACCAGCATTTATCCTAGTGTGTGCGAGGAAAACTGAGCTTAAAGCACTGTGTAAAAGACTGAATGATTTAAATTTGAAAAGATTTTGAATTCTGATAACACTTCTATAATTAAGACTTCACAATGATAGATTAAAGAATTGTGACAGGACAGCAGTTTTCCAACTACTGTAATATCTATGAAAATAAATATTGATATTCAATCAGTTTAATCTAAGTAGCCATTAATAGATGATATAACTTACCTTGTGTACATGCATCATCCCAACTGCCAGTCAGTCAACAAAAATAATAATGCATCAGTTTACTCAGTGCTGTCTTAGATGCTGAAGATAAATGGTATATAAATAGAAAGCAGAATATGTGGGCTTTGGCTTTGATTTGAAATAAAGACTTGATCATTTAGGAGAGAATGATTTTCTTCATGTAAAAAAAGTTACTGAGTACCTACTTTAATAGGCATTGGAGAGATACTAGTGGAGAAGAAGGACAAGAATACTTGTTCTCATGGAGCTAATAATCTAGTGTTGGGGCATAGGAAGACCAATAAATGAATAAATAGTGTAATGTGTGGCGATAAATGCTGTGGGAAAGAGTGGAAGTATAGGATAGGAATACAGAAGGCCAGAGGCAGTTGTAATTTTAAATAGAGTGGTCAGGAAGGCCCAAGTAAGTAATATTTGTGCAAAGAACTGAAGGAGATGAGAGACCATGCTTTGCAGAAGTCTGAAGGCAAGAACATGTCTGGTGTGTTTAATAAACTATAGGGAAACAGTAAAGGCTCTTGTGGAATGAGAAAGGGAAAAAGAACTAAGAGATGGATCAAGAAGTAATGGAGAGCTAGTTTGTGTTCTGCCTTGTAAGTGGTTATAAAGACTTTTGCTTTTACTCTGAGATTGGAAACTGTTGAAAAGTTTTGAGCAGAGGAGTAATAAGATTCCTGTGGCTGCTAGGTTGAAGCTAGACTTATAGGAAGACTAGGCAAGGGAAGAAGCAGGAAGGCAGTTAGGGAACTATTGTAATAACCCAAAAATGAGCAGCTGTGGCTAGAGTGGTAGTGGCAATAGAGGTGGTGAGAAGTGGTCTTATTTCCCATCTGAAGAAAGTATTTTCAAGGTAGAGCTGACAGAATTTGCTAAGTGGGTAAGATACGGTAACCAAATAGATAAAGAGAGGAATTAAGGGTAACTATAGACATTTGCTGAGATGAGGAAGATTGAAGTAAGAACAGATTTTATGAGGGAAGACTTAACATTTTTATTTTGGACCTTTTTTAAAGATGTTCATTAAATCCAGGTAGACATGTTAAGTAGGCACTTGGATAATGATCCTAGAGTTCAGGAAGAGGTCCAAGCTAGAGATTTAAAGTTGGAAAGCATCCACATATGAATAATTCTTTAAAACCATGAAACTGGATGAGATCACCCATAAAGTAAGTATGGATGAAAAGAAAAGTTTGAGGACTGGGCGTTAGGGTATTCCTCTGTTCAGATTTGTTAGGGTCAGGAGGAACAAGAAAGGAGATTGGAGAGGAATGAAGGTAAGTTAAGAAAAACCAGAGGAGTGTGGTGCCCTGGAGCCCAAGGAGAGGAAAGTGATCAACAGCTCAGTTTCTACAGATGGATCAAGTGAGATAAGGTCTGAGAATTAATCATTGGATTTAATAAGAGGGAAGTCACTGTTGACCTGAAAGAGCAGTTTGTATGCAGTGAAGAGGCAAAGGCCTGATAGAAGATGATTCCAGAGGAAATGTGAAAAGAGGAATTGCAGACTGCAAATTTAGATTAATCTTTTTGAATATCACTGTTTAAGAGAAGTAGAAAAATGGGGATAAAAGCTAGAGGGGTCAAAGAGGAAGGTTTGTTTTTGTATGGTTTTTAAATAACATGGGAGAAATTTCAATATATTTAAAATGCTTACAGGAATGCTCCAAAGTGAAGGAAAATTGTGTGGTACCAACAAAGTCACTTGTTTTAGTACCAAGAGAAAATGGGATCCTATAGAGAACTTGGCCTCAGTTCATCTCTAGTAGAAGAAGAGAAGGCAGAATAAGTGAGCCCAGATGAAGGCAACTGGGTGAATGTGGTAGCAGCTTATGAAAGTTCTCTTCTGATGTTTCTTGTTTCTCTGTGAAGTATTCAGTCAGTCCATCAGCTGAAAATGAGGAAGGAGCAGAAGGTGCTGGCTGTTGATGAAGAGTGAAGAGAAGATGTGCAATTGTACCCTAAGAGAATAAAAGACAGAATGGACTAGGGAAGTGTCATAGGCATGCTGGCCAATTCTAAGAGCCTACTTGAAGTCTGTAGTCATAAATGTAAAGTGGTATCAGTCAGCATGGTTCTTCTCCAGCCATTTAATACTGGTACAGGTGCAGGTACATATGGGGAAAAGGCCAAGAGTTTGAATTAAACAGGTGATGATTTTTCCAGGCAAGTACACATATCAGGAAAGGAGCAAGAGTTGGTAGGATAAATGAATTAGTATAATAATGGACCATGCAATCAAGCTTCCTAAAGAGGGACAGAGAAGACGTGGAGACAAGGAGGGATGAGGAAACGGTTGTAGGATCAGTGGATTGTAGGTCCTGATAGAATCAAAGAATTGTTGGAGTTGGGGGAGAAGAGGAAAGTTGGAAAGCTAGTTTGGAGTCAAAAATTGGGGTACTTTACAATTGAAATTACAGAGATTATAGTTACTGGTTAATGCCAAGGTCTCTGGGTATCAGCATGGGAGTGAATGGCTGACGTAGAATGGAAGATAGATTGATTAAATCAGAGTTGTTCCAGAAATCGAGAGTTCATGACATTGGAGAAAAATAATCACAGAAGATTATGGCAGGAGTGCTGTTGGAGAGCATGATAGTGAGCTACAGTCTACAAAGAATGAGAGGAGGAGGTGAACTAGAAAGTAGTAGGTAAATGCAACAAAGATAGTGACTGGTACAACCTGAAGATATGAAATTCAAAGCTAGCAATTTTAGGGAGGAAGAAGGAAGAATAGTCTAGAAGCAGCAATGTGGACCAAGGAGTAATTTCACCCTATTGGTAGATCAAGTGGTATACAGGGAGTAGGAGAATAGACAGCCACCATTTCAGAAAGCTGCATAGGAGTTCTTAATAAATAATGTATTTGACAAGCAATACTGTACAAAATGAGTTTATGGGTTCCCAAGAAAAACCACAAAATAAAACATATTTGTTTAGCATGGTTAACTAAGGAATTCTAGTTCCTAGACTTTGTGAGTTCTAAAGGAAGTGGAGTGTCATTGATTGTAGGCGATCTCTGTTTAATAGAAGAGAGTAAGGTGAGAATGAACTGTTCACCTGTGGCAGATGACAAGTAAATTTGCTTCTTTGGAAGACTAGATGCTAGAGTGGAGGCACATTAGCCGAAACCTCAGGCATAGAATTTGTAATTAGGGGGAGCCATTATAGATCTGTAATGATAATGCAGAGATAAATTCTTCTAGGCCTTTCTTGGAGATCAAGATGCTACAGAAATTTCTATGACAACATGAATTTGTTCAGTTTTAGCTTTTTGTTTGCTCTACATTTCTAAATAGAACATTTTATTTTTTGGTACTTTAAAAAAAAAAAAAGCTGTTGTTATAATTGGCCAGGGATGTGTGGGTCAGAAATGGTTTTTAAAGATTCTTCACCTTAAGTTTCTCTCATTTTAAATCTAGACTTTACTTTGCTAGCAATGGACATGCCAAGCACAGCTCCATCAGATTTTCAGCCTCAGCCAGTTATATCAATTATTCAACTTTTTGGTTGGGATGATATCATCTGCCCTCAAGTCGTAGCAAGATATTTAAGTCATGTCCTACAAAATAGGTACGTGCTTTTCTTTCAGGCATACACATTAATGCAAACCTGTGACAGATCAGTATCCTAGGAAGCTAAGAATTTTCAAAAATGAGGACTGATCTCTACTACATATACTCTCACTTTGTCAGGTTTTTGCTTTCAGTTTTATCAGCCTTTCGACAGTAGTAATAGTAAGAATACTAACTTATGTTTTGTGGCCTGCTTTAAAAAAAAAAGAAGTTGTTTGTTAAGAAACTGTTTTTGTAAGACTGCCTTATCATCCTGAAGTCACCTTTCTACACATCCCACTGTGAAAGAAATTACACATTTATTATTACTGAATCTGTAAGACACTGGTATTTATTACAGTTTTTTATTTAATGATAGCTTTCCTTTTTACTACTAGATTTTTAAAGATTTCACTCTTAACTCATGAAATCATGAACAAGATACTTCACCTGAACAATGTCTTCCTTATCTATAAGTATTTCCTGCCACATTACACAAAAGATCTGAGGAACCTCACTTGAAAAAAATATACAATAAATAAAGTTACAATAGAAATAGTGTAGAATGATCAGGAAGATTTGAATAAGAACATCAGGATGAGGGAAAATAAATTAAATATACAAGCCTAAGAGGTCTTAGTCCTCTTTTTAGTAACAACTGCCTGTAGAGTGAGAGAGCATATGTTCATGACCACTTCTCTGTTTACTTTTCTAGGGTTTTATTTTTATTCTGCTTGCCACTTTCTTCATTACTATCTCACCTAGCTAGTTACAATAAGCCCTTGCTTTTCCCTTGGTAGCCATATTCTTTTCTGTCTTCTTCCTTAGCATAAACCTACACATACGCTGTGTGTACACATGGCATATGTGTAGGTTTATGAGATCTTAGTCCTCTTAGGCCTGTATATTTATTTTATTTTCCCTCATCTTCATGTAGTTTTTGTCCAAGCTGCTGGTCAGTGGAAATAAAGAGATATGTAGTTGGTGAGCTAAGTCTTTTCCTAAGGAAGCTCAATAAGCAGTATCATTAAGTATACATTTTATCGTTGGGCTTTCTGTTGTAAAATAAGAGAGTTAATGTCAGTTGGATTACTTTTACAGTCACTTTTAGTTTGATAATTCTTTAATAGTAATGAACATTTTTATTATGTATTAAAGACTTTTGCTGAAAGTTTGAAATAATTTCCACTGAAAAAATAATATTGTTAGTGTATTAGTAACATTTGAAGAAACTGAAATGCAGAGGTGTTATATAGCTTTGGGAAAGTTGTAAGGTAATAAATGACCAGTCTGTGTTCGTCTTCATTGTGTACTTTTTTATGACAACTTATATTCAAGGTATTTCAAAACAACATTTTTAGAGTTTGTCTGAATTTTAAAAAATTTGGACTTTACATAACATTTTATATTTAGGTTAAGACCATCCCCGTCCTCTCTACCCTGACTAATGAATGGATTAGAAATCAGGTTTAGTGGCTGGGCGCGGTGGCTCATGCCTGTAATCCCAGCACCTTGGAAGGCCGAGCCGGGTGGATCACAAGGTCAGGAGATCGAGACTATCCTGGCTAACACGGTGAAACCCCGTCTCTACTAAAAATACAAAAAATTAGCCGGGCATGGTGGCGGGTGCCTGTAGTCCCAGCTACTTGGGAGACTGAGGCAGGAAAATGGTGTGAACCCAGGAGGCAGAGCTTGCAATGAGGCAAGATCACGCCACTGCACTCCAGCCTGGGCAACAGAGTGAGATTCCTTTAAAAAAAAAAAAAAGAAAGAAAGAAATCAGGTTTAGCCAGCCCATTGTCTTCATAGAAATAATTATTTTTTAAATCTGGCAAATGCTATTTTGCGAGGTAATTTTTAGTAACAACTCTCCGTATAGTGAGAGAGCATACACGTTCATGACTACTTCTCTGTTTACTTATTCTAACGGCCACTGATTTTTATTCTACTTGCCACTTCCTTCGTTATTATCTCATCTAGCTAGTTATAATAAGCCCTTGCTTTTTCCTTGGTAGCCACATTCTTTCTTGTCTTCTCCCTTAACATAAACCTACACATATGTCATCAGTGGAAAAAGGAAAATTGAAAATTAGAACATTAAAATGAAAACAAGGATATTTGTCTAATATCTTTTGGGTTTACATGTAGTATTCATTTTCAACAATGCATGTCTACTTTGCTGTGTTTGTCTGAAAATAAATGAGGGCAAGGAGTTGCGGTGATGTTAGAATGTTTTCTTTACTTCTTAATCTATATACTCAGGAAACATTGTTGTTTTGTTTTAAAATATTTGTCAATTTGTTTTACAGCACATTATGTGAAGCACTTTCTCATTCAGGCTATGTGTCTTTTCAAGCCTTAACCATAAGATCATGGATTCGTTGTGTTTTGCAAATGTATATTAAAAACCTCTCTGGGCCTGATGATTTGCTCATAGATAAAAATCTTGAACAGGGAGTTGGTAAGTAAGTGTAGGTTTTTTGGGGAGGATGGAGGTATCTGTGGAAAGCTATTTACTATCTAGATCATTTGTTATGTAAATTAATAGAAAATATACAAAATATTCATAATTGGGTGTGAATACAAGCAGAACTTTATTTCCTTTTGTAGCCTGTTTCTTTGTTTTTGTTTTTGTTTTTTCAATTTTCCTGTTACTATATATGACAAACTTCTCTGCTATAAAAGATAAAAGAACTTGTTTCCTTGGAAGCCAAGAACAGAAATTTGCTCCTCAGGTGACAAACTATTTTTTTTAAAGAAACTGATCACGAAAAAAGTAGAACTCTGAAGCGAATAACCAGATACCACACTGTGAACACCCTAGAAAGAAAAATACCCAATTATGAATAATTCTCTCCCATTTTATATTAGATATTTTGCCTTTCTTCTGATTTACAACTAGTCATTGAGTGATATTTGTACTTTTTAAAAAATGTCCCATGCAGTTCTGTTGTCTATAGGGCATGCCTTTTCCCAAAGCTATTGTTTATGGCCGCTTGTTAATTTCAGGAAGGTTGGCCTGAAAAAATCCTCCAAATTTACTTTAATATTTTATTATATCAGTTGCTGTTACATGAATAACTTTTGGGCAAGGATGTTCATAAGTGAAAGAAACTTAATTTGAAGTCCTTGTGTGGAAATTTGAATTTTAAAAGAAAGCATGTCGTAAGTGAAGAATGCTGTATTACTTCTCATATATACATTATATATATGTTATGTGTGTGTTTATGTATATAGTATGTTATTATATAAATTGATATAACAAATACTATTTTATTTTAACAGAAAAAGAGTACATGGAACAGTTGGTCAAACTGACAAGATTACTGTTTAAACTCTCAGAAGTAAAGAGTATTTTCTCAAAGGCCCAAGTTGAATATTTATCCATCTCAGAAGACCCTAAAAAAGCACTCGTTCGATTCTTTGAGGTATTTTTCATTTATTAGTATAATTGCCCAGATTAATTACAATTAATTTTCAGAAAACCTTAAGTGTTCTTAAAGTTTTTCTATAAAATGAATTCTTATAAGTTAAATCATATTATTGATTGCCTGCTATTGAAAAGTTCTAGAGGAAGAAAAATGTGAATCTAAGGTATAGTACAATTCACACTTAAGGACAGCAGAAAAATTACATTAATGAAGAATAATAAAACTAGAGAATACTACAAAAAAGCTTTACTCTAAGGCTAATCTAAATTGTAGGAATATTGACACAGTTGCTGGACAACCGCATTCTTCAGATGCTTGGGAACTGAATATCCTTGTAAACATTCCATAATACTCCCATCTTAGTGTTTATCACCCTGTAGCGTACAGTGTAGGCATAAGCACCATCTACTTCATATGACAGTGTAGTTGGAGCATTAACATCCAATTCATTTGTTTTGTTTTGTCTCGATAATGAACCGTGCCATTCTAAATTTTGTTTTTAATTATTAATTTTACAGAAATGTATCTATGTGAGAGTGTTTGTTTTACAAACCTAGTTGAAGTTGTTAATGTGTTTGGTTTAGTGTCCTTTGTAAGCTATTAATTGTAAAAGTTGGTTTATTTTCCCACAGAGTGGTTGGTATTAGCTGCAGTGAAAATAATTAAAATCAATAAGCTCTTTTCATAAATGTTAATTCTTCCATTGGTTTCTGTTAAGTTAAAATGCAATTGTACGACAATTAGAGATGTCATGCAATCTTTAAAAATATTTGATAATAGTAAATGCAGATGTAAAATACCCATTCCATTTGGACCCTTATTTAGTTGTTGATTGGATCTGAACCTGCAATTAAACACCTGTGGTGTGCTGGGAGCTATAATGGATCAGAAATGGAGCTAGAAATCAAGTTCTTCATGGATAGTTTTCATCTAGCCCAAATTAATTGTTCTTTCACCACTAAAAAAATGAGTTTTTTTGCTGAATGCTAGATAGTATTATGCTAGAACTTCGTAGGGATTTGAAAAACCAAAAGAAGTAGTTCTTTATCTCAGATAGCCTTTACTTTTCTGTGTATACAAGACATACACAAAGACTGAAATAGTAACACAAGGCATTATATGCTAAGTGCCAGTTGGTTGAATCAGTAGGTAAAGAATTTAAAGCATTTTGGTATAATAAGTTTGGATTTTATCCTGTGAAGAGTGTGAAGGCTTTGTAAGTTTTTAAGTAGATATGATTTGGTTAAATAATTTCTTTAATGAAAATAGATAACAATACTGTAAATTAAAGGTACAGAGAACTATTGGCCAAAAACTAGTGTGGTGTAGAAGGAATCAAAGATAGAATGGTTGTGGGATTTCTGAATGGATATGAAATAAATGCTGTGTTTGACTAAAAGAGTGATGATACTGTAAGGAGAAATAGGAACATCATGATTTAGGGTGACAGAGAAGTAGGTGAAGAATTCAGTTTTAAATTTACTCATTTTTAAGTTGTGTCAGGTCTCCCCAAGATTATTCCTAGGTTCCGTGATTCACAGTACTTAGCATATAGTTGTATTCACAGCTATGACTTATTAACAGAGGGATACAAAGCATAATCAGCAAAAGGAAAAGATGCATGAGGAAAAGTCTGAAGAAACCAGGCATAGCTTCCAAGATTCTTTTCTCAGTGAAATTACACAGGATATGCTTAATTCTTCCAGCAAGGAATTGTGACAAGACATGTGAAATACTATCTGCCAGGGAAGTTCCTTAGCGACTCAGTGCCCATGGTTATTATTGGCGACTGGTCACGTATGCCCTCTTTGCCTCATACTTAGAGAATTCCAGTTCCAGAAGGAAAACAGATATTCAGCATAAACCATATCGTTTGCATAGACCAATTTAGGATCAAGGAATTGTAGGAAACTTTTCAAAATCTAAGACCCCAAATACCAGCCAAGAGCCAACCTTGCAAGCAGGACATTTTAAGAGTAGCAGTCTTGGGTCTGCTATATTAACTCTTTTCTGCACAGACATGATAGTATGACATCTAAGTTATTATTATCAAGGTACTGAGAAATGCATGTTTTTTAGGCTAGGGAGGTTAAGCCTAAGCATAGAGATTATATTGAGAAGTCTAAGGCACTGGTATTCAAAAGTGTAGTCCAGAGACCCTTGGGAATTACTGATATCACCTGCTCAAAATTGTATTAATATTTGCACAAATAGTGTAAAATACTTTACATAAATCAACACTGTGGCCCAAGATTATGCTAGTATTCATTATAGTTTATACTGCCATCCATTTACAGAAGAAAAAGCCAGTTTCACTTAAGAATATCTTTCATGAAGCAGTAAAATTATTTATTTTATTACGTTTTGACTCTTGAGTACATGTACTTTCAGTATTCTGTGAATGACAATGCAAAGTGCACTTAAAGCACTTTTGCTGCATACCAAAGCAATGTGGTTGTCTAAATGAAAAGCACTTGTGTGATTATTTGAGTTGCAAGCTGAACTGACTGCTTTTATCTTAAAAGAACAACTGACAAAGTATGGTTATTCAGACTTGGCTATTTGGCAGACATTTTCTCAAAAAATGAATGAAGTGAGCCTATCACTTCAAAGCAAACAACTGACAGTATTTGTTGCTAATAATATAATTCAGGCTTTCAAGAAGATTAGAATTTTGAGAAACTTGTATTTGCCATCGTGATCTTGAGAGCTTTCCGATACTTATTTTCTGATGAGAATGGTGGTGGTATTAACAGGTATGATTTTTTTTCCTGATATAAATAATGAAGTGTGTCAACATTGGGAAGCTGTGTAACTCAGTGAACCACAATTTTCCAAATGACGAATACAGGCTTTTTAAAAAGCATTCATGAATGTAAAAGATTCACTCAAAATACAAGATTGACCAATGGCTTTTAATTTAACAGAGTATAAAATGTTCATTGACATGGTTTCAGACTCCATGGTTTAGTTGCAACTAATCTGTAGGAAATACCACTTGTCAAGTTTTGGTATAATAGCAAAGAGGAATTCTCATGGTTATGTGAAAAATCTTTCAAAATATTTCTTATTCTTCCAGCCACATACCTTTTTGAAGCTGTATTTTCTTCATCTGCAGCATACCACAATAAATCATGCAGAAGCAGATATGAGAATCGAGCTGTCTTTTATTAAGTCAGACATAAAAGAGATTTGTAAAAATGTTAAAAAATACTACTTTTCTCACTAAATTTGTTTTTTGTCTGGAAAATAGTCTTTTACTAAAATATGTTACTTACATGTAATGTTCATTATTATTTTTTCAATGAATTTGTGAATAAAATTTTATAGTATCATAAATATCGATAGATATAACCCAAATAATGAAAAGCCCTTCAAGATCCTCAATTTTTAAGTGTGCAAAAGGGAACTGAGACCAAAGAGTTTGCGAACATCTAGTCAAGGGAAAGGAGTGTAGAAAACAAAGGGCAGACAGCTAAATAGAGAGGAAGGGGATTAGTCATGTGTATCTCTTGTTCTTGTCTACTGATCTCACAGTCACTCATTTACGTTCACTGAGTTTCTTATCTTTTTTTCATTTCACGTTTTATTGTCAACATGTCCAACTTTAGTGTCACCATGGATTAAGCTTTCATTTCAAAGCTTCTGTGGTTCTGTTTCAGTCTTTCAGTGAAAGAAGTAGTCTTTCACTTCTGCCCTACTTCTGTGACTACACCCTGAGCAGTGGAATCCTTGGAGCATCTGAAAACTCCCTGGCGACCATCACCTGTCCTTCCAACTCATGAATGACCACATTGTAACCTTCCCCTCCCTGTTATTCTAGTACAACATTCTCCCAAGGCCTCATTTCCTTCCCTCTTCACCGTAATTAGACCCCTTGGGGCCTTACTTCTGCTACTCTTACCAACATTCTCACAATCTTGGGTCTTTTTTCTTTTGGTCACACCTACAAACCCTCAACCTTGGTTCAGTGCAACCACCTATCTCTACTTTGTCTTACATGCTGAGTGCTGCAGAAGAGAAATCACAGAACTGTTTGTATTGGTGCTATTCATGGTCCAATTTGGGTCATTGGAATTCATTATAAGTTCTCAAAAATGGTTTGAAAATTTTACTACTTTACTTAAACTTTCTTTTTTTTTTTTGAAATGGAGTCTTGCTCTGTCTCCAAGCTGGAGTACAGTGACGCTATCTCGGCTCACTGCAACCTCCACCTCCCGGGTTCAAACCATGCTTCTGCCTCAGCCTCCCAAGTAACTGTGACTACAGGCACACGCCACCATCCCAGCTAATTTTTGTATTTTTACTAGAGATGGTGTTTCATCATATTGGCCAGGATGGTCTCGATCTCTTGACCTCTTGATCCACCCACCTCGGCCTCCCGAACTGCTGGGATTATAGGCGTTAGCCACCGCACCCGGCCACTTTCCTTAAACTTTCTAACCCATCTCTTAGCCAGTCTTCTCTTGATTCTTTTGTGACCTTTCACCGCTTGCTTGTTCTCACCTTTCCTCAATTTATTCTCTCATTTATTTCCTTTCCTCTTCTTCTCATGTCTCTGTTTTTCTGTTACTGATTCACCTCACATTTCTCTCTACCACTCTCCATTTTGCCATCTCTACCTTCTCTGCCCATCCTTTTTTTTTTTTTCTGAGAAGTTAAGCTGGCATCAGATGGCTCATAAAATTCTAGGAAGAAAAGTGAATTCATATCATAAAGCTGAACTTTTTAGAGGTTTTGCTTGTAAAAATTTGGCATTACTTATAAGTCTTTCTTGTAGGGGAATTTAGGGATTTTGAATTCCTGGTAATCTACTGGGAAGTATGGTGAGCCAACCTGTTTGGAAATCATGATGTGATTTAGTTACAAAATATGTGTACATAAGTTTCACATTTTTTCCACTGATCTTTTGCTAAGTTGGCCCTTCTATAAGTAGTTATTGGTGAGTTTTTAAAAATTCTTCCTTTAACCTTTATTTTAATAATAAAAGACAAGACTTAATTCTTTTTACTTGTATTTTAATTGCTATGAATCTTTATTGGAAGGTTACAAATGAAAGCTTCAATGTAAAGGGCTATGGGTGCGTGTGTAGAAAAAGAGAGAGAAATTATATTTATGTTCCAAATCTTTATGGTATAAAACTTGGAAAGTTAAATGATGTTTTTCTTTATTTATAGGCTGTTGGTATAACTTACGGGAATCTCCAGACACTTTCTGATAAATCTGCCATGGTCACAAAGTCCTTGGAATACCTTGGTGAAGTATTAAAATATATTAAGCCTTATTTGGGAAAAAAAGTTTTTGGTGCAGGGCTGCAGCTGACTTATGGAATGATGGGTATGTATTCCTGACATTATTTTGCTAGTAACATTTCCTTAGGTTGGGCCTATACTATCATGATGGATAGGTATATATTGGCTAAATCACTATTCTCCATACAATCATAAGAGTAATCTGAAATACAGTGATTTAGCTTAAAATAATTCATGCTGGCCTTCGAAGCTCTGTCTCGCT
The DNA here is from genome assembly GCF_001698545.2 of Rhinopithecus bieti. Lineage (NCBI taxonomy): Eukaryota > Metazoa > Chordata > Mammalia > Primates > Cercopithecidae > Rhinopithecus > Rhinopithecus bieti. The sequence continues at coordinate 1,855,688 of NW_016808492.1, read as the reverse complement.
CTATCTCTTTTCAATACTTTTGATTGTTTTAATATTAAAATTATGATCAATACAGAAAATATGCTAGCACCAGTTGGTTTCAGTAGTCTGTCATGAGTCACATTTCAATGCCTCAATAACTAGAATGGATCTTTTTTAAAAAAAATGCGATGCTGGGAGCAAGATGGCCAAATAGGAACAGCTCCAGTCTCCAACTCCCAGCGCGAGCGACACAGAAGACCGGTGATTTCTGCATTTTCAACTGAGGTACTGGGGTCATCTCACTAGGGAGTGCCGGACAATCGGTGCTGGTCAGCTGCTGCAGCCTGACCAGCGAGAGCTGAAGCAGGGCGAGGCATCGCCTCACCTGGAAGTGCAAGGGGAAGGGAATCCCTTTTCCTAGCCAGGGGAACTGAGACACACAACACCTGGAAAATCAGGTAACTTCCACCCCAATACTGCGCTTTAAGCAAACGGGCACATGAGGAGAATATATCCCACACCTGGCTGGGAGGGTCCCACGCCCTTGGAGCCTCCCTCATTGCTAACACAGCAGTCTGCGATCTAACCCCAAGGCAGCAGCGAGGCTGGGGGAGGGGCGCGCCATTGCTGAGGCTTAAGTAGGTAAACAAAGCCGCTGGGAAGCTCGA
>NW_016808492.1:1835007-1851733 GCF_001698545.2 Rhinopithecus bieti | reverse complement strand
GGCACTATTCACAATAGCAAAGACTTGGAATCAACCCAAATGTCCATCTGTGACAGACTGGATTAAGAAAATGTGGCACATATACACCATGGAATACTATGCAGCCATAAAAAAGGATGAGTTTGTGTCCTTTGTAGGGACATGGATGCAGCTGGAAACCATCATTCTTAGCAAACTATCACAAGAAGAGAAAACCAAACACCGCATGTTCTCACTCATAGGTGGGAACTGAACAATGAGATCACTTGGACTCGGGAAGGGGAACATCACACACTGGGGCCTATCATGGAGGGGGGGGGAGGGATTGCACTGGGAGTTATACCTGATGTAAATGATGAGTTGATGGGTGCTGACGAGTTGACGGGTGCAGCACACCAGCATGGCACAAGTGTACATATGTAACAAACCTGCACATTATGCACATGTACCCTAGAACTTAAAGTATAGTAAAAAAATAAAGAAAAAAGAAAAAAAAATGCCGATCTATTGTTAGAATTAAAAACAGAAAACTGTCACTTACATCTATTTCTATGGTCTGCTCTGTATGAAGGAGATAGGATTTAATACAGCACTAAAAATATTTATGCTTTATATCTTGTTTCTCACAATACTCTTCTCTTTTCAAAAAGAAATCTTTTTCTATGCCTCTTGTATAACAATGGAGTTTATCTTTCTTTAGGAAGTCAGTAATTAACATATCTTTGTTTACTAAAACCGTGGTGCTAACCAAAACTAGGAATTGGATAAAGGTAAATGAGAAAGATTTCCTTAGAAACTTTTATATAGAATTTGTGTTTTTTTTTCTTTATTTCTCTGTGGTCAAACGTTTTATCTGTTCCCTTTAATCTTATGAATGTACGAATAAGCCTGATTCGGGCTGCCTGAAACTTTTTATCTTTGTTGTAATAGATAAAGGCGAATGTGAAAATGTGTAAATATAGAAAATGTAAATTATAGTAAAAGCTATAGCAATTCAGGCATCTTAATTTTAGAGAAAAATATAAGTGAGAATTTATAAGTTTAATAGTAAAATCCAAATTAATAAGTATATTGTCATTCATGCTTATAATTTATTAGTGTCTACAAAAGTTTTCTGTTTCCAGATTTAGATTTTTGCCAAGCTAAATGTCTGATATAGACGTGGGACAAAATTCTACTTAGGAAAATTGAGGACTTTGCTTTGCTGCCTTGTTGATTTTTGACTAAATGGCTGATCTGTATTCTTTCTTTTTGTCTAGGTTTCAAAGACTAGGAAGAGTATATTGCTACAATGTTGCCCATTTATTTGTTAGAAATTAGGATAGGTAACTTAAAGATTTCTTCATGTTAAAGGTTTAGAATAAAACAAAGAGCAAAGTATAAACTTGGGAGAACTCCAAGGTGTTTTAAAATGTTGGGATTGCGATAGCATAACCATTTGAGGGAAGGAGTTAACCACTGAAACATTGTACTTTATTTACCTTGACAGTTCCTAACTGGGGACACCTCTCCTGTTCACTTACAAGGTTGCAAGACTGCTAGTGAAAGGCACAGAACTGTTGATGAAATCACCCTTCATATTAAGGAGAAGGCATCTATGATCTTAATTGTAACTCAGTTATTTCTGAAAAGGCAGGGTGGATCCATCAACTTCGCTCCTCTGTAAATTTTGTTTTGTTTTTCTCATTCTTCATATCTCATAGTTTTTCTGTTTCCATGTATAAGGCTTTCAATCATCCCTGCCTCTTTGGCCATTCTTCCCCATTTTGCTTTGTAATTGAAATTCAAGTCATGACCCTTCGGTGCCAAGCGCAAATTTCCCCACTTTTCTCACATTCCCAAGTAGACTTGATCATCTCTCTCGTTGCACTTCATCTGTCCTTTTCTTATGACATGATATTATTTATAGTTTGCCATTTGTTACTATTATTTGTGTACTTGACATGCCTCCACCAAATTTCAAACTTGTAGTAAGTAGCCATATCTTTTGAATTTTTTATTCCCATCATCATGTATTTTGAACAAAAAAGAACACTTATTATGTATCAGGCGCTGGATTGAGAGTAAGAGCTACATTAAAGAGCTCCAAAGTAGGAGATAGTGTAGTATACTATATAAATATTTCTGGAATTTAATAACTTTATTAACCTAGCAATAGTACATAATGTGTTTTTTAATGTTCTTTTTTGTTTTTCTTTGTTGTTGTTGTTTTTGAGACAGAGTCTCCCTCTGTCACCCAGGCTGGAGTGCAGTGGTGTGATCTCAGCTCACCACAACCTCTGCCTCTGGGTTCAAGCAATTCTCGTGCCTCAGTCTCCCGAGTAGCTGGGACTGCCGATGTGCACCACCATGCCTGGCTAATTTTTATATTTTTACTACAGACAGGGTCTCACTATGTTGCCAAGGCTGTTCTTGAACTCCTGAGCTCAAGCAACCTGCCTGCCTCAGCCTCCCAAAGTTCTGGGATTACAGGTGTGAGCCACTGTATGCAGCCTTTAATGTTCTTAAATGAGCAAAATTACTTTCTAACTATAAAGATTTAAAAATGTGTATTGTAGTGATCCCAATTGTTACGTAGGGTAGAAAATAGGCAAAATACGTAGGGTAGAAAATACAGAGGATAGAAAATAAGTAAATACTCAAGAGCTTGTATAGTGGTGATCATTGAATGGGGAGATCCTATTAAATTTTTTTGTATTTTCAGTTTTATTCATAAATAATATATTTATAGCCAGGAAAAGAAAAAAAATAGGTTTTTACAAAGGTACTGTATGTATTTAAACCTTTCCTAGTTTTTTACTTTAAAATATTTTGTATATCCATTTTACATGTTTAATAACACACACACACACAAATATTCCTTGCTGAAACCTAAAAAGTAGGCGTCTGATAGCAAGCAGTAAAACAAATATCTCTACCTTATATGAACTCCTAAAGCTTAAAGTCTTCAGCAAAGTGTTTTAACCGTTGCAGAAAATGAAATACAGTAGTTTCCCCTTATTCATGGGGAATATGTTTCAGTACCACTAGTGGATGCCTGAAACCGCAGATAGTACCAATCCTATGTATGCTGTGTTTTTGCCTATACATACATACTTACAATAAGGTTTAATTCATAAATAAGGCACAATAAGAGTTTAACAATAATAACTAATAATAGTATTAATAGAACAGTTGTGACAATAGATTGTAATAAAAGTTATGTGAACTTTGTGTCTCTCTCCAACTGCCTTCCCCACACCCTCATCAAACTATCTTATTGGTGTCCTATACCATGGGCAACTAAACTATACCACGTGGTACCCTATCTCACAGGTAACTAAACTATACCATGTGGTACCTATACCAAGGGTAACTAAAACTGTAGAAAGTGAAACATACCTGTATGACACCTGAGAGTAATAGGAATCATTTCATATGCCAGTGATGATAGCAGTTTCCCTTATGGGTATGTTAATGTTATTAGAATATAAGTTCTTGTTATATTGCTGTCATACTGAAATTTTCCACCAACTGAAGAAATGAGGAGCAAACCAGCATTATTTAAAACTTTGCTAAGTGAACATTATGTTTCTTTATGATTGATTATTGTACTTTTATAACAAAAGATGAATGTTGCTGTTTGTTCTTGGAAGTGATAATTGGTTGAGTTTTTTTTCTTTAACTTACTCTTCCATAAGCATATTTTTTGTCTTTCAGAGCTTAAATTTTAAACTTTTTATTTAATGGAAATGACTTTGAATTTTATCGTTTTGCCTTCTAAGATGGAATAAAATATGAAAGTTTATGCAGTAGATATACACCTGTACTTTTGGATAAGCACTTAATCTGTTTTAAATTCATTTTCAGTAAGAAGACCTCAATAGCAATAATATATCCTAATGGGAATTATATATCTGCTCTTAATTACTTTATTAAACAAAGGGTGCTCATTTGTTAAGTTTTATTATCATCAGATGTGGCAATTAACAGACTTCTAGCACCAAGGAAGCCATAATATATTTCAAGTAGCAAAGAAATCTGTTTCTCTTCATTCAGAATTAAAATTTTGTTTGTTTATATTAAATAATCGAAAGGTGTAAAAACTGAAGTTCATGGAGGTTAACTGAAGTTCGTGGAGGTTAAGTGATTAGCTTATAGCTAATCCTGTTTTCCCTATTTTAAGAATTAAATTTAATTATACTTCTATTGCAGACTGAATTGAGGCCACCTATAAAATTATATGTAAGATTAAAATATGAAGAAATAGAGGTACAAAAAATGTGGAGTTTCATGATGAGGCCCAGGGAAAATTAGTATGCATATAAAACCATAATACATAATCCTACAGTATTCTTTAAAAGGTGGATTGTTAATTTGCATCTGGGCATCCAAAAAGGGAAATCTGAATAATTTCAACATTCAGCCAATGTAGTCACATAATGTATAAATATATTCCAGTGTATATGTGAGTGTAAAAAGATTGAATAGCCCTTGTCTAAAATTCTTGGGACTAGAAGTATTTTGGAGTTCAGATTTTTTTGGATTTTGGAATACTTGCAGTATACTTAACCAGTTGAGCACCCATAATCCAACAGTGTGAAATGTGAAATGTTCTAATGAACAGTTCTTTTGATCATCATGTTGGCACTCACAAAATTTTGGATTTTGGAGCGTTTCAGATTTTATATTTTCAGATTAGGAATACTTAACCTGTGTATATATTAAATGCCAGTTGCTCAGAAAATGTATGTTTTCCTTGGCCCAGAACTCTATGAAAAATTTGTCTCTTCAGTGAAATATATGAATTGACATAAGTATTTGTTATTTGTACTATGTGTTTCTTCCTATTTGCTATTTTAATTTGGTCCCATGGGCTTTCAATACAAATTTTTAAATTAAATGACAAAATGTTCTGGTCAGACGATAACAACAACATGCTGTTACTTCTCTTCTTTGTTAGGAATTCTTGTGAAATCATGGGCACAAATCTTTGCCACCTCTAAAGCCCAAAAATTACTATTCCGGATCATAGATTGTTTACTGCTTCCACATACAGTATTACAGCAAGAGAAGGAACTGCCTGCACCTATGTTGTCAGCAATTCAGAAAAGTCTTCCTTTGTATCTCCAGGTATAGTATGTGCGGTTGCTTAAAAGTTTTAAAAAAGTGGAAACTTTGCCTTAAAAACATAGTTTACGAAATGCTGATTTAAAAACCGTACATTATAATCTCAAGTGATTGTGTGGCACATTTGTTGAACATATTTTAGATTGCTTTTATGTTTGGCTTTGGAAACAAAAATGAAAAAGCAGAGGAGCTTAAAGTTGAGAGAGGAGGTAGATGAGCACACTTATGGTAGTGTGCTCAGTATTTTTTTTTTTTTTTCAGACCTCATCAGTCAGACTGGGGGTGAGGAGATATAAGAGAATACACTATAGAGAACATCAGAGGTAAAAGAGCAAAATGGGTAGGAGTTGGAGGGCTTTTCATTTCAGAGGGAGCAACATGTACAAGGGCATGAGCTTTAAGAAAATATGGCACACTGAGGAAAATCAAATGGTTCTGTTGTGGCTAGAGATTGATATGGCAGGAGACATGTAATGGAGGGCTTTATATTCCATCCTAAGAAGTTTGGACTTAATCATTTAGATGGGGACCTGATGAATTTTTAGCAGAGAAGTAGAGTGGCATAATGATACTTACATTTTAGAAAGATGATTCTGGTGGCAATATGTAAGATAGTTGGTATGGAGGTTTTGGAAAGCAGTGGTGACGAGTTCATTGTAATAATCCACATATTGTCAGAAGGTTTTGACCTAAGGCAGTGGGAATAAAACCCATAACAGCAGATTTCAAAAACATTTGGGAGCTGTGATTAAGAGTACTTGCTAAGTGAGTGTTGTGGAGGAACTCAAAGAAGTGAAATACTTCCTGGATTCCAGAGTGGCTATCTGCATAGATAGTAGTTCTACTCACTAACCTGGGAAATCCTGGAGATGTCGGGATGAAGGTAAGGATTGGTTTCTGAGCAGCTTTAGTTTGAGGTAAGCAGTTGGAAATATTCATATGCCATTCAGGAAAGGATGAGGCTAGAGATGTACTTTATTATTTATTAGTGTCTGATATTGAAGATAAGTGCTTCTTAATTTGAGGTCCAACAAGGGAAGCTGAGGAGGAAAGGGAAAATGGATTTTGATTACATAACATTCTCTTTTCAAAGATGTATTTCGTAACAGAGTTTTAAGATTTCTGAGAAGTTTTAAATTTTCCCTCTAATTTTTATTCATAATAGCATTTAAAATGAAGTTTAGCCTGTTATCTAACAGAATGATAAAAAGGGGAAGCAGCCACACCACAGACTGAACCGCCAATCTCACAGAGGGAGAGATGAATAGAGGGGAGTGGTGGGTAGCAGGAGAGTCTGGAATATTTCTTCCCTGTGGTCCTCTTAAACCCAAACAGTCCATTTTAATAAGAATTCTCACAAGCTTTGTAAGTGGTAAATTTAAAAATTTGGTGTATTATCTATTTGGCAGAACTGGAGCTATGTCTTTAATTTCTTCATGGTACCCAGCTCTCCTCTTTGGAATTTTCAGAAAATATTCATTTATTACTTCATTTTCTTCTAATTTAATGTGCTTTTCCTTAAACCATTCAAGAAACAGAGTTGGTGGTGGTGGGTGGATTGGGGGGGTTCATTGTTTGATTTTTTCAGTTGTTTATTTGGTACAATTTTAATAGCTGTATGCTATTTTTCATTACAAATAAACTTTCAGAATTTCTTATTGGGTAAATACCCGTTTACAACTAAAATGGAGACTTCAAACATTTTAAATGATTTCTCTTGGAAAACACATTGTGAGTCACCAAGTACCAAATTAAAAGTTAACTTTTAGAATATAATGTATTGTTGTGTTGGTTATTATATGATTATCTATATTTAGTAGCATTTAATATTTAGTAATACTAGCAGAAAACATTTTCTCTCAGGGTATTGGTTTAATTGTTTAAGTGTTAAATACTGTAATATATATGAAAGTATTTTGTTAACTGCTATACAAATGGAAGCAAAATAAACAGACATGCAACAAGATATCAAGAGTTCTGTGTGACTTTATTAAACTCTTCACTTTTCTAAACCTTAGTTATCCTAACTGTAAAAGGGAGATACAGTATTACTAACTCAATGGTTCTTTGAGAAATTTAAATGAAATAGTGAATATAAAGCACACAGCACAGTGCCTGTTATAGGAAAACTAAGTAAATTGTTATTCTGAGTCTTAATTTCCATATTCTTTACCCTTTGTTACTACTTTTAAAAAAAAATTCAGATTTTAGCATGGAAGACTTTTAGCAAAAATTGTATAGTCTTAGACAAAATAACCGGTACCTAGAAAAAAATGACTTAAAGATGTTTTATAACATTTTAAGTACATATAAATGTAGTTGATGAGCAAAATGTTCAAGTGTTCTGAGATTAGAGGAAAAGAATCTGCCTTTGTCTTCCTACACTTCTCCCCTGCTTCCTTTGTTTATGCCTCAAAGACGTACATGCTTAGATACCATATCATATGTGTTGCCCAGGCTTAACTCCTTGTAATTCGTATGTACATTATCTGTTGATTACGTGAGGTATCCTTTTTGATTGTTATATTCTCACATGAATATTAATGCTGGGGACTTCATTAGTGAGTTTCTAAATGTTGTTTGTTCTTTGAAACTTTACCTCTTAGTATTTCTTACTTTTTTTCCTCGTAGGGCATCTGTATCGTGTGTTGTCAATCTCAAAATCCGAGTGCCTATTTGAATCAATTGCTAGGGAATGTTATTGAGCAGTATATTGGGCGATTTCTTCCAGCTTCACCATATGTTTCAGATCTTGGACAACATCCTGTTTTGCTGGCATTGAGAAACACAGCCACTGTTCCGCCAATATCATCTCTAAAGAAATGCATTGTACAAGTCATAAGGTACATCTAAATATTACATATAGGTGGTATGTACAAATTATTAAGCTGTATTAAAAAGTGATGAAGTGGCATTTCAAACATGTTGGCAACCCTTAGCATACTAGAAGTTCAGAAGCTTTTTTTTTTCCCTGAGAAGCATTATCTAAGAATTTATTAAAATGACATTTGCTTATGGCAGCCTAAGACAATGCCCTTTAAACTGCTTCTCTTTTCTCTGTGTAGCTATTACCTTCCCTATATATGTCCTAAAGGTACATTTTTGCTTTTCAGTTTTTCATCAGATAAACAATATTTGTATTTTATACTGTAAAAAACACAGTAATTATATTTGGCTGGGTGTGGTGGCTCACACCTATAATCCCAGCCCTTTGGGAGGCAGAGGTTGGTGGATCATTTAAGGTCAGGAGTTTGAGACCAGCCTGATCAACATAGTGAAACCCGGTCTCTACTAAAAATACAAAAAAATTAGCTGGGCATGCTAGTGGATGGCTATCATCCCAGCTACTCAGGAGCCTGAGGCAGGAAAACTGCTTGAATCTGGGAGGCGGAGGTTGCAGTGAGCCGGCATTTCACCACTGCACTCTAGCCTGGGCAACAGAGCGAGACACTATCTCAAAAACATAAAATATAGTAATTATATTTTATAAAGATAATTAAGTGAAAAAATGAATGCTAATATTGGAAATGAAGCACCCTGAAATCTTATTTTGTTAGTTTACTCTTAACTCAGTTTTATTAAGCAAATGAAAAATGAAACTTCTTAAATATTCTACTAACTCCATATCCTTTAACATTAGGAAGTTCAGTAATAAAAAATGTTTTGTCATTGTCTTCATGTAGTATTTATTTTATATGAAATTAGTTTTAAACATTAAGATGCTATGATGATATATGTTATTCTTATCTAGTATTAGTTTTCTGTGTTTTTTAATGACCCAATATTATCTGTTACCTCTCATTATAGAATTCCATGCCAAATTCTGTCTCCCCTCTCACCATTTTGAGTTCCTAGTGTCCTGTTACTCAGGTTTGGAAGCTTTATCTTCTTTGCTTCCTATCCTTGACCATCCTTTGGCAATCCTGACCTCCTTTTCCTATTTCTCTTCCCTTAGTACATTCCACCTAAACTATTGTCAGAATCTCCTAACTGCTTTCTGCATCCCTAGTCTTTTCTTCTAGTCCACCCTAAAAAATGCCCCCAGATTTTTTCCTAAAATATTATTTCATTATGAAACTTCCCTGCCATTAAACCTGCAAGATCTTTTTTGCCTGTGAAATAAATTTCACACTCCTTAGTTCTCTGCGATCCATCACTTAATGTTTCCAGATGTATTACATATGGTGTCATACAACCCCTAATAAGATTCGTATTGCCCCTCCAAAATGCCTCATACCTGCCTATGTCACAGCTTTATTCAAACTGCTTTCTCCATTAAAATGTCATTTTTGGGGGCTAAATCCCACCTATCTTTTATAAAACCTATACCTGATATGTCAGTGTACCATGTATGTTTCCTTTTTTGAAATCATATGCCCTGTACAGCTCAATTTGCAGAATTATGATAGTTTTGCCTTACTTGTATCTGAATTTCCAACAGGATTATAGTAACCTACCACAGTGTTTGAAATATTGTGTAAATAATTTTAGTACAATCTAAATGACAGATGCTGAAGTGAAATTGAATCTGTAAAACTGTTTAAAACCCCAGTGTTTAGGATCCCAGGATTAGTTGACTTTCCTATTTACTTAACATACGGTAAAATGTTTTCTCATGATTTATAGTTGAAGGCTTAAAATGTAACTTTTTTTTTTTAAATACTCAGGAAAGATACAGAGATTGCCTCCTATGACTTCTTCCATGCCATGCTTCTCTATTCCTGCACTCCCTCATCTGAGTTAGGGCTCTTTCCTCTGAATTCCTGAGAATTCTGTGCTTATCTTTGTCAAAAGCACCATTATGCTATATTGTAATTGTCTTTTTCTTTTTCTCATTTAACTTCTCCACTCGATGGTGGGCCTCTTGCTTTCAGAGACCATATTTTACTCAATTTTATATTCTTGTTCTTAGATATGTACCTGGCATTCCACTGGTACCCAATATATGTTTGTTCTAGGCACTAGGAATTCAGCAGTAAACAAAATAGGCAAACCTCAAATAATGAATTTTCTAATATGTAGTATTTTTTGGAAGTCACTGTAGGGAATAGAAATAATTACTAAGACATAGTTCTTATCCTTATGTTTATAATACTTAGTGATTTCTATTCCTCATTATGTTTATTATTACTTTGCAAATATATATTTTTATATGTGTGTGTGTATATATATATATATATGGATGTCTAGTTTATATTTAGCTGTATTTGACAGATCTTCACATTGTCTAGACATTTGCAGAAACTAAGCAATTCCAACTTTTATTTATTCACTTAATAAATGTATACCGAACACTCATTATGAGCCTGGACCTGTTCTAAGAGGTGGGACTAAAGAAAGATTAGTCAAATTATTATCCTTATGATCTCTCTTGAGTTCTAATACTAAATTTTATCTTGTCTTGAGAGGTAATACTTAATCCTAAATTAGTTCTCTGAGTCTTTAACTTACTGGAGGAAGGAAGGAGATAAAGCTTGAATGTCCTATCTTATTCCTAGGACAGTCCTCTGTTTATGTGGAAAAATAAGACTCCTCCCAAGTCCTTACATAAATAGATATGAAGAGAGATTTCTTTATGCAAATTTAACATTAGAGAAAATGTTGCAGCATTGAGGACCCATAAAGGATATCAAACTTGTATTAGAAAGGAAAAAAAAAACCCACAAATTAACAATTAGGCTTTCATTTAGATTTTGAGTTCATTGTAAAACAAGGTTGCTTTCAGTTTAGTTTGTGACTGACTATATTGTGCTTTGGCCCTGAGAGCACACCAAAAGGATATACAACTGTATTAATTTTGGGGGGTAAATTTTGCCAGTATCTTTAAAGTGTGTGCCATTTGTTCTTGCTCTATTGAAGCTTTAAGCAGAGAATATACAAAATTTTGCTTCTTTTCAGGAAATCCTACCTTGAGTATAAGGGGTCCTCACCTCCTCCTCGCTTAGCATCCATTCTGGCCTTCATCCTCCAACTCTTCAAGGAAACTAACACAGACGTTTATGAAGTCGAACTACTCCTCCCTGGCATTTTAAAATGCTTGGTGTTAGTCGGTGAACCACAAGGTTAGTTTGTTTGTAAGGTTATTTTTGTTACCATTTTCTTTTCACAAATTAAGAAACTACTGTTTCCCATCAGTTTAATGGATAGTTACAAAATGTATGTGCTTCTTTTATATCTCTTGATAGGGGTCATGGTTAAAGAATAAACTCCAGCTAGGAGCTCAGGTTAGGTATGATAAAATGGTTACAAACTGAGATGTTTTTGGTCCATTTTAGTTTTGGCTTTTTTTTCCTCCTTGAGGCAAATAGTTTATTTAAGGGCTACTTCCTTTGATTAGATTTGGTAACCTCTCAAAGAATATTTGTTAAATCTGACTTCAGTATTAAAGGCAATTTGTTAAATATCAAGTAATGAGAGGTCATCATACTTTTTTTATTCAGGTTTTTGCTGAAATATCTAAGCTGATTTTTGGGGCAAACTGGTAGGGGTCCTTTGATTCTACTCCTTTTGTTTTCAGTCTCATCAACCTTACTTCTAGTGATTGCTTAAAAATAACATTTATTGGCCTGGCATAATGGCTCATACCTGTAATCCCAGCACTTTGGGATAGAGCTCTTAGGTCAGAACAAATCTCAATCACTGACCTCAAAGGAGCCTGAATTTGATTAGATTAGTCCTTAAAGCAATTTATGCCCCAGGGTATTACTAAAAACATTAAAGCAATCACCCAGAAATTAATTAGCAGAGCGTAACAGCTGAGTGTGAGAGTCCTGCCAAAACCATTGTCTTCACATGGAGACTGTGGGTATACCCGAGGTTACACCACCTCAGGAGCAACATCTAAGGCAGTGAGAGGGCAAGAGGAGGAGTAGACTTCATTATTTGAAAGCGCAATTTTCGCCAAAAAATTACAGGACTTGCAAAGAAACAGGCACGTACAATCCATATACTGAGAAGAAAAGCAGGCAACATAAACTGCCAGTGACAGCAGTCAGATATTGTCTTTAATAGACAAGGACTTCAAAGTAACTATTATAAATATATTCATAGAACTAAAGGAATGTGTAATAAATGAAGAAAAGGAAAGTTTGGTGACAATAGGGAAAGAAGTTTTATGAAAAGAACCAAATGGAAATTTTGGAGTTAAAGTTCAATAGCTGAGTTAAAAATTTCACCAGAGGGACTCATTAGTGGATTAGAACTGGCAGAAGAAAGAATTAGCAAACTTGAACATAGATCAATATAGATAATGTAATCTAAAGCACAGAGGAAAAAAAAATGAAGAAAATGAACAGAGCTGTTGAGAAATGTGGAACACCATTAAGTGCACCATATATATAACAGGTGAACCAGGAGAAAGCAAAAAAAATTGAAAATAAAATAAGTAAATAAGTGTGTGTGTATATATGTGTGTGTGTGTATATATATATATATTGTTTTTTTGGGACGGAGTCTCGCTCCTTCCCCCAGGCTGGAGTGCAGTGGCGCGATACCGGCTCACTGCAAGCTGTGCCTCCCAGGTTCACGCCATTCTCCTGCCTCAGCCTCCCGAGTAGCTGGGACTATAGGTGCCCGCCGCCACGCCTGGCTAATTTTTTTGTATTTTAAATAGAGATGGGGTTTCACCATGTTAGCAGGATGGTCTTGATCTGACCTCATGATCCGCCCGCCTCGGGCTCCCAAAGTGCTGGGATTACAGGGGTGAGCGAGACACCACGCCCAACCTAAAATAATACATAATGTCTAAAATTTTTTAAAGTTTATTCAAGAATATTAACTTATACATTCAGGAAGTTCAGCTAACTCCAGGTAAGGTAAATGCAAAAAGATCCACAAACAGATACATCATAGTAAAGATGCCAAAAGCTAAAGGCCAAGAGAAAATCTTGGAAGTAGCCAGAGAAAAATGACTCGTCCTCTATGAGAAACTCTGGTAACATTAACAGCTGACTTCTCAAAGGAAACGGTGGGGGCCAGAGACAGTGGGATGACATTCAGAGGATTTAAAGCAGGAGGGTAGAGGGGGACCTGTCAACCAAGAATCTTTTTTTAGCAAAGCTACCTTTCAAAACCGAAGGTGAAACAGACATTCTCAAGTAAATTAAAGCTGAGAGAATTTGTTGCTAACAGACCCACCTTTTAACAAAATGCTAAAGGAAGTTTTTCAGACTGAGACTGACCCCAGGCAGTAATTCAGATCCACATACACACAAAAGAATTCTAGTAAAGATTATCATATTATTATTAAGACAGTATGAATGCACATTTTTTCACCTTTATTCTCTTAACTGGTTTTTAAGAAGCATTTGTATAATATAATATTGTTGAGCCTATAACATATAGAAATATAGTTACCAATAATAATACAAAGAAGGTGGTGAGAGCAAAACAGTATTAGGCTAAGGAAAGGACTCCACATGGCAACTCAAATACCCAGGAATAAATGAAGAAAAAAAAAAAAAAGAAAAGATAAATAAGAAGGTTAATACAGGATTAGTGTTCCGTATCCAAAATGCTTGGGAACAGAAGTGTTTTGTGTATCAGATTCTTTTGGATTTTTGAATATTTGCATATATATTATGAGGTATCTTAGCAGCAGGACTCAAGTCTAAACATGAAATTCATTTATGTTTCATATACACCTTAAACATGTCTCCTGAAGGTAGTTTTTTACAATATTTATAAATTGTATATGCAGCCTGTCACATGAAGTCAGGTGTGGAATTTTCAGCTTATGGCATCATGTCAGCTGTTAAATACTTTGAGATTTTGAAGCATTTGGAATTTTGGATCTTTGGATTATGAATGCTGGACCTGTATAGCAGAAGTTAAGATATGTATTTGCTGTTCTCTCTTTTCTTAGCTTCTTTGAAAGACATAAATTTATATAAAGTAAAATTACAACAGTATATTTTAACTTTTAACATTTGTAGATATTATATAATAGGTATAACAATACCACAAAAAGGGAGAGAAAGAAATAGAGCTATACAGTGCATAGGATTTCTGTTTCTGTATTAGTATAAATTTGAAGCTCTGATAAGGTATATATGATTAACTTAGAGTGACCACAAAGGAAATAGTTCAAAAATAATTAATAATGAAATAGGCTGAACGCCCCAATTAAAAGACACAGACTGGTAAATTGAATAGAGTCAAGACTCTTCAGTGTGCTGTATTCGAGAGACCCATCTCATGTGCAAAGGCTCAAAATAAAGGGATTAAGGAAGATTTACCAAGCAAATGGAAAGCAAAAAAAAATCAGGGGTTGCAATCCTAGTCTCTGATAAAAAAGAGTTTAAACCAACAAAGATCAAAAGAGACAAAGAAGGCCATTACATAGTGGTTAAGGGATCAATGCAACAGGAAGAGCTAACTATCCTAACTATGTATGCACCCAATACAGGAGCACCCAGATTCATAAAGCAAGTTCTTAGAGACCTACAAAGAGACTTAGACTCCCACACAATAATAGTGGGAGACTTTAACACCCCACTGTCAAACACCCCACTGTCAATATTAGATCAATGAGACAGAAACTTAACAAGGATATCCAGGACTTGAACTCAGCTCTGGACCAAGCAGACCCAAGAGACATCGATAGAACTCTCCACCCCAGATCAGCAGAATATACATTCTTGTCAGCACCACATTGCACTTACTCTAAAATTGACCACATAATTGGGAGTAAAACACTCCTCAGCAAATGTAAAAGAACAGAAATCACAGCAACCTGTCTCTCAGACCACAGTGCCATCCAATTAGAACTCAAGATTAAGAAACTCACTCAAAACTGCAAAACTACATGGAAACTGAACAAGCTGTTCCTGAATGACTACTGGATAAATAACAAAATGAAGCCAGAAATAAAGATGTTCTTTGAAACCAATGAGTACAAACACACAATGTACCAGAATCTCTGGGACACATTTAAAGCAGTGTGTAGAGGGAAATTTATAGCACTAAATGCCCACAAGAGAAAGCAGAAAGATCTAAAATTGACACTCTAACATCACAATTAAAAGAACTAGAGAAGCAAGAGCGAACAGATTCAAAGCTAGCAGAAGGCAAGAAATAACTAAGATCAGAGCAGAACTGAAAGAGATAGAGAAACAAAAAAACTTTCAAAAAAATCAGTGAATAAAGCCAGGAACTGGTTTTTTGAAAAGATCAACAAAATAGACCGCTAGCCAAACTAAGAAGAAGAGAGAAGAATCAAACAGACACAATAAAAAATGATAAAGGTGTTATCACCAATCCCACAGAAATCCAAAGTATGATCAGAGAATACTATAAACACCTCTACACAGATAAACTAGAAAATCTAGAAGAGTTGGATAAATTCCTGGACACATACACCCTCCCAAGACTAAACCAGGAAGAAGTCGAATCTCTGAATAGACCAATAACAGGTACTGAAATTGAGGCAGTAATTAATAGCCTACCAGCCAAAAAAAGCCCAGGGCCAGACAGGTTCACAGCTGATTTCTACCAGAGTTACAAAGAGGAGCTGGAAACATTCCTTCTGAAACTATTCCAATCAATAGAAAAAGAAGGAATCCTCCCTAATTCATTTTATGAGGCCGTCATCATCCTGATAACTAAAACCTGGCAAAGACACAACAAAAAAGGGAACTATTAGGCCAGTATCCCTGATGAACACCAATGCGAAAATCCTCAATAAAATACTGGCAAATCGAATCCAGCAGCTCATCAGAAAGCTTATCTACCACGATCAAGTCGGCTTCATCCCTGGGATGCAAGGCTGGTCGAACATAAGCAAATCAATAAACATAATCCATCATGTAAACAGAACCGACAACAAAAACCATATGATTATCTCCACAGATGTAGAAAAGGCCTTCGACAAAATTCAACAGTACTTCGTGCTAAAAACTCAATAAACTAGGTATTGATGGAACGTATCTCAAAATAATAAAAGCTATTTATGACAAACCCACAGCCAATATTATACTGAATAGACAAAACTGGAAGCATTCTCTTTGAAAACTGGTGCAAGACAAGGATGCCCTTTCTCATCACTCCTCTTCAACACAGTATTGGAAGTTCTGGCCAGGGTAGTTAGGCAAGAGAAAGCAATAAAGTGCATTCAGTTAGGAAAAGAGGAAGTCAAATTGTCTCTGTTTGCAGATGACATGATTATATATTTAGAAAACCCCATCGTCTCAGCCCAAAATCTCCTTAAGCTGATAAGCCGCTTCAGCAAAGTCTCAGGATACAAAATCAATGTGCAAAAATCACAAACATTCCTATACACCAATAACAGACAGAGAGCCAAATCATGAGTGAACCCCCATTCACAATTGCTACAGAGAGAATAAAATACCTAGGAATACAACTTACAAGGGATGTGAAGGACCTTCTCAAGGAGAACTACAAACCACTGCTCAATGAAATAAAGTAAAAGAGGGCACAAACAAATGGAAGAACATTCCATACTCATGGATAGAAGGAATCAGTATCGTGAAAATGACCATACTCCCCAAAGTATTTATAGATTCAATGCTATTCCCATCAAGCTACCGCTGACTTTCTTCACAGAATTTGAAAAAAAACTATTTTAAATTTCATACGGAACTAAAAAATTATGTGCATTGCTGAGATAATCCTAACCAAA
>NW_016808492.1:1768985-1832339 GCF_001698545.2 Rhinopithecus bieti | reverse complement strand
TNATGCTACCTGACTTCAAACTATACTACAAGGCTACAGTAACCAAAACAGCATGGTACTGGTACCAAAACAGAGCTATAGACCAATGGAACAGAACAGAGTCCTCAGAAATAATACCACACATCTACAGCCATCTGATCTTTGACAAACCTGAGAGAAACAAGAAATGGGGAAAGGATTCCCTATTTAATAAATGGTGCTGGGAAAATTGGCTAGCCATAAGTAGAAAGCTGAAACTGGATCCTTTCCTTACTCCTTATACGAAGATTAGTTCAAGATGGATTAGAGACTTCTGGATTTTAAAACATGTTACAAGGCAACAGTAATCAAGACAATGTGATAGTGACATAAAGACAGATATGTAGGTCAACAGAATAGAATTGAGCGTTCAGAGAGAAACCCATGTTTAAGGTCAACTGGGGTTTTTTTGTTTGTTGACAAGAGTGCCAAGACAATTTAATAGGGGAAAAGTAGTCTTTTCAACAAATTTTGCTAGGTCAAATAGCCACATGCAAAAGAATGAAGTTGGACCCTTGTTTCATACCACATAGGAAAACTAACCTAAAGTGAATCATAGACCTTAGTGTCAGAGCTAAAATTGTAAAAGTCATAGAAGAAAATATATGAGTAAAATCTTCATGACTTTGGATTTGGCAATGGATTCTTAGCTATGACACTAAAAGCATGAACCACAAAAGAAGAAAGAGATAAATTGGACTTCATCGAACATTAGGAGCTTTTGTGTTTCAAAGGACACTATTAAGAAAGTGAAAAGACAACCCACAAAATGGGAAAAAATACTCTAAATTATATGTGATGATAAGGAGTGTGCATCTATAATATATAAAGAACTCTTAAGAATAAGTAACAAATAACTGAATTTAAAAATTGGCAATGAATCTGAATAGACATTTCTACAAAGAAAATAAACAAATGACTAATAAGCACCAGAAAAGGTATTCAACATCATTAGTCACCAGGAAAATGCATATCAAAACTACACTGAGATATCACTTCATACCCACAACGTTGGCTATAATGAGGAAGTCAGACAATGAAAAAGATTGGGGACAATGTGGAGAAATTGGAACTCTCATTTAATGCCCCTGGAAATGTAAAATCGTGTTGCTACTTTGGATAATAGTCCGGTAGTTCCTCAAGTGGTTAAGCATGGAGTTACTGTATGACTCAGCAATTTCACCCCTAGAAATATGTATATATTTAAGATAAGTGAACACATAAGTCCACACAGAAACTTGTAAATTAATTTTTATAGCAATATTGTTTATTATAGCCAAAAAGTAGATTACTTATGATTTGATGGATCAATTTAAAAATTTTGATACATTTATACAATGGAATATTGTTTGGCTATAAGAAAGCATGAAGTATTGAAACATGCTATAACATTGATGAATATTGAAAACGTTATTCTAAGTGAAAGAAGCCAGTCACAAAAGTCACATATTATTTCATTTATATGAAATATCCAGAATAGTTAAATCTATGGAGACGGGGTTGGGCATGGTGTCTCATGTCTGTAATTCCAGCACTTTGGGAGGCAGAGGCGGGTGGATCACTTGAGGTCAGGAGTTTAAGATCTGCCTGGCCAATATGGTGAAACCACGTCTCTTCTAAAAATACAAAATTAGTCGTACATGGTGGCATGCGCTTTTAATCCCAGTTACTCGGGAGGCTGAGGCAGGAGAATTGCTTAAACCCGGGAGGCAAAGGTTGCAGTGAGCTGAGATTGTGGCACCGCACTCCAGTCTGGGCAACGGAAGGAAAGTCCGTCACACACCAAAAAAAAAAGTTAAAAAAAAAAGGTCTGTAGAGACAGAAAGTAGGTTAGTGATTGCTTAGAAGGACTCAGGATAGCTAAAGAGTATGGAATTTCAAGATATTGAAAATAGTGTAAAATTGTGATGATGGTTGTACAAGTCTGAATATACTAAAAAACCATCGAACAATATATTTTAAATGAGTAAATTGTATAGTATGTGAATTATATGATAATAAAGCTCTCCTTTTAACAAAAAGGCCAGGTGTGGCTCACACATGTAATCCCAGTGCTTTGGGAGGCCAAGGTGGGAGGATCACTTGAGACTAGGAGTTTGAGGCCAGCCTGGGCAACATAGCAAGACTTCCATCTCTACAAAAAGCTTTTTAAAAAAAATTAGCCAGGAGTGGTGGCACGCACCTGTAGTCCTAGCTACTTGAGAGGCTGAGGTGGGAGGACTGCTTGAGCCCAGGAGATGGAAGTTAGAGTGAGCTATTATCACACCACTTCTCTAGCTGGGATGATAGAGTAAGAGTGTTCTTTAAAAAAAAAAAAAAAAAAAACACACTCATTTTGTTTTAAAGGTAGTTCAGTTAAAGCAAAATAAACCGCATCTAAAATGAGAAGTTATTTTAAAAGTTGTAAAAGTTTTCAAGTAAAAGGCAAGTATGCTGTATGTTCCTTAGCCACTAGCCTCATCGCATGGAAAACATTCTCTACTACCTAATATTAATTAAGTTGATGTTCATCATATATTTTGTGTTCCTGCTATAATGGGTTACAGTTTCTGAACATTTTTTTATTCTTGGAAAAAGCACTTTTTTCTCTGGTTTCTTATATTTAATGTGTCAAAAACAACATAAGAATTTAGTAGCATTCAGAGCATATTGGTTTTCTACATCCTTTCTTGGTATTTTGCATTATTTTGTGTACAAGCACACAATTTTAAAGGATTTGGTTAAATATTTAAAGAATGTTAGTATTCTTTTTATGCTTTGTTATCCTTTGAAAGGAAGATAGCATCACAAACAACATTTTTGCATACACATTTGGCTAATTTTAAGTGAAAAGAAATTGTTCATGGTATCTAGTTTGCTACTTATATGTTTGTGAGGGGTGGGAGGAATATGCTTATGAATTTTAAAAAATCAATCTGCTTGTCTGTAAATCAGCTGAATTTTAAAGGCTTTCTTTTGTCGGTATGTTACTGTTTGTAGGATTAGGATGGTGTAATGTTTTGAATATGGGCACCTTTCTAAGAGAAAATAGATTTAAAAAAACTTTTAAACTTTTTTATTTTCTTAAAATGGAAGATAGGTATACTTTAGAATAAAACAAAAACTTAGAACTATTTCATTTTGAGAAATAGAAAAAAGATGTACATACTTTAAGAAAACAACATGTTTTTCTAAATCAAGAGCGTTCATAAAAATGAGGATCCAGATGGTCAATTCAGACACAGTGCGTAATGCTATAATTTTTCCTTCTAGTTAAGAGGCTGGCCACAGAGAGCCTGCAATACGTGGTAAAAGCCTGCCAAGTGGGGTCAGAAGAAGAACCTTCCGCCCAGCTGACTTCTGTGTTTAGGTAACTGGAAAATATGCCAACTGGCAAGGAGACTATTGCCAGCCATTTGACAGCCAACATGTTTTTTAAATAACTAATTATCCAAAACATAATGTGTTACTACTTGTTTATAGTATTTCAATTATTGTATTTTTGGCAGTAGTTTTGTTACATTATGATGTTTTATTGAAAAATAAAAGTGCCAGTGAAAAAGTGAAGGGACTTAAAATTACCTGTGAATTTAGTAAGAAAGAATCTTGCATGAACAGTCGTGTGTCTCTTAATGATAGGGATAAGTTCTGAGAAACGTATAGTTAGCCAATGTCATCACTGTGTGACCCTCAAATAGAGTGTACTTATACGACAAACCTAGGTGCTATAGCCCACTATGCACCTAGACTATACGGTGTGGCCTAATGGTCCTAGACTACAAATCAGTATAACATGTCACTGCGCTGAATACTGTAGGCGGTTGTAACACAGTAGTAAATATTTGTGTATCTAAATGTATCCAAACATAAAAGGTACAGTAAAAATGCAGTATTTTAATCTTCTTATACTGAACCACCATTGTATTTTACACCATACAGTAAAAACGCAGTATTTAATCTTTTTATACTGAACCACCCTCTTCAGTCACTGACTGAAATGTCATTACCTGGCCCTAGACTGGGTTTGAGAGGGTAAAGTGGGAAACGTGAGTCATGATGACGAGTACACAGGCCTTCAGACCTTGCCAGACATGTTCCTCAGGATTGTAGAAGTACATGTCACTGCTTTTCTGACTTGCTTTAAGATACTAAGAGTAGCTCCAGAAAGCTCTGTTATGTTTAATTTGTGAAGCATGGACTTTATAGAAGTAGATCTGTTGTTCATAAGAATAACAGTGCAACTTGAGGCATATTTTCTTTTTCTTCCCTCTCTTGTTCCCTTTAGAGTCTTGTGCTGTTAGGGCAGTATGTTTTTGTATTTCTTTCTGAAGATTTCTACCAGTTTACCTTTATTATTCCTATGTCTGTCTTACCACTACCATGATAAATAATTTGTGTTCGTTTCCTTCATTCTATGTTGGATCTTTGGTACCTCCATTTTTCTCATCACATAATTAGTGCCTTTCAAGTGTTTATAGTTTATTTAAATTGTGATCACTCAGTGATTTGTGAAAATTGTGAAGCCCTAGGAGGGGAGAAAAGGATTTTATATGATCAAAGATTGAATGTTTTCTATAATTTACTAAGCTAGGTGGCTTTTATTTTGTTGATTGGTAGTGGAGGGTAGAGGTTTTAAGGCTAAAACATAGAATTTTATTTATAAAGACCTTCTATGGGTCTAAAGTCTTTTGTTCAGTTAAGGAACATAAAATATATTAGGAGTAACTTGCCTTCCTCATAAAATATTGTTTGATTTA
This sequence comes from Rhinopithecus bieti, assembly GCF_001698545.2. Lineage (NCBI taxonomy): Eukaryota > Metazoa > Chordata > Mammalia > Primates > Cercopithecidae > Rhinopithecus > Rhinopithecus bieti. The sequence goes on along the minus strand of NW_016808492.1, from coordinate 1,827,585 downwards.
TGTAGAGCTACAAAGAACTAAAAGTAACTAGGAAATCTGACTTTTTTCTCTTATTGTCTCCCATATCCTTTCCACTCAGATTTCACTGTGTAGAATATTGCAAAAAAGTCCTGGGATTAGATTTTTACCCCTTCTTCTCCCTCCCAAGCTTCCAACTCCTCTCTTCGCCGCTTCTCCCACAGTGCTTTCACTCTGGTCGTGGCTCAACTTAAATAAGCCATTTCAATTCTTTATTTTAAAGTGTTTTAAATAGTTTTCATATTGCATCCAGATTCTTACAGTCATCTTACATGAAATGATCTTTGTTATGTTCAGTTCATGGTTGATTGTCATGTAGATACCAGCACAAGGAATTGCCCCAGGAGTAATCCTAAATATACCTGTTTTACTTTCAGGCAGTTTATCCAGAATTATGGTATGAGGTACTATTATCAGGTTTACAGCATTTTAGAAACAGTAGCAACATTGGACCAGCAGGTTGTCATCCACTTGATTTCTACCCTCACTCAATCTCTGAAGGATTCAGAGCAGAAATGGGGCCTTGGCAGGAATATAGCACAAAGGTATGTTTGATAATGTAATTACATTTTGGGGGGGCAGTGATTATAAAATCTATATTTCATCTTATAGAAATGATTTATTTTCTTATTCCCCAAAATTTGGATGTGTTCTTTTGAGATGAAAAATGTTTCAGTTTCAAACTGATAGTTATCAGTTTGACAAAGTGTGAATAGTAGAGCATGGCTTATCAACAAACTTAGCAAAATCAATACATACATTTGCATGTTTTTCCTTTCAAAGTGAGCACTTTAGAAAGCTGTATATTTCAGCACTGCTGCTGTTGCTCAAAACGCATTTCAGTGTTCCTCATTGGGAAGTGGACCTCGTAGCCTTGGATGTCTTGTTTTTTAATAAAATTTATGATGACAAATCATAACCCTTTGAGGGATGCTTGATTTATTTAGTCAGCTGTATCATATGTCTAGTGAATAAGTGACCCTATTAGACAATATAGGTTTTGGTCAAAAATAGGAAATATGACTTTTTTTATAGGCTCATAACTCAACTGAAAATAGTGCTGGACTATTTAGAGTCTCAACATTGTGGGAATAAGCCTATATTTATTTCTTAAAAAAATTGTTTTAGAGTAGTCAGTACTCACAGTGGAATTTTTATGTCCTAAAGGTTATTAAAGAATCAAAATACAGTTATGTGTTGCTTAACGACAGGGATAGGTTCTAAGAAATGTGTAGTTAGGCAATTTCATCATTTGTAAACATCAAATAGAGTATATTTACACAAACCTAGATGGAATAGCCTACCACACACCTAGGCGATGTGGTGTGACCTATTGCTCCTAGGCTACCAACTTGTATAACATGTTACTGTACTGAATACTACAGACAGTTGTCACATCATGGTAAGTATTTGTGTATCTAAATATATGAAAAGGTAGAAAAGGTACAATAATTATATGGTAGCAAAGATTTTAAAATGATATACCTATATAGGGCACTTAACAGTGAGTGGAGCTTGCAGGACTGGTAGTTGCTCTGGGTGAGTCGGTGAGTGAGCAGTGATAAATGTGAAGGCCTAGGTCATTACTGTACACTATTATAGTAGACTTTATAAACAATACACTTAGAGTACATTAAAGTTATTTTAAAATTTTAATTTTCAATAATACATTAACCTTAGCTTACTCTTTTTTACCTTTTAAACTTTTCTTTAACTTTTTTACTCTTGTAAAATACTTAGCTTAACACACACATTGTATAGCTGTACAAAAATATTTTCTTTCTTTATATTCTTGAATGCCTTTTTTCTATTTTGAATTTTTTTTTATTTTTAAACTATTTTGTAAAAAATGAAGACACACATGCATTAGCCTGAGCCTACACAGGGTCAGTATGATCAACATCACTGTCTTCCACCTCTACATCTTATTTCACTGGAAGGTCTTCAGGACCAGTAACACACATGGAGCTGTCATCTCCTTTGATAAGGAAGCCTTCTTCTGGAATACCTCCTGAAGGACCTGCCTGAGTCTGTTTTACAGTTATCTTTTATTTTTATAAGTATAAAGAAGAGTACACTCTAAAATAACAATAAAAAGTAAAGTATAGTAAACACATAAATTAAACCAGTAACATGATTGTTTCTTATTATCAAGTATTATAAACTGTGTACAATTGTGTGTGCTAGACTTTTATATGACTGACAGTACAGTAGGTTTGTTCACACCTGCATCACCACAAACACGTGAGAAAGGCATTACACTAAGACATTACAATAGCTACAGCATCACCAGGCATTAGGAATTTTTCAGTACCATTATAATCTTAATGGGACCCATCATTGACCAGAATGCAGCCCATCATTTACCAAAATGTTGCTAATGCAGTGCATGACTATAATCATATGCATGTGTCTGTGTATATGTATCTATACAAATACACAGTCTAATGAATATGCATATTCCAGTTTTTAGATGAAAATTTTTTATTAAACAATGTCCTATATGAGATCTTTCTTGGAGACATGACTATATTGACAATAGCTTTAGCAAACTAATGGAATCCAGTTTTTCAGTACAGTAAATGAAAACCATATAAAAGGGATGGGGGGGGCAGACTGGAGAGATCATCCTTGTAAAGCTTTTGTATGCCAGAATGGAACATCTCCTTTCTTCTGCATAGGGACTTGGTTAGCCTCCTATGGTTTTCTAGAGAGAGAAGATTGAATCACTTCAAATTGTAGTTTGAAGAAGTCGTGTTTATTGTCATGTCACAAAACAAGCTCATGTGCAGACATGTCTCACATCTGACTTCTCTGAGCAGTCTTCAAATTTGAATGAAAAAACTAGAGAGGCTATGTGTGAACCACCCTAATGCAGTATGTTGTTAAAACAAATATTCAGGCCTACTACCTTGTGTGATTGTGCAGGCCCATAAGAAGGCTGGTTTTAAAGGTTCTGAATAGAACAGGTATTTAGACTAGTGAGATAACTGCTAGGCACACTAAATCATCTAAAACACCTCCCAGTTACATTCTCTACATACTAGAGAATGTAGGAGGAAAGACAGTATTTTATTTTCAAACGTCGTTACCTATAAGAGGTTAAAAGAAGAAAATGGGATACATACTGAAATTGCTACACAGGTCTATTTTATGGTTACAGAATTTTTGTTTTAATACTTAGGTTTGTGATACAAGCCTTCTCATTGTAATCATACCATCATTGTCCTTAAATAATATTCCATGAATGTATTTTATTACCTGTGAGCATTATAATATTTCAGAAGGTTAGTGAACTTATGGTTTTTTTAGCACACATTTTATATATAAAAATCACACTTAAACTCAATACATCTTAACATCTAGGTTTACTCACAACAGATATAAAACATTACTTTTTAAGAAGTGTTGTGCTAAGCCTGCTGGACAGATGGCTAGATAGATAGATGGATGATGGACAGCCAGACTTAATTTGTAAATACTTAAATGAAAAATAATGAAAATGGTAATAAATATATTTGCTTTCTTTTCTTTTTTTTAAACAGGGAAGCATATAGCAAACTTTTGTCTCACCTTGGACAGGTGGGACAAGATGAGATGCAGAGACTGGAAAATGATAATACTTAATATATTTTCTGATTCATCCTGTCTATTGATTATCAGTATCTAAAGCCACATTGTTCCACTCCAATTCCTACTTTTAATTAATTGTATAATGTTCTGTTTAAAATAATTTCTAGGATTTTTTTCCTTTTATATCTGTAAGTAAAAAGATGTATAAATAAGGAACTAAAGGTTAATTAGCAACTATGTAATAGGATCCTTGGAACTTTGCAAAACTGCATTCTACCTTGATGAAATTTTAAACTAAATTAAAGAAACTTTTTCTAACTGGGAGTGTTTTCTGTGTATGAGTATTAAGCAGATACTTAAGCAGATACTTCATCCATGGACTTTTGTTGTAATATGACTTCCTACCTTTCTGCATTGTAACTGATTTGTCATGTTTATTTTTTATTTTTACAATAATAGTTATGTTTTAAAATGATACTTTTTCAATAATACATTATACTGACTACCCTATACGTTTTTTTTGGTGGGGGAAAGGTGTTGGGAAATATGACTGTGTATTTGTTTTTCTTTTTTATATGTGTGAGGCAAGTTAATAAATAAAACCCTTACAAAGCACACTTAACTGTGTTAGGAATGAGACTGAATCTGGCTAAAGGATTATACAGCTGATATCCAAAAAAATGTGTAAACATGCCAACAGGGTTTATATTTAGGTTCCAAGAGTTGCCAAATTTTTTCTTTATTCATGATTTCTTTTGAAGTTATTATTTTAAAAAATCAGGAGGAGGAAATAAAGGAGACTTTAAGAGGAGAATAAATAAAAATATTCTAGAAAAGTAATAATAGTAGTGGTCTGAGAAGTCAGCTGATCTGTCTTCTTGCTCTTTAGCCAAAGCTTCTTATAACTTAACATTTTATCCAAGAAACCTGTTTAGTTTCCTTTAACAACATTGTTTCTCAACTTTTGAACTCTTACCTCATCCAGATTGTTTTACCAGCTGGATCTTGTCTTTGACTCCTTTTCATAGTGATCATTATTTGGTTGAAAGAACTCCGGTCCTAGTTTTGGGAACCCACCTGGGTCTCAAACTCAGCTTTGCTTTATGATCTTGAGCTAGTTACATAACCTTTCTCAGTCTAGTTTCTTCATGGAGAAGAAAAGAAGAATCCCTTTACTATTTGACAGTGTTATTGTGAGAATCAGTGGGATAAATGTGAAAACATTTGGTGGCCCATATTCTGTTGGGAAATGTACAGACATGATTAGTTTATTACTCATGCACAATTAAGGCAAAGAACACCTCTCAATTTTATCTTTCTCTAATGATATGTACCAGATGAATGATCCCACTTTCCAATGTTTTCTTACATCATATTTTCTAACTTTGAAGTAATTTGTTTCCTTCTTGGGATTATAGTCTTTATCATGTTTCTTACTCTTCCTTCAAGAAAAGATTTCAACCCTTCTGTGGCTCAAGGAGTATCTTTAAAAAAGAAATACTTTGCAGTCAGCATTCTATAGTGAATAGTTCTCTCTTAATTGTAATCAGTGAAATCCAAAGGAGTATCTGTTATTTTCATAACATATAAATGGTCTTTCTCTCAAATCAACTTCATCAAATGGAATAAACGAAAGCTTAAGGCTGCTTAATAGACTTCATAACACTGAATTTCTTTTCATCCTGATAGTGACTTACTAAACAAATAATGTATGGCTTGGCAAGTTCCAGCAGTTACTGAGGAGTTTTATCTATTTAAGGTGATGCCTTTAAAGAGGTTATTTATGTGTGTATGTGTGTGTGTGTGTATATATGTTTTTTTTTTTTTTCAAAGGAGATTGATTAAAGATATGTTTGAGAATCTTGCTCCTTAGAGTATGAAACATTTAAAGGATAGGAAAAGCTGCTACTGAATCATGCTTTAGGACATATATTTGTAGATACCAAGAATAACTAAAATTTGTACTTAAAAATGGTAACAACAAAGTCTGTAACAATATGTATGTGTATTATATGTTTTGTATTTATGTATAAGTAAAATTTTTTTAAAGCTTTTTTTTTTAATTGATGAAAGAAGAAAATTTATGGCTCAGTTCCTTTTTTTAAAAATCTTCACTGATCTTTCACTTATTAATACAATCTTGCCTTCTTCCATTCCCAGACTTGGAGTCCCTTATACCTGCTTCTTTAATAGCCACTTTTCCCTAAATACCCTGTAATTTCAGAGGCTACTTCTACCAGTGTAATATAAGCCATTCTCTTTTGGTCAAATCTGAGTTTGTTCTCCTTTCTCATGTTCTTTGTCCTTCCTGTGACAATTGTCTTTTACCTTCCCGTCAGTTCCACAATGATGCTGCTCCTTCCTACATATACAGTTGACCCTTGAACGTTCGACACAAGTTCGAACTGTGCGGGACCACTTATATGTGGATCTAAAATACAGTATTTGTGGGATGCAAAATCTGAGTATATGGAGGACTTTTTGTATAGGCAGGTTCCTCAGGGCCAATTGCGGGACTTGAGTATGTGCAGATTTTGGTATGCACAGGGGATCCTGGAACCAATCCATTTCAGACTACCTCCTGCTTTCATTTTCTACCCAGGAAATACACTCTTGTCCCAAGTTATTTAGCCTTGAAATGTCAGAGGCATTTTAGGTTCTTTGTTTTTCTCCCACTTTCAGTTGATTACTATTACGGGCTCTTAGGCTTCTTTTTTTCTTTTTGCAATGCCTTGCATCCACTGGTTTGTTGTTTGTTTCTTCTGTTGGGCACTTCTTATTTCCTTACCCCTGGTTTCCTCTCCTACACCTTATGTTCTGAAATGTGTATTCCTAAAATACTGTTTTCCTCTTGTTACTTTTCTGCTCAAGGACTTCCAATAACTTCCCATTGTTTATAAGGTGATGGTCAAACTCTTCAGTCTGGAGACTTTCTGCTACCTATCTGACTGTACCTTTTATCTTCAAGCTTATCTCTTTCCAAACAAGAGGCTTGTTTAGCAGTTTTCTCTGATTGCCATGTTCATCCTGCACTCAGCCTCATTCAGTTTACAGTGTGGAAACTGTATAGGACCTGTTTCCTATAGAAATTGAAGACACTTAAATAGGAAGAAAATTAAAATACACATTTGGAGACATGAGTATTCCAGTCAAATAATATCTATAAAATACCAGATAGACTATAAAAGACGATTGAAGGACAACAGTGATGAAAGGACTTTATTAGGCATTTGGATTTGGTTATGATTTAAATTTCAATTTAATTAGAATGTTTCCATGGCGAGGAAGGAAGCACGGAGGATTGTGGAAAAGTCATTCAGTATTGAGTTCATTTGCATTAGAAGAATTTCATAGTTTAAAACTTGTATATCTATACCTGTCCTTCGTATGTTTTCTTCTTAAGCATATTTGACTTTTTCTACTTCAGCATCTGTATAATATTTGTGAGTCAGATGTTTGTGGGTTTTCATTACCTACTATTATTTTCTTCCATGCTTTACAACAAATTTTTTTAACTACCTTGTTCTTAAATAATTACATGGACTTGTTTCCATGTACTTTCACAGAATCTTTGACAGCTAAAATTATATGTTATATAAAAATTTGACAAGTTTCTACAGTTGGGAAAAGCCTTTAGAAATCTGCCTTCCCCAAACCGTACATGTTATCATACCACTCATATCTCCCCATGTCTGAAAGGTAAATAGATACAGAAACCTCATTAAAAGTTGAATCATCTGTACTAAACCACTGCTTTTTTATCCAGACTTTTTTTTTTTTTTTTTTTTGAGACGGAGTCTCGCTCTGTCGCCCGGCCTGGAGTGCAGTGGCCAGATCTCAGCTCACTGCAAGCTCCGCCTCCCGGGTTTACGCCATTCTCCTGCCTCAGCCTCCCGAGTAGCTGGGACTACAGGCGCCAGCCACCTCGCCCGGCTAGCTTTTGTATTTTTTAGTAGAGACGGGGTTTCACCATGTTAGCCAGGATGGTCTCGAACTCCTGACCTCGTGATCTGCCCGTCTCGGCCTCCCAAAGTGCTGGGATTACAGGCTTGAGCCACTGCGCCCGGCCCAGACTTTTTATATAAATCTTACATTTTCCAAAAAACTGATCTTTTGCCTACCCCTCTTAGAGTTAAAAATATTGCCTTGTCAGGCAAGAGTATAGTATGCCAATATAAATAATATGCTTTATTTGGTTAGAAACAGTTGGTTTGGGAAGCTAGCAACATAGCATATTCGTCACAAATTTAATAAGATATGTGTATTTTGATACTGTGATAACCTGCATTGTAAATTACCAAATGGTTGGAATTGACCAGTTTATACTTATTAAAATGTTTGTTGTGCCGATGGATGTCCAATTCATTGCATTTGTGAATTGTGCTTCTAGAAAAATTGTAGACATTTTAATTTTATATACATATTTATGACTTATTTGTGCATATGATAAAAATTTATATATAGTAATAAAAGTATATATTTAACTTACATTGTGCCCCTGATTATTGAAAACTTCCTTTTATAACAGATTCAGTATTTGGAAGCTAAAGTAAAATGAGCCATGTTACCAGAAGGAATAATTTCTATCTTATTACTGATGTTTTTATATTTGTGGTAAAACTATAGAAAGTTAAGTTTTCAGATGTCGTGGTAGCTGAAAGAGTTTGATGTACATGTGGTTAAAGTGTGAAGAAAATATGAAGGAAAAAGTATGAAAAGTACCCTAATCATTACCTAATTGCTATTTTGTTATTAAGGATCTAAGAAGTGTTATTGCATTGTACAGATGATTTTAGAAATTCACATCTTTGCTGGCTTTTCCTTTAACACCAAGAACATCTGTTATCATCTGTGTGGTACTGTATTTTGTTTTCTCTTTTAAAGTAAAATCTTGAAGTGATATTTAAATGTTTGCAAGTCTCATGACCTTCCTATAGAAATTCACATTATTATAATAATTTACATTACAAATACAATATAACCTTTAATTTTGAAGAATAAAAATGGAAATGGAAGATGAATTACTATAGGGTAGTTCACTTAAATCGAAAATGTATATTTGAATAGTTTCAGTGAAATTTGGCTCATATGACCAGACATAGTTTAATAGAATTCTATTATTGATAACCTTGAATAAAAGGATCTAATTATAACTTATCTAGGTTTTTTCCCTTTTAGGGAAGAGATGTTATGTTTTTGTACTACTCTTGGCTATAGCTATAAAGGATGTGTCTGAACCCGCTAAAACTTTTTAAAATTCTGAGTTCAGTTCTGTAATATTAGTGAATATTACATTATAAAGATCACTTAGGAGGGGTTTGATAACATATGCTGATTTGTTTTATATGAATTGTTAAAAATATGTACAGAAATGAGGGTAGTCTCAGGCTACCTTTCCATTAATTGGGTAAGCTTGATTTTAGAGCTTTCCCTTTCATTGACTGGATGTAGGGCCTGGGAATACAAATAGATTTTAATAGTTTTACTAGGTAAAACTGCTAGAGAGAAAATTCATGTCCCAAGGAGAAAAATTAATATAGCCGAATACTTAAGTCCCTGTTGAAAAGATTTCTGAAATACTGGAATTCATTTTCCTGCCTTGGTAAGGCATTTTAAAAATTTAGTTTAGATGGCTTAAACCATTTAAAGAAGCTGTCTTCATTCTAAATATCAATTGTCAATATCAATTTTCACTGTTGAGAACTGTCCTCAACATTGGTTTATCTATACTAAAGGAAATATACTAAGTATACTAAGGAATTTAGTCTATACTAAATTCCTATTCTTTTAAAATTTACCTGTTTTCCCTAGCCTCCTTCCTGCCCTTTAAATCTGAATAACCAGAAACCATATATTTATTTCTATGTTTTATGTATAATGATATATGAAGTTAGTGAATTCTGTATGCAAGACAAAAGATGGTTTTATTTACTTTTGATTACAAAAAAATGGTTACATGAATAAAATAATAATTTCCTTTAAGAGAGGGATTGCTGAATGATTAAACTCTCAAGGAAAAAAGAGTGAATTCTTCCTTTTAATAAAGGTGACCTAGGTCCTGAGAAAGTTAGGAAAAAAGAAAAACTCACATTATACTTGTTAAATTTGTTTTCCAATGTGATTATTAAGTTGTTGTATTTATTTTTTGTTATAGACAAAGCAAACTCAAAAACTAGCCTAAAAAAGAATTCCTATGCATTATTAAAAGTGATAGTAATAAAATATGTATTGGTGGTGCAGAAGAATCCCACAAGCACTCAAGATTGACATAACCTTTAACAAAGTGGAAAAACTTTTATTAGAACTGCCAATTCTAGGTTCAAATTTATGTCAAAGCACTTTATGGTACCATAATTAGTACAACTAAATTATTTTTTAGCTTTAAATGTCATTTTTCACTAAATGATTTTAAATGAGACATCTGAGAGTTACTTGAGGCAAGTTTAGATATCTGTACAAGTTTAGATATCTTTGATTTTAATAAACTCCCTATTTCCTAATTGTGTGTCTCTTTCACATGCTTTTAGAATCATTTATTCCATAACATGTTTCCAAATTCTATCTACTAATTTTAAACTTCAAAAATAATCTCCCTGTTCAATTACAAGGTTCTAAAGACAGTAAAATACCTTGTAATTTCAGTAACATTTTTCTTTTTCTTGAGCAAAGTATTTCAAAATGTTTGCCTAATCCTCATGATGTTCTTTTAAATTATCCTTCTTAAAAGGTGGGAAAACTGAAGCATTGTAAAGTTAGGTTCTGACCCAAGGTCAGAGTAACCAAGGTGAAAAATCTGGGTGTTTCAACTGCTGTTCCAGTGTACGTCTATGATTCGTATCACCTTGAATAAAATATGGCATTTAAAAATTTATGATGTCATAATGCTGAGTCTCTACTGAGCAGGGCTGCATAATGTTAAATTTTAAAAAGAAAAATTACAAGCCCAGCTTTAAATAATAAAGGGATTAAGTACAGAATATATATTTTTTAAGATCATCGATACCATTTTGTCCAATAAATTGCCTTACTAACAGTGTTGTCTTAAGACAGTGCTGATTAGAAAAAGTGTACAAAGAATGCTCTAAAGACCCTTGGGACACAATGTACCTTAAGTTGGCACTAAGCGCTACCACAATAAAAGTCATACATATTGCATGTTGACATACACTGAGAAGGGTGACAAGAGTTTTTAATAATGTATTTTAGAAAATTGTTCATTTTTTGCTTAAATTTATCAGAATACAAGACCTATAAAGCAAGACAAGGAAGCATTGAGCACTGAGTCTTTTCATGCCCAGTATCCAACAGTCAGGGCTATGTTTTCCTCTTGTTCATGATGGCATTGGCTTTTCAGATGGTGCCAATCCTGTGATGAGGCACTTGAAGAGTTTGAAGGTTAGGGCATGTGAAATATGGAGCTGGAAGGAAGCATGCTGCTATTCCATTGGAAGCAAAAGGGAGTGTAGGTCCATAGAATACTTCTTCTTTGCCTTCTCTGCTTACATCCAGTACCTTCAAAAGAGGAAGAGAAGAAGTCTGTACATCAAGATGACTGCCCAAAATCAAGCTATGTATACATAAAAGAAATTCTGAACTTAGTTATGCTACCATCACCATATTTGAGGAATTCTTTTTCTTGCTTGGATGATACCAGAGATATTTATTAAGCTCCTACTAAATGCTACACTATGTTAGTATGTTTCTGGATGTACATATATACATACATGTATTATTTATAAGCATTTAATCTTCAGAACAATTAGAGGTAGGTAGCATTATCTTCATGTAAGAAAACTGCCTTAGACAAGTTAAATAACTTGCCCAAACTAGTTAGTAGGTGGTCTGTCATCATGTTGGCTTAAACATCCTCACCTGTGAAATGAAGCAAACAAGACCTTGTAGCTTTGTTGTGAAAACTGATGACATCTAGCTCAGTGTCTGGCAGGTAGTGGAATATAACACAGCTTAGTAGCAAGTTCAAAATTTGTTCAGTTGATTCTGGAAGTTTTTCCCCAGTTCTTTCCTGTTCATGCTGGAGTTCTAATTTTTTTTTTTTTTTTTTTTTTTTTTTTTTGAGACAGGGTCTTGCTCTGTCACCTAGGCTGGAGTGCAGTGATGCTCACTGTAGTCTTGATCTCCTGGGCTCAAACAGTCCTCCTGCCTCACCCTCCTGAGTAGCCAGGACCAAAGGTGCACACCACCACGCCTAGCTAATTTGTAAATTTTCTGTAGTGATGGTTTCTCACCATGTTGCGCAGGCTGGTCTCAAACTCCTGGGCTCAAGCGATCCTTCCACCTCAACCTCCCGAAGTGCTGGGATTATAAGTGTAAGCCACTGCGCCTGGCCTCTCTCTTCCTATATAGCACAGCTTCCTTGTTAGTCAGTGCCTGCTATCTCCTAACTGAACCTGGCTGAATCTTCGAAGTAGGAAAATTCTTCAGGAAAGCTGCTCTCACCCAATTTGTCAAACCTATTCGGCTCTTTCAAGTCTGCAGTTATCTTAATCCCTCTTCATTTGACTTTTCTCTATTTAAACATTTGCCCCCCTTGGAATTAGTGTTTTAAAAAAATGAAAGTTTGTCACTGACATTGTCATATTGCAATTCACCTTGGGTCCCTTTTCCTTCATCTGCATCCTGTACGTAGGTGTTTCCCAATATTTCAATCACAGACCTCTTAGTATCCTTCTTTAATGATCTAGTCCACCCTCATGCCTTCATCTATCACCTGTGTGGAAAAATCTTAAGAAGACTTTAACTGCAATAGACTGGGCGCGGTAGCTCACATCTGTAAGCCCAGCACCTTGGGAGGCCGAGGCGGTTGGATCACGAGCCCAGGAGATCGAGACCATCCTAGCTAACACGGTGAAACCCCGTCTCTACTAAAAATAAAAAAAATTAGCCAGACGTGGTGGCAGGCACCTGTAGTCCCAGCTACCCTGGAGGCTGAGGCAGGAGAATGGCTTGAACCTGGGAGGCAGAGCTTACAGTGAGCCAAGATCGCGCCACTGCACTCCAGCCTGGGCGACAGAGCGATACTCCATCTCAAAAAAAAAAAAAAAAAAAAGACTTTAACTGCAATGACGCATTATTTTACAGGAAATGGGCCCTTGAAATTTGGGAATCCATGTTCACAAAGGAGGAAATTACTAAGTCCTAGAACAAAAGAAAGAACAAACTTAAATGGAGATTAGATGTCCCAATCTCTTTATTGAACAATATACCCTGTCACTACTAATTTAAAATAACTCATATACTAAATACAAACGTTTTCTCTGTTTTCTTGTTAATTGACGTACTTTCTTTCAGTGTCACATTTACAGTTGTTTTGACTAGGTAAGGCAAGACTCCATTTATTTTCAAAATTTTCTTGATTATTCTTACACATTTACTTTCCTAGAGAAACTTTCAACATCAGTTTGACTACTTTGCCCCATGAGAAAAGGGAAAACCCCGGTGGGGTTTTGGCTAGTATTTCATTAGATACAGAAAGTAAATCAGAGGTCCTTTAGTATTTACCACAACTCTATAAGTATTGTCTTCAATTTACAGAGAAGAAAATTGACACCAGAAAAAATTAAATGACTTTCTCAGGGTCACACGGCAAGGGGTGGAGCCAGTATTTGAGCTCAAGATGCAACCCAGAAAGAGCAAGGATTTTGTGCTCTCCCTTCTGACTGAAAACAGTTTTAGAAGGCAAAATACTAATGAGATAATCATCCAGAGAGCTTTTGTCTGGTTTCCTGGGCCAACAGAGACTGCATATGTTAAGCAGATGTAATGTATTTAATCTGAGAAGGGAAAAGGAAGCATTGGCAGTTTTTCTCCAAAACACTCCCCTGTAAACTGGCTGAAAGAAGGCGTTTGAGAGAATGTGGTGCCAAGCTGGCACTGTATCCTCCAGCCAAAAAGAAATAATAGTAAATGAAGAGAACAGTAGAGGTGATCTAGAAACATAGACTAATCACTTGCACAGTTAGGCAGCTGCTCCTTTATGTGCCACTTGTCATCCATGGCACGCAAGATTAGAGTCAAACCTCTGTGACAGACATTAGTTTACACACCCACTAAATAAGAACACCTTCACTTTCGTCAGTAATCTATTTCCACTATTTTCCATGAGTGTTTATTACTAACAAGTCCAAATCTCAATCTAAGAGTATCTCTGCTTTTCTCTTGTTTGGGTTGTCCTTCTGATGGATAAATAGTCTGAGCTAAATCAGAGTAGTAGCAGGAAATAAAGTATGCTTTTCTTTTTTTTTTTTTTTTGAGGCGGAGTCTCGCTCTGTCGCCCGGACTGGAGTGCAGTGGCCAGATCTCAGCTCACTGCAAGCTCCGCCTCCTGGGTTTACGCCATTTTCCTGCCTCAGCCTCCCGAGTAGCTGGGACTACAGGCTCCGCCACCTCGCCCGGCTAGTTTTTGTATTTTTAGTAGAGACAGGGTTTCACCATGTTAGCCAGGATGGTCTCGATCTCCTGACCTCGTGATCCGCCCGTCTCGGCCTCCCAAAGTGCTGGGATTACAGGCTTGAGCCACCGCGCCCGGCCTCAAAGTATGCTTTTTCAACATTGGACATGATTCATCCCACTGTGGTTGAATCCTACAAATCACAGTTAAATGAGCTTGGATTAGGGTCCAGAAGGGACAGTTCAATGAGAAATTATCAGCTGGTACTTGTGAGGGCAAAAAACAATTAGTACTTCCAAATGTTAATAGAACAATCTCAGAACTATTTAAGTATGACTTCCATTAATCAGCCATGCTCTTGGATTAATGATTTGTGGATTAATCTTAGATCAAACATATAGATTTGTGATTGATGACACAAAAAATTTAAACCTTTATATTTTTAGTATGCATATGATTTTCCCCACCATGCTTCTGTCCTTCTCAACCCACTGACATACTTAGGAATTTCCACTGTTAAGCATTTTCTCATAAATACTATTCCAGTCTCCCATCATCTTGCCTCTGTTGGATGTTCTTTAAGTGGTAAAGAAGTGGCCTACTTTTGAACATGTAGCTATTCTCTCCAACCATCAATTTATTACTGTGAATGTATTGAAACAAATTGTTCTGTAGTCATCCATAACATAAAAAAAAAAAAAAAAAATTAAGCTTTAGTTCAGAATGAATGATAATATAGCCTGTAACCAGCTGTCATTAACTAAAATGCAAGATACATGTGACTATCCTTGAATACCTCTATTTCAAACATCTCTTTAAGTGATAATCCATATGCTTATAGGGATACTTGTTACCTATTAATAGTAAAGGCTCCTAAAAATAACAAATGGGCCAGGTGCAGTGGCTCACACCTGTAATCCCAGCACTTTGGGAGGCCGAGGTGAGTGGATCACAAGGTCAGGAGTTTGAGACCAGCCTGGCCAGCATGGTGAAACCCTGTCTCCACTAAAAAATACAAAAAATTAGCTGGGCATGGTGGCGCACACCTGAAATCCCAGTTAGTCAGGAGGCTGAAGCAGGAGAATGACTTGAACCTAGGAGGCAGAAGTTGCAGTGAGCCAAGATCACGCCACTGCACTCCAACCTGGGCGACAGAGTAACACACTGTCAGGGGAAAAAAAAAATTAACAAATTTGTCTGTGCTTTGTCGGACCAGTGTGCCAGCCAAAGGAATAAACAGCCTTTGCCAAAGGATTGATTCTGTTCATCAAAATGGCTACTGGAACACAGAAATACCCATCATGCTGACTTTTATTTAAAAGCAAATATATTAGAATATATTATTGTACAATCTCAGAGGTGAAACTTGTTCCACTAATACAGGTATTGATTTAAAAAAATAATTGAATCCCCTTTGAGAATCACCATAATCCTGAAGATACTCTCAAACATCCTCAGTGGTTTAAAATATCCACTTGTATAACTCTTCATTTCTTGTGGATGGATTTGTTTGAAAACAGTCAAATGTCATTAGCAATTAATTAGTGTATATGATTAGTGATCATTCTACAGAAAAATTCTTTGGTGACAAAAAACAAATGATGTGACTACGAAGTTTTTTTATTTAAGTTTCTATGTCTTACAAGCTAACATTCAAGACTGCTAAGAAAATATGAGATGTGGAAAAAAATGTGCACTGTGGCAGCACTCTGGTCTCCTAAACTTGATGTGTACAGCATTTTCTTTATTTCCTCATTATGTTATGATTTCCATTCATCTTCTATTCCTTGAGCTAATCTGATACTAAAATTAGTAGACATATGCTCATAAATGTATTTAAAATTTACAATTTTATTTCATGATAAACCCAAACTTACTTCCATTGTGCAAGTGATCAAATGAGGGTCCCAAAGTCACTTAAAAAACAGCATTCCAGCACCATAGAGAACTGTTGCCCAGTTCTAAGTTCTACCAATTCTGAAAAGTAAAAACTAAAAAGAAACCTAAAAGACTATGAAAGACTACCAAATACATGCTTGGATGAAGACTAGAAGCACTCTTTGGAGAAAAGTTTGCTCATTTGTTGTTATTCGAAAGGACGAAGCTCTAGTCTAAGGCAGCTTTCCATTAACTAACTAAAACCAGTACAAGGCAGCCTTCAGTGAACTCCCTTGAAGTCTTATGTGGTTCTTCGTGTGTGTGGCTTTGATAATTATTTTCTCTTGTATTATCATTTCCCAGTTTATTAATTTTCTCTCATCTTTATCATCTCTCCCCTTCTACTTTCTTTGGGATTACTTTTTGGTTCATTTTCTAACTTACGAAGCTATATCTCACAAGCTTTGCTGTGTATTGTTTTTATTATCACAGTTCTGGGAAATTTCTTGAGTTCCATTATGATTTCTTCTTTAACCTATAAGTTATATAGCAATGTGTTTTATTAATTCCAGTTATGTAGGGTTGTTAAGTTCTAACTTAATTACATTGTATTAGAGATACATAATACTATACAATACTTAATTTTTTTAACTAAAGTTTTTCTTAACCCTAACCCTAGTACATGACTGTTTTTGTAAATGTTCCATGTATGCTAAGAAAAATATATTCTTTCCAACTGCTCAATCAGAACTCATATCCATTCAGACAAGCTTGTTAATTATATTTTCCTTATCTACCTTACCCTTGCCGACTTTTTTTAACTTCATCTATATGAATAATAGAAGTACTTTAAATTTCCCAGACAAACCTCTGTCAAGACAAATCAAGAGAAGAAGAGACAATATTATGAATGTAAAGGGAGATATAACTAAGGACAACACAACAACTATATGCTAGCAATTTTGAAAACTTAGACAACATGGAAGTTTCTTGAAAATATATGTACCTTATGAGATGTGACTGATAAAGAAAGAAAAAGGTTGAACAGTTCTGCAACTATTAAAGATATTGATGCAGTTGTTAAAAATCTTCCCATAAAGATGAGATTAGATAATAAAAGTAGTTATAAGGATATACTTTTCTGGAGGTCAGGAAGAAAGGTCAGGGCTAATACATGTCAATATTTTATCAGAGAACATGTAAAATAGAAAACTATGGTAATAACAGTAAAATAATAATAGGAATAAGACTATGAATGTGTCTATCAACAAGGGCTATTGCTCTTCTGAAAGGCCCAGCTGGCAACTTGCCCAGCCTGGGCTGCTCATACGCTGATGCACCAGGGCTATTCTTTGGAACAGAGGCTGTCCCTATCAGGGACTTGAATGAACTGTATGAGAATGAATGAAGTGTAATATAGAAAATAAGGCAATGGTGTGGAAAGGAAGTATTTGTAAAACTTGGGGAATGTGAAGGAACTATTGCCAAAGATTTTTAGAAGTGTTTGGTTTATGAGAAAGGGAAAGCTATCCCAGTTTCCCAGTTTCCAAAACATATTACATATATTTTCAAAGCTCATCCCCATTTCTATTTTAATAGGGCTCAATAATTTATTTAGGCATCACTTTTAGGATACAGGATGAAGTTTAGTGGCTGAACTAGTTGCACACAAAAAGGAGACGTTAAGCCTCTTTCTAAATATAAATATCTCTTTCTTCAGTAGCAGCATTGCAAAATGTAACCTCACTGAACCACCTGAACAAACTTCAAAAGGAACTTCAACCACTCACCTGGATACAAGCCAGAGGCTCATTTGTCCAAATTGAATATCCACCAACTAAATATATTCTCCCATTATGGACAGCAACTCCAGATTCATTTTGGCCTAAAGTAAAGAGAATTGAATAAAAAGAAAAAAAAAATCCTTTTCTTACATATTTTAATTAACCCTTTTGCCACTGAGGGATACAATTTTTCCCTGTGGCACATTTGTATACTCCATGGGATTTTTGCAACAACTAATCACTGCCTCCCAGTACTCAGAAAAATTAAGCACTATTTCTCAGAGAATGAATCTGTGTCAGGTCAGAACCAGGCCAAAACACTTATTAGCCAGCCAAGTTAGTAAATACAGCATTAAATACAGCAATAGTAAGCCATGTAGAACTGAATTCTATACTATGTCATATGCCATTAATTTACAGTGGTGGAAATAAGGTATATTATAAAAATGCAAACACCTTTTCTAGTACCCGCAAATGCTTTTTAGGCAAGCGCTTACATTTGTAAAGTAACAGCTGCAACTCCAAGAAGCCAATAAAGCAGAGCCATGCCCCTAGCATGCCCCAAATGAAGACAAACGGCAGAAAAGATTGATCAAGTTGCTATCCTACCTTTCTTTACATACCCAACATTTTAAAGATTATATTAAAGTTCCTGAGCTGGGATCAGCCTGGATAATCCCCAGATACTGGCACGCCAAAATGATGAAAGGTTTCCCCTCCCATTTCAAAAAGAAGACAGAATAACTCACTACCACATATTCTTCCCTGGAGGCCATCAGAGAGTGAAAGAGTCTCTTTTTATTGATGGGCTGACACAGGATTGACTGGGGCAATAAATAAGCTGGATCTTACAGCAGGCAGAATCACAGATCCAGAATCGAAGGCCCGAGTTTCTAAGTCCTTGTCCAGTGGGCCTCAAAATCATTTTGCAAAAACAGGAGCTCAATACAAGCGTCTAAACCTCTGGTTAGATTCCCAGTGTTGCCTCCCCCAGCAGCAGCTGCAAGGGATTGAGTGCCCACTCAGCATACTAAAATGTCTCAACCCAACCTACCATTTTCAGTTTGTGATTTTTCCTATTATTTGAGCAGACCTGGAAGGGATCTGATCACTTACATATGTTAACAATGCAAGCTGACAAGGGGGAAAAAGTTATTAACTCCATAAAGAAACATGAGGGGTAAGTTGTTCACCATGTTACCTTCATCCTTTTTTGGGATGAGAATGGTCCATACCTAATGTTGCCCTGTGGTAAATGCTTGGATGGGTATTTGTGGCCAGAAATGCAGCTAAACTCCTGTGCACAGAACTACTTAAGGGTTTCATTTCTAGGAGAATACTCCCAGAAACAGTATTTGACAGTGACAAATAATGAAGACCATGCTCCTCCTGAACTCACAAGAAATAAGACTAAAAGCAGTGAGAAGTAACAGTAAATTCCTTCTGTAAAGAGTTATTAAATCTTTCAGTGTCTGGTTCCTCCTATTTGTATCAGAGTTCCATGTTAATACTGACAGATGATAATGGACTTGACATGCCTCTGAGCCATATGAGGATGTACATAATGGTAGTAATATAGGCCCTGAGAAACCAGATGCTCAGCTACCTAAATGAGTCCAGTTCTGTTAGAACATAAATGATACACATCTTTCTGGTTAATACATGCAAGTTCTTCTACAACTATGCACTTAATATTTAGTGATGCCCTAAAGATGTCTATGAAACATGTTTGGTGACTTCTTGAATCTACTTTTCCTGATTTACTTAATCAAAGGTACTTGCCAGTCAACAGGTTGAAACTGCAACGGGTCCACTGGTCAGTGTCTATGTTGTAAGAATCTATATGGCGCACAAGGATCCGGTCATTGTTGTAGTCTAGGTCATTGCCTCCAAGAACATAAAGCTTCCTTTGTACAGCAGCCATGGAATGGTAGACCCTTCTCTGCAGCATGGGGCTACGGCTTATCCACTTATTCTGAAAAAATAAATTTAAGTGCATTCTGTTAGTAGGAGACCTCTATGTCAGAAAACAGTAATGAGTGCCTCATAAGTAGTGGGAACCCTAATGTTTATCAAACATTCTGTTTGAATGTTGTTTATATATGTTGAAAGGTATGTGCTTCTTACATGAGAACAAGTACAAAAGAGTCACATATTCCAATTGTTTTTTGCGATTTACACATGGCATCTCTTCCAGTTTGCATTGCATTTTATAGTGCATTTTGAATTATATAAGGGGAACATTGAAATTTTCATGATGTTTATCTCACCCAATTCAGAGAATTTATTCATGCAAATACATTAAGCGTGAAAGCACATGGCTAGGTATACTGTATACAGTGGTGCAATGATTAAGAAAACAGTCTCTGGATCTAGACTGCCTGGGTTTATAACTTGTTTGTGATCTTAAGCAATTTACTTAATATCTCTGTGCCAGTTTTCTCATCTGTAAAAATAATAATGCCTACCTGATAAGCCTATCGTGAAGGTTAAATGAGCTAATACACATAAAGCACTTAGAAAAATGCACATGAAAAATGTTCAATACATACTCATTTTTTCAAAATGATGTGATGATAATCATTGGGTACCTTAGGCCCCTAGATAAGATAGGGTAATGGCTTTGCTGTTCTTTCCAAAATTAACCTCCTGAGATCAGTGAAAGAGCTAAGATTTTGTTCAGCAACAAACCACCCACACTTCCTTTAATCAGCCTCCTTTAATATATTAACAGTCACATCTTTTGCCAAATTGGGAAAGGTTATTTCTAGGCACACATTTATTTGTTTTGGTGGAAGACTAAGTTTTGTTCTGTTTTGTTTTGTTTTTGAAACAGAGTCTCACTCTATTGCCCAGGCTGGAGTGCAGTGACATGATCTCGGCTCACTGCAACCTCCGCCTCCCAGGTTCAAACCCATTCTCCTGCCTCAGGCTCCCAGGTATTACAGGCGTGTGCCACCACACCTGGCTGATTTTTGTATTTTTAGTAGAGATGTGGTTTCACCATGTTGGTCATGCTGGTCACGAATTCCTGACCTCATGATCCACCAGGCTCAGCCTCCCAAAGTGCTGGGATTATAGGCGTGAACCACCATGCCCCACTGGAAAACTAAGTTTTATATGATAACTTTAGGGAATGGTGAAACCTCCAACATTTGGTTCTGGTTCACCCTCAGTAATGAGAAGAGTATGCCCAACTTTTCTTAAAATAAGGCTCTCATTGTAAAATTAAATGAAGAACAAATATGACTTTAATTTTACATCTCAACTAAGTAATGGACAGGTAAGTAAAGAAAGTAATGGACAGGTAAATAAACCTAACAGTTTTCTTTCTACATAAACACTAAGCATACAGGAATAACCCAGATTCCTTTTTGCCAAGAAAAATTTGGATTTTGGCCAGAAAAAAAAAAGTCATACGATGTTTTGAATACATAGAATTTCACCATTTCACAAAACTGTAAGGGAAGAAGCAAAAGACAACAACAATAAACATTTTGTATAAAAATTGGTCCACTCTAATAGGCATATAGACTAGCTCATTTCTAATTTCTCTTTTAAAGATACACTCAAGAAAAGAAGTGATTTGTATGGCTTGAAAAGCTTGCATTCATCTATTGCCCCATTCGAACATATCATAAGAATTTCCTTCCAATCAAATGTCTTCTTTAATAAAATAGTCAAGCCTGCCTTTCAGCTATTTTGCTAATATCTGTAATACATTACACATGAATATATTTAACTCAAAACTCTGAGGATGCTTTTCTTGGGTGTTTTCTATGATACAACCCATTACAGTATTAGGAATCAATGTTTGCATTAGCAGTCCAGTCCCCTGCCACCAGACTATGGATGCCATCTGGTTTGCAAAGCCTGCCTGCATCCCCTGATTATATCTTCAGCTTCCTTCACTGCAGTGCCTGCCAGGTGAGCCGCCAACCACTGTAAAGGCAAAGAAACAGAGAGGCCTGGTGGGGTCATTCCTAATAAGCTAGCATGTGAATACTAATCAGTGGTGGGGAAGCAGAGGTCACCCCAGCCTGCCTGTTGGCAGGTAGCAATGTGCTCTGTGGCAGATGGCAGGCATTATCGACTCTCCACAAAGGCCTAGAAGAGAAATAAGCACCAGGGCTGAATGATAGAGTTATTGAGATTCTGAGCAAGATGCAAGCAGATGTGATGTTTGCCAGTACCCACTGTAAACAATATGCCAGCAGAATTTTTTAAAAGAGCATGTGTGTACAAACATGAAACAGAACTCATTTGAAAAATGTTAACGCCTTCTTCCTCTTTAACCACGTGTGCACCAAACTCAAGCAACTGCAATTAATGATCCCTCTTGAGAGAGCTGACCCACGGACATTTGGTCTCTGAAATCTACAGCTTCTAATGACATCAGGAAACACACTTTGCAAAGAGAGAAATGCCTTCATTAAATACAGAATCAAGTAATTGCTAAAATAAAAAGATACCAAATACACTGAGTCCACTATGGACATAAATTTGGTGACCAGTCCCAACCCAGACTGCCAAAGCCAACCTGTTGTGTCATATCCCATTACCTTCAGCTGATGAATATTAAGCCTACAAATCATTTTGGAATACTGTCATAATCAAAAATATTTACATGACCAAAATCACAGAAATGGCAAAATTCAGCAGACAATTGCCAAGGTTCATACATATTTTGGTATATGGAAAAGAGAACAAAAATATTTCCTTTGGGGGAAAAATAGTAATTGGGTGTACATGAAAAGTGGACAAAAGAAGGTACAGGCACCATCCAAATGCATATTCAACCCCCGGCTGTTAGACGAAAACTCTTCAGATGCTTCCCATCTCTCAAACTCTTCATACACTTCTTTAGAGTTGTCCTAGATACTGTTTTAGGTCATTTGGGCTATATTAAGTGAATACTTGTGTTTTAGAATAAACCATAAGCATGATTCCCTCCTAGAATGGCAGCCCCTTCCAGAAGGACATTGCAATAGGACAGTTAAAATCATTTCTATATTATGCAAAACTCTGAAAGGGTGATGTGTTGTGTATAGCACAAAACTAGAGGAGCTGAAATTTTTTGAGTAACAAAACAAAAAAATGAACCAAAAAGCAGTTTAATCAGATGCTTCCTTTTCTCTATATAAGCTTAAGATGCATATCTGTGTGTGTAGACTTGGCATTCAATTACTAATTACTCTGGAATCTTTTAAAATTCATTTTAATTAAAATATTGACGTGTTCTTATATGATTCTTACCTGGTTAGGTTCATACACCATTAGCCTGTTCTGATATTGTGCCGTGTTAGTTACTCCACCTGTAATGGATTAACATGTGTTAGAGCTTTTCATGAATAAGAAATAGGATATTCCAACATAAGAATGAGATACAATTAAAGGAAAATGAGCTACTGCCGAGGATCTGTTTGTATACCCTCATGGTGAGCCCATGACATAATTAAGAAGCTTATTGTTGAAGCAGTTTCATTTTCAAGAAACATTTCAGAAGCAATCCAGTTAAGAGCAAGCAACAAGTATGCTGACATTACCAAGAGGACCCCAATTCTGACAAGCTGTTCTGCATGGCCAGAATGAGGGACAAAGTATTAGGGAGTGAGAGTGAACATAGTACACACAGACAAATCTCTATACAATTTATGCCAGGGACATAGTTAAATGGAAAATTCTTGTCCTTCACTAAATTGTCCATTTTAAAGCTCGGACCTCTGTACTCTAACACAGTGATATCTTGATATCTCTTGATATTACTTATCAAAAAAAGATCTAAAGCCAGTGCTGTACAATAGAATATAATAAGAGCCACATATGCAAGTCACATATGCAATGATAAATTTTCCAGTAGCCACATAAAAAGTAAAAAGAAACAGTGAAATTAAATTTAATAAATTGTATGTACCCCAATATAGCCACAATTATCATTTCAACATGAAATCAACAAAACTTATTAAGATTTTCATATATTTCATATTCTTTTTTTCATAGTAAGTCTTCAAAAGCCAGTGTATATTTGACACAACGCATCTCAATACAGATTAGCCATGTTTCAAGGATTCAATAAGCCACATGTGGCTAATGGCTACCACATTGGGCAGCACAAATCTAGGGCTCTTCAGTGCAATTGCTATTGTCATCAACCCTTTTGAAGCCCTCTTGACAACTGCTAAGATCTAAGAGACTTGAGACCCACCTAATCAAGAACCACTAAAAAAATCATCACACTTCCAGCTAAGTTTCTCTTATTTGTCCTCATACTTCTTTTCATACTTGTAGTGTATACTGAGCCCTGTAAAACCCAGAAGTTACACATTTTGCTTTAAGGTTTACCATTAAGTGGAAAAACTCTAAAAAAAATACGTAAAACAGCATAGTAAGAAAATATCACCAGTAGATATTAAATGTTAGATAATAAAATATCAAGGATATGGGACCAAAGAAATCTATCTTTAGAAATACTGCCTTACACATAGTTCTAGGCACTGGTGTAAAATGAATAAAACTCTTATTTTAATAAGTATCACAAAGAAGCACCTAATTTTTCAATAAAGATATAAAATTAAGCCAAACTAAAATAGTTTCTTACTGGAATTTTTTGAATTTAAAAAACATATACTGTAAAAATACTGACCAAGATGGCCTTAACATTCCCCTAGCTTGACTAAACTTAAAAAGGCTGCTTCCTGACTCTAGGCCCCTTGACCTCCCTTTTCTTAGATTACTTACTTTAGAAAACTTGTAATCATAATTTCTTTCTCTCCCTCTTTCAGATGTAAATCATTTTAAAAGCTGCTTGCCAATTTTACAACCCAATAATATCTTCCTTAAGGTCCAGAGAGCCATTCCTTTGAAATGTAATCATCAAGGATAGTCCCCTATATCCCAGCCTCTGTGGGAAGGTAGGACAGTAACTTTTTTTTTTTTTTTTTAAACAGTCTCGCTCTTGTTGCCCAGGCTGGAGTGCAATGGCGCAACCTCGGCTCACTGCAACCTCAGTCTCCCAAGGACCCTAACTTTGATAGGCACCAATTGGCACCAAACACAGATGGCCTAATCACAGAGACCAAAATTTTCAACTCAGAAATAACTGCATGGGTACAACATATCCATTAATCAAGCTCCCCCAAAGTGTTCTTCAGTACTTTTCTACTAAATCACCCCAGTGCTTAGAAACCCTCCTCTTAAAAACTTCGCTTAATAGAATTGATTTCAAACTGTATTCTGATCACTCTCTCCTATTGCAATAGTCTTGAATAAAGTCTTCTTTCTCTGTTTAACCTTATCTGGTGCAGTTTTGGTTTGACAGTTCAAATACTTTGAATAGGAAACCACCATCAACTACATGGCTAGGAGTCAAGTCAATGAGAATCCAGAGGATTAGTGTCTAATCCTTAACTGAGCTGGAATAATCAATCAAAACTAATGGATACATAAAGTAGAAGGAACCTATCCAGGACAATCATTACTCTCTCACTCAACCCCAGGAAGGAGATTATATCTTTCATATAATTGGCTTTGGCTATTATTAACTAGTGGACTATTTCTAAAATTCTCTCAGAAGCTTGAAGATTTAAGATTTTAAAGATCAACAAAAGCTTTGTCTGCAGAGAAATCCACAAAGAACACGGAGATGAGCTTCCTGCCCTCAAAGAAAGTCTTCTCTGGATTTCTCATCGAACATCTCATTTTAAAAATGAAATCAGAGGAAAAGAAAACACACTTAAGAAAGCTGAGGCTGAAATGCCTATATAGTCAGGATGTGTGTCAAAATATAGAGTTGTGTTTGCTTTTACTCCCAACCTTCCCTTTCTTGTGTGATTAAAAACAGAATGTTCAATAATTCTTTCTCAGCATAACCACACAAGAATAATTTAATCTCTTGAGACTTCACAAGTCTTCAGGGTTAAAATAATTGCTAGTGCTTTTGATCTGGGCCATAACCACCAGATTAATGTCCAGCTTGCCTACAATCACTTCTCTAACTGAAAGGGAACAGAGGGCAAAGCTCCACCCATCATTTAAAGACTTCAAAAGTTTCTCTACTTGTTTTAGAAATATGGGATAGAATTAATATCTACTGCAGTAAACTATCTGTTTTATGACACTATTTGAAAATACTTACACTACTCTATGTATCAGACTCTGCCCATTATAGATTAAACATACAAGCAATGGATTAGAATGTAGCTATTACATCCCCTCTCCCAAGCAGGGCATACAATTTATCTCCATGCTTTTCAGAACTATTATTTACTATCTTCCACAAATGCATCTATAATACATTTTCTTCTTAATCTGCACTCAGTAATTAGATTCTTTACCCTTACATACAAATTTTCACTCACATGACAATGTTTAGAAATGAGATATTAAGTTACTAGTTGGGAGTAAAAATTAAAGTCCCAGTTATGTGATATTAATAGATTCCCTCTAGAATATTAAACTACAGGAGGTGCCTAACAAACCTAGTGCTGCAACTTTTGCCAAGTCAGGATTGCAAAGAAAAACCTTGGAAACTGGTTCTATTGCTTTCCCCTTTGAAATAATTTACAAATGAGCATATAAATAAAAACCATTTTTCTCTCAATACTAAAATACATTTTAAAAAAGCATCCAAGTTTGCAGCCTACATTTCTTTAGCAGTGTTACTCATTTGCAGGGCTTTATCATTACATTCCCTTCACATAACACTCTTCACTTTTAGATTAATCTGCTGAAATGAGATGCTAAGGATTTGCATACAGATTTGACTATACAAAAATAGATATGGAATTAATAACAGTCTCTATATGTTTTAATTTCTCCTAGACTGGAGTACCCTTGCCTGCAGCAGTATTCCTGGCTTTGAAAGTCATCAAGCTGATTTGTCTGCTCTGGGTTACGATGCCACATGCTGCTATACTGTCCCCTGCAATCAAAGCACTTGCAAAGATAGATTCCATGCCTTCCTCTATCGAGTATATTTTATAGATTGGCAGTTTTGATCTCCCTCCCCCACCCCAGGGGGGATAATCTGCATCTTAACAGCTTTCTATAGATACATCTGTCATTAAATATGCCATCTCATATCAGCATCCATTTTTAAAACCAAGTTTTCTCTAACTTTGAAGTGCCACAGTGAAAGTTAAGACTTTTCAGCCAAAATTGAAAATGAGCAACCCTGTCTTATACTTTTGAACTGTGACTTAAAGATATACTGCAGGTTCCCCCAAAGTCAAATAAGTCTTTAAAAACTGCCAGAAGGAATGAAAAGTTACCACCATGCTACCAGCAGTGAGAAATGCTTTCTATCATCAAGACAGGAGAAAAGCATTTTTCTTAAGCTTCCCTGTGCAACTCGCCACAAAATGTTGTGACAAATGGATGAGTGCATACTGGAGAGATGACAAGCGACTGCCAAACAAGCAACCTTTGTCTCTGCTACTGAGATCACTGACTCTCAAACTCATATTCTACTCAAAAGCAACAACTGGTCAATGCTGACAGTACTCATAAAATAGAGTATACAGAAAAACTGCTTTCATGGTACATGGGCAGACTAGGTCAAGTCTGATGGCTCTGCTAATTTTCTTTTAACGACAGAAAACACCTCTGTTGATTAAACAGAGTAAACTCCAGGAGTAGATGCCTATGGTTCGTAATGCAGTGCTAATGCACAACCAGGACAGAGTGGGATGCAAAGAACTGATCTCCACACATAGGGTGGAGCATGCTCCAGGTTGGAATTCTGCCAGCAAATTCAGGATTGAGGAAAACCATCTCAAGTTTTCTGCAACTGTCCTGGAGACATGCAGTGGCCAGGTTCACACTAGTCTAAGGGAAGAGTTTCAGGACAGGCTGTGGCATTAACATGTGTCCTCTATGACTGTATCCTTGGGGAAGCCATTTAACACAGCCACGCTCAGCTTCCTCATATGCAAAACAGACATGATGATACTTCCTCATAGGTTGCAGATGAACTAGAGTGCATGGCATAGAGACAATCTACAGAGGGAAGTTTGCTACAATCCTGTAGCTGTTTATAAAAATTTCTTACCATTTCCATAAAAGATACAGATGACTGTATGTGAAATACTGAATGAATGAATGAATGAATTGCGTAGTGTGAAATAGATTTCTTATAATTCTTTTTTCTAATAACCAGAATTACCAGGGTTTTTTTTTTTTTTTTTTAGAATCCAAGGCCCTTTTCCTTCTTTAATAGTTTAAGTTCCTCTCTTCCATAAACTTTCTCCAGTTCTTGAAAGACTAAAACTTCATGCTTACAATTTAATTACCTAAAGAATAACCTGCCATTAAGTGTGAGTTCCTATTAGTCACTGTTTAGAGGACTACACTCATTGTTAGCCCTTAAGAAAAGTAATACCATAGGAATATTTATAATAAATGCAAAACCAAACTTATTATCTATTTTTATATGACATCAGACTGTCCATATTTTCTGGACATTTATAATACTAAACAATTATAGCCAAGAATCTTTCCACTAAATTAGCATCTTGAATAGAAGCATACATAATCCATGCATTAAATTAAAACTATCATCCATATTATTTCTGTCATACCTGAGAAACCCACACAGATGATGGGTACTTAATATACTCAAAACCTGCAAAGTCTCTAATTTACAAAATACCTATAAAGGCAGGGTTGCTGCATTTGAAAATATAAATTATGTCATTTAGAGCAAACAGATACAAACTTGTGACCCAGAAATATGCAAAGTATGCATATTGTTTAATAAGTGAAATGATAAAATGGGGGTGAAATCAACCATAATGCAGATATCAATTAGATTCACCTGCCCTTTATAATCTCAATAATATTCACTTTAACCCCATTCCTCATTCTATAAAAAGCTGAAATCCTGCCTCCAAATATTTTTGCACATTTCCAGCAGGGTCAAACTCTCAAGGCCACCTTTGTCTGTCTTTAATGTCCCAGCTTTGATGTGCTCTTTGATCTTTTATCTCCCTTCTACCATCAACCAAGTTCTTCAGCCATTCCCTACTTCTATGGCCTAGCTTTAACCATCTTCTTTCCTCTTGGGAATAAAGCAAATGATATCGTTCAGATATTCTTTGGTAGAACAATACAGCTCACCATTTAGTTTACCATCTTTTACTAGACCCATCTAGTTAGACACAAATGAATCGTCTAAACAAAAGCGGTTCTCTGCGTGAGAAGAGTTCTGTAGCCAATGACTTGGACATAAAACAACAACAACAAAAAAAAAAAAACTCAAAACTTACAATACCAATTTCAAAGGCCATTAGACTCCTGTAGTACGTAATCCTTTCAGAAAACAATTTTCTAATCTACACCAATGTATTTTAGAGTAGTTCCATGTTATCACCTTTCTCTTTACATTTTAACTTTATGTTTTAGAAACTGAACTGTAAAATCACAGAGAGACATTATGTGTCTCTTCTCTGCCCTGAAAAGGACGGACAGTTAAGCAATTAAGGACAATCAATGATTGTTGATTCTAAACAAATCTCCAGATAGCACTCTGCTTCTGTGTATCATTTGCTTTCAGTCTTATGCCATTTGGAAGTTCTTTTTACAATTTAAGCATCTATTTTGCAGACCTTCACTGTCATGATAAACAACTGGTAACCTGTGTGGTTTGGTGGGAAAAGCATGGTCTAAAGAATCAGAGACACAGAGTTCAAATTCTAACTCTGTCAGCTGTTTAAGCTGTGTGATCTGGGGAGTCATTTAACCTTTTCAAGCCCCATTTCCTGGGCAGTGATGTGAAGGTAAATAAACAAAGCACAACTTCTTCCGGATACAGGTAAGACGGTTTAGGATGAAAACTTTGTTAATTATTTGGAGAACGTAGGTGATCTGATTGCTTTCTTTCCTTTAAATCATTAGCTCTCTAACAAGCATTGTGGAATACTACATTTCTGTTTGGTTTCCACCTCAGTTCAATACTACAGTGGCTTTCTTTTCATCTCTTTCAGATGTGGGGTAGAAAAGATTGGGGCACAAGTGAAAAAAAGAAAAAGTAACTGCTGGGGGCAACTGGTTGCTAGCATCTAAAGCAACAAAGATTTAATTCTTCATGGACATTCCAATTCACTAGGAACTTTTAAGTGGATGCTCCAAGTTATCCAGCTCCAAACCTCTATCAGGCAAGTGGCTTCCTCACATCATGGCTGCCTCCAGCGACAACAAGGGGCATTCTCTTACTCCTTACTCCCGCAACACACACTGGAGCAAACCTTCAGCCCTTGCCTCTCACTTAACTGGGATCCTAGCTTGCTGAACTCCTTCCAGGAGGATCCTCTGGACTATTCCAGTCTCAAAATCTTTCATCATGAGTGAATCCACAGACCTGCCTTCTTCAGTCCTCTGCTGAGCACCACAAAACGACAGAAATTTGAAAATGGAGCCACTACAGTTTTGTGGTTTCCAAGGTTAGTGTGGATTCTGTACACCTATTTTTCTTTAACCGGTTAATTCCCTCTGTTTTCTCTCAGAGGCTTATTCCGAGGTCACTCTCCTCAGGTCCTCTACTTAGTCCCGACAGGCATAATCTCGACAGACCTGTTTCTCATTTGAATCAATCTACAAGAAACTCCTCAGGTTCCTGCCCTTCACCTGTGAGCTTACCTAGGTTCACACCCGTAATTATCTCCTTCTCTCCAGGCTTAAGGGTCCCTCCCTTCTCAAGTTCAAGACCTGACCCCTGCCCAGCTCCCTCTTGCCTTTCAGGACTGTGTGTCTGTTGTCAATATTGTATCCTCAGGACTCTTCACTGTTCCTGGTACCTGGGAAATGCTCTCAGCGTTTACCAGCCAAATGGATGCCCCTCCTCCCTACACCTTCAATTTCACTCTCTTTCCTTATTTACAAATATGCTTAGTGCACTTGCATCCTTAAACAAACAAAATCCCTCCTTCACCTCTGGATTTCCTCTTCTAACTACTCAGCCAAACTCCCCTCCTCCTTCCTTTCTTTACTTCTTAATCGCCTTTATTCTTCCTAAAGCCAAAATGCTTATTAATTTATAGTGAAAAAATGAGGCTGTTACATGAACTAAAATATGTGTACAACTAAAAACAGCCCATTCTCTCCCTATATGTGTACAGGAAGCCAGATTCTTCATTTGAAAGTTGTCTGATAAGCTCAGATTCGGGAATTGAAGTTTAGATAATACACTTTTTCATTAGTATTAGACTAAGACGGGCTTTATCCTAACTTTTTGCCAAGGTAATCTGTACCTGGGGTTTCTATTTCCTCACGTTTCTATCATACCTTCAACTACTGTATTCTAGTTTCCACCTTCTTCCAATCCCCTGAAACTGCTTTCACTAAAATTTTCCCAAGTAAAAAATGCAGTGGAAATATTTTGGACCTTAATATCCCTGTAGTATTGAACAGCTCTCACTGCACCTTTTTTCTCGGTTTTGGTTTCTGTGACACTCCTCCTCCTCCTCTGACCCCGCCCATTCCACATTCTCAGGCTCCCTCCTTAGTACCTGCTAACCCTGCACCCTCCTTGCTAGTGTTTCCCAAACTTCTGCCCTTAGCCCCTTTCCAGATAAACTCTTATCCATCTCTCTTGTCACACTCTCTGCCTCCTCCTCCTATTATCTCACTTACATTTGCTCTGAGAAACCAAAGGCAAGATCTTCTCTCTGAGTCTGAGAAGAGTCTCTCTGGGTTCTGAGGAAAGTCAAGAAGTTCCAGCCAGTGAAGGAAAGGCGTGAGAGAGCAGCAGTAGGGTATAGAGAGGGCTGAGAGTGCCACTGTGCGTGATGTGCTGAGAATATACCCATATCAAGCCTTCCTGCTGATTGTCCTCCTCCCACAGGCGGAGCCGCCTAGGTACAGACACAGACCAAGCAGATCACTGGGTTTGTCAAACACTGCATGTTTCCCAGAGGACAAGATAATTATTGAAGTGATTGGACCATGAAGTTCAAGTATGAGGACAGGGAGGAGTTAATGGATAATAGAAAATAGCCAATGGACCTGAAGCTAAGTTAGGCACCTTCAGGGTTAAAATAATTCCTCAATTATTTTAGGTGCTACCTTTCATGCCTTCTGCAATAGTCACTCCCTGCTTTGCACTACTTTTGTACCTTGGAAAGACTTCTGCTGTCACCCTCTAATTACCTGTTTGAAAGTCTGTTCCCTCTACTATATGCTACTTTAATGCTCCAGCGCTATCCCGGAACAGGACTTGGAGAGGTTAGGAACTTTAGCTCAGCATCTCATGATGGATAAAATATGCAGCACAAGTTTTTTGTGTGTGTGACCACAGTCTGTGGTCTCAGTGCACCACAACTCAGCCTCTGCTATGCCTGCTTTTAGTTCCCAATATTTTGTCTACAATTCTTTTTTTTTTTTTTGAGATACAGGTTCGCTCTTCTTGCCCAGGCTGGAGTGCAGTGATATGACCTCGACTCACTGCAACCTCCACCTCCCGGGTTCAAGCAAGTCTCCTGTCTCAGCCTCCCAAGTAGCTGGAATTATAGGCACCTGCCACCACGCCCAGCTAATTTTTGTATTTTTAGTAGAGATGGGGTTTCACCATGCTGGCCAGGCTGGTCTTGAACTCCTGACCTCAGGCGTTCTGCCCTCCTCTGCCTCCCAAAGTGCTGGGATTACAGGTGTAAGCCACTGCACCCGGCTTTGTCTACAGTTCTCAAGATGTAAGTAAAACAATATCTGCATAAAGATAAGGCAATTATATTTTTAAATGTTAATAAAATTTTACATTATTTTAATTAATACTAGAAAAACCCAAGTCCTATTAGTAGCTTTGAATAAATTAAAGTTTTTTTAAAATGGGGCAATGCAAACTTCATATAAATTTAATCAAGATGAAAATACACACATAGCTTCTAGGGAGTTAAAGAAGGTTTAACAAATGTCCTTTCATTAACGAAATACCTGAAAAATTATTTGATTGCCATCTCCTAGAGGGCAGGAAGTATGTTTGCTAAATGAATTTCATGTATCTGTGACTCAGCACTATACTTTACAAGGATGTGACATTCACCAAGAGAATCAAGAAAGCACTTAAAATACTGCTTTTGAGTAAATGCAGTAACATTTGTCTTATTTTTATAGTTTTAAAGCACTAACTTTGCAGTTAGCCTCTTATTTTGTTATCATTTGATGAAAATGAAAAAATAAGCTGTTCTTCAAGATGAGCTCAGTATTAATTTTCCCTCACACACAAAAAAAGGTTTTTAGTAGTTCACAAAGTATACCTTCCAACAGAGAGCATATATTTTAAAAATACAGCTGTAGGATATTTAAGTGCTTATTTTACTTTGATACTGTGAATTTCAAATCAGAATGGCATGGAACACTTGTGAATTGGGTCACAATGTCAAACGCTACAGGAGCCTGTAAAATTCGACTCTAACATCTTTAATTAAATGCTAATGGATATGTACATACAGCATGATTTTCTGAATTCCTTTCTGCTTGTCATACTTTAAAAACTATAAACAGGTTTCAAGATTTCCTGACCCCAAAATGGAATGAAATGGGGGAGAGGTGTGGAGAGGGAATGAGCATGCTGGAAATGTCAAGTCTCTAAAGAAACATTCATTCTGTGTTCTAGAGAACAGAACCAAGACCCTAAAATCCACCTTCTATAATCCATACTACCCCCACCTCAGGCAAAGTTTGCAAAATACCAGAAGGATGCCCCATCAATTAAATTGGAAATACATGATTATTTGGTAAAGGATAAGGAATAGCCTCAAACATTTGCATTTGCTCCAATAAATCAGGTTACACTCCCAACTCAGTGAACGGCAGGGTGAACTATACCTGTATTTTTGTTAAGGGGCCCATTAGCAAATCTAGTCACCCCTCCCTACTCATGGTTAGATTCACAATTGATTTATTATAAGCTGGGCCTGAGGAAAGAGGCAGACGACTGAAGGTATTAGAAATGTCACTGGTGATTTCCTCTTCTTTCCAATTAAAGGTATTGTACTGTACACAGCAAAGTGAGTTTCTCATCTCAAGTACACAGTAGGGAGAAACAAACCTGAGAAAATTGTGATTGTTTTCATTAAGTATGGTTAACACAGGCAGCATATATTAGTGTAAAACAAGAACAAAGAAAATGTATTTCCTTTCACAGTAGGAGAAAAACAAAGTGAGATAGCAATAAGGATCTGTAATAAGTTGATAGATTTAATAAAATGGAAAAGGAAACATGTAGACCCATATTGAAAGGGAAGTCAACTTGATACCAGGACAACGGATCTAGCGAGTCTAAGAGGAGCTTCTGTGCTTTCTTAAGGCCTCACTAAAGAAGGTATTAAATCATGATATCTTTAAGACTATGTAAGGGAAAACCCAGCATTCTCTTACAAGCTAGGTTTACAGCCAAAACACAAGGAATATTTATTAAAATATTTATGAGAAATTCATACAAAACTTAGAAAATGCAGTGCAAAATTTAGGAATACAGTATTTTAATAATATGTGAAACTAAATGAGTTAATGGAAGGAATCTCAATGGGAGAAAACGTAAATGGCATTGATTTCATAAACCCATCGTTGTTTTGCCATCCAAGACAAGTACAGATCTGTTCCTTCTATTAGCAAAGACTTATTTGCTGCCTAGCTTGAAATTTCTTCAGCACAGCTAAAATAATATAGTCCTGATAGTTATTAACTGCTGAAATATATATTTAAAGAAAAAGGAACAGTAATTAGATAAATGAGGTTTTAATTTAAATATATCTACATACACTAACATACATACTTGTTTCTAATGTTTCTTTGGTATAGAGCCAGTAAATGTTGGATCCTCTTCATCTATCTGCTTCCTTAGTCCTAGTCTTCACTTCATTCATTAATTTATTGAGCACTTAAACTCTGATATGAGCTAGGTTCTGTCAATAAAAATCAGTGAGTTGCCAATAACTGAGGCACCACTCAGAGAAGCTGAGCCTGTGACTGTCTTCCTGGTTATTGAGGACAGCAGAAGAACAAACAGTCAAAGTCCAAATGAATTTAGTTTAAAGAAGTGCAAGGGAGAATTTTGTCAGAGCAGGTGTTAGAACACTAGAGATGATTATTGAGGAAAGCTGAGAAGCCTTTGCAGGTGTACTTAAAAGTAATGATTTCTTCTAAGTACAAACATCAGGATTATTCTTAATATTTAAGTTTTTTACCCTTTCTATTCCTCTTAGTGCTTGATGACATAGAAATCCAACAAGCTCCATTTGGGTTACAATACGAGTATCTTCCAATTGGGAGAAAATTCAGCTCTCTTCTTGATAGAAAAACCTTTCAAAGGAGAACACTTGGGCCCTTTCTCAAAACTAAGATTGAAAACACAGGTTGATAATGTGATGTTGATAGCCACATGCCTCACAGACTCCTTCTGTATAAGCAAAAAGGCAGCCCAGAGGGGTGTGAAGGGTCTGTGGGTGTGGAGAAAACAAGATTGGCAAGGAGTAGTTAACTGTGGATTCTGGGTTGTGGGTAGATGGGGTTGATTATTCTAGTCTCCCTACTCTTTCCATAATCAAAAGGTTTTCAAGAGATGAAAGGTAAACTAGAGCTCAAACTGTACCATCAGTAAAAATGGGAGAGTAAATTGGAATGAAGGGTTAGAATGGCACAAGTAATTACCATTCACAGATCATTTAAAAAACATTTTTTGTTTTAGGCTGGGCGCAGTGGCTCACGCCTGTAATCCCAACACTTTGGGAGGCCAAGACTGGTGGATTGCTTGAGCTCAAGAGTTCGAGGGCAGCCTGGGCAATGTAGTGAAACCCTGTCTTGACAAAAAATACAAAAATTAGCTGGGTGTGGTGCTGGGTTCCTGTAGTCCCAGCTGTTTAGGAGGCTCAGGTGGGAGGATCACTTGAGCCTGAGAGGTGGAGGTTGCAATGATTCGAGATGGCACCACTGCACTCCAGCCTGGGTAACAGAGTGAGATCCTATCTGAAACAACAACAACTTTGTTTTGTTAACTTACATCCCCTCCCTCAATGCACAGCATAGTGATTATTTGGATATATACCTATTGCTATACCCAGAAAAACTGATTAACTGGGCTTTTACTTCTCTTGCCTTGTCTTTGATGAAATGGCTCTAGTCAGGCAGCCAGGGGTGAAAGAAAAAGCAAAGGACCTAGACAAACCACAAGCTGTGCAATACAATCCATGAATAATCAAGAGCTGACAGAAGAAGGTCTGGTAGAAAAAAACAGTTGTGATGGACCAACAATTTCCACCTTGAATTTTTATTTCATTAATCACTCAGAAAGTCACAGAAAGTCGCATTATTTCCAATCACATTGCTCTCTAGAGTAGGTGCTCAATAAATGAATGTTAATTAGCTCAAATGGCATGCTTGGTTCAATCTTTCAATTACACATGGCCACACTATTAAAGCTTGACTTTTAAATGTATACCACAATGAAAGTGTGTTTTGATAAATCCAACGTGAGGTATGTTCTACCTGATATCCAAAGAAGACCATCAGCCACATATCCAGCATGGCATGAAAGGGATCTGTCAAAGGACTGAACAAAAGTCCATTTGTTCTTCTTGGGGCAATATCGCTCAACTGTAGGCAGAACCTGGCGCAGTTCATTCCTGCCCCCAACTGCATAGAGGTATTCCTCCATGGCACCCAGCACAAAATGCTCCCGGCAGTTTTTCATGGGTGCTATCTCTGCCCAGGAATTACTGCGGGGGTCATAGCGACAGGCAGTCCTCACAGCACACGTCCGGCCACTGGCATGCTCAACTTCCCCTCCAGCCACAAACAGGAAGTCCCCCATGACTGCCACACAATGGTGGCTCCTTCCCACAGGCATGGGAGCCAGCTCACTCCAGTTGGCAATGGCGGCTATGAGAGCATTCTCCTGATCGACAGGATTGAAGTACCGAAGTTCCTTGACCTTGCAGACCTCGCGCTTTTTCCCACCAATGATATACAGAGTGTCTGACTGGAACCGTGGTTTGGTCCTGCGAGTCTGCCAGACGGGCTGTGCATAGATGCTCTGGTGGTATTCCAGGGCCTCGTTGACAAGGGCTGTTGCAGTCTCACTTGCTTGGACAAGGGGGTGGGACAGGGCAACTGTATGGAGAGTATCCACATCCATTAGGCCAAAGCGGATGTATTGCAGGAGCTCGTCCATGTGCTGATAGTGGCAGTTGTGTTCCAACCACCTCACAGCTAGCTGAAACAGAGGGAAGCGAGATGAGAAGAGATACAAAGCTAAGAAAGAAAGACAGAAAGCAACAGCATATAGGTAGGTTACCTGTATTCTTCCAGGCAGGGAATAATACAGACTTTCTTACAAACAGTATAACTGGAATATTTTGATGCCCAGATGAGTAACTTTTTTTCTGTATCAGCAAAGACACAAAATAACTCAAGACATTGCTGTAGGGATAACAAACAATGTGAAGCAACACTGACGGGGGCTTCAGATATCATTTGGGGTGAACAATAATTGATTTTCAAAGAACGAAAATACTGTTGTGAAACAGCCTGTTTCCTTATGTTTCATGCATAAGAGGCTCGGTACACCCCACCACCAGGAAATGTCAATGGTGGGCAGTGTCATCATAGCTCAAGTAATATATGTCAACCCATAAGCCAAGGTGCTGTATCAATATGAGTAACGTAAGAAAATATGTGATCATCTGAGACCACAGGGTGTACTGGAGAGAAAATCAACATAACACTAGTAGAATGATTTAGAAAGAAAAAAGACTCCCCCTCCCACCCCACATTCCTTTAGTAGGTATAACAGTCAGGAAGCAATAAAAGAAAGAGTAAGATTCTAACCCATTAATTTTTTTCCCTCAATTAATTTTTACCTTGAAGACAGTTGTTATTTGCACATGTAAGATATTGGCAATTTGTTAGAGTCATTTTCACAAAAACAGAATATAGAGGAGATCATCTTTGCAATATGTACATAATAGCAGAATGTAATCCTAACCTTTTTATTCCTTTCAGATCTCTTTTAAGAAGGAAAGGAATTATAACATTTTGATATCAGCAGTGAGAATTTCTTAAAACTAAAGAAGGTACATTGTCATAAATAATAAAAATTATTGTTTAATTTTATTTATAATAAAATCATATAAATAAAATTACACATTTATTATTAAATAATACAAAATTATTGTTTAATTTTGTTATGACAATATACTGCGTTAGTTTTAAGAAATTCTCCTTTTTTTTTTAATTAAAAAAATCATCAGGGCCAGGCACAGTAGCTCATGCCTGTAATCCCAGCACTTTGGGAGGCCGAGGCAGGCGGATCACGAGCTCAAGGGTTCGAGACCAGCCTGGCCAACATGGTGAAACCCTGTCTGTACTAAGAATACAAAAATTAGCCGGGCGTGGTGGCACATGCCTGTAGTTCCAGCTACTTGGGAGGGTAAGGCAGGAGAATTGCTTGAACCTGGGAGGTGAAGATTGCAGTGAGCTGAGATTGCATCACTGTACTCCAGCCTGGGCGACAGAGCAAGACTCCATCTTGGGGGAAGAAAAAAAAAATCATCAACGAAAAAACCACAGTTCATTTATGGAGCACCTAAATTATTTTAATTAGTGTGACTTAATAGTTACGTTTGGCAAACCTTCCCAGACACCAGCATAATGAAGTATATCTAACATCTCAGTCAACGTATTTGATATGAATTATTCTTAGCAGCACTTACATTAAAGTAGATTTCCCAGACAATGTGAATGTGAGTCTGAAGGAATTAGCAGAAAAAAATGAAGCAAAGAAATAGAATATTAAATAATTTGATAGGGGCAGGAGGCAGGAAATTCTGGGCAGAAGAAGGTGGGTCCCAGTAAGGGTCCCACCCTCAAGCCTGGCACCGCAGCCCAAAGTGAGAACATACATTCCTGTTTTATGCTCGAATGTTGACTTTTCCAAAACCACCCATGACCCGCCCCACCCCCCATCCTGTACCCATAAAACCCCCTGACCCAGCCAGCAGAGAGGAGAAGCAGTTGAACATCAAGAGGAGAAGCAGCAGCTAGATGTCAGACACTACAGTTGGAGAGAAGTGGCTTGACTTCAGAGGGATGGCTTCAGCTGTGTGACAGCACAGCTTCAGAGAGGAGTCTGGTGGGTGATGGCCAGATTTCAGGGGAAGATTACCTTCCCACCCCATCCCCTTTCCAGCTCCCCTTTCTGCTGAGAGCCACTTTCATTGGCAATAAAATCCCCCACATTTACCATCTTCAACTTGTTTGTGTGACTTCATTCCTCCTGAATGCCAGACAAGAACTCAGGTGCCAAGAGGGTGACCCTCCACTGAGCTGTTAATATTTAAGCCACCCACAGATGGCAAAGATAAAAAGGGCAGACTGTAACACTCCTTCTAGGGCTTTGGGGGCTACAGGCACTCCCCACTAGATGCTGCGGTGGGGCCTGCACTGAGTTTTGCTCCTGCCAGTGCCCAAAAGCACTTGCCAGGTCCTGCACCCACTCACCTGCATGTTCCCTCCCATGAGGGGTTGGGTGCAGCTGGTTCGAGTGAGTGAAGTTCACCTCTGCTGGTGCTGAAGCGGCTGGCTAGCTCCAGCACTCACATTCCAGTTCCCGCCCATGAAGGGGTCAGGGAAACTGGGGGCCCGCCCAGGATCTTCCTCTGGGAACCTGCCTAGGATACATCAGAAGGGTGAGTAAAATGTAGATCTGTCTCTTATTGTCCTCAGACTTTCCTCTGAGCTATGACCCTTGCAGAGGACAGGATGCAACCCTGCCATCTCTCTTTCCTTCAGGTGAAAGGAATGTTGGCTCTATTTCCCTTCATGGAGGTTTAGTCACCATGTGGGACCAGAATAAAGTCCTGGGGCAACTGAAGGCATCTGGCCAAGGCCACTCCTCAGTGTTGCTGGAAGGCCCCTGGACTGGACCCAGTCCCAGATTTAATGGGTGGTTGGCTAAGAACCCCGCCTCTAGACTTTTCTGTGGTTATCTTTCCTTTCTTCCTTTATGGTTTGAAATGGCTCCTGTTATTTTATAATGTTAAGGGTTTTGCTACAAACTGCAGAAATGTTACTAAGTAGAATGAGCATTTGGCCCAGCAATCAGATAAGCAATTCAGAACAATGTGATTTCCATCTCTTCTTAGTGGTGCCACAACCACCCCCACACCAACAGCAGGAGGTGCCTGTTTTGAGTTTGCCCCTGCCAGCACCGAAATAGCCAGCTAGCTCAATCACCTGTGCTCCAGTTCCCACCTGCAAAGATGTCAAGGAAAATATCCTGTTTCAATTTTATTGTGCTTTACTTCCTTTTTGAACCATGGAATCAGGATTCTGGACTTCCCTGTTCATATGATAGATTTCACTAGGGGATGGGGGGGAAGTGTACTGAGGGAGGGAAAAGGAAATGTCGTATTCTCAGACCACTGCTCCTTGGCAAACACAAACTGGGTTTTCATCCTAGTGAAAAGAATCACTAAACTCTCTAAGGCACTGGATGATTTCAGACATTCAGAGTTTCTGCATCTATTTGAAAAAGGGTTCCAAAAGTCAAGATGCATTTGGGGCTTGTCTTTTTAGTTTTCTGAATCAAGTGAATATGGAAGTGAATTCACTTCTGCAATGTCATGAATTGCATCTCTTAATGAGTGACAGAGTGAGAGAAATGAAAAAGGAATGTCGCTAGGTGACAAGGAGGCAGACACGGTAGAGGTCAGACAAGCGATACGCTCCAGATGCTTTTATAGAAGGTAGCATTTTTAAATAAGATACCAACCTGACAAAAAAAATTATCTATGTATGGTAATATCTGCAATAATCAAAGATATTGCAAAAGAAATGAGTGATATGGAAAAATGGTACTCATCAATCACCAGGTCTCTGCCACAAGTGGAGACAGTTCCCACATGCCATACCCTAGGGTTTCTCTACCCTAATCTTGGAATTTTCAAGAGATGGGGTTCCAATTATTTCTGGGGAGACTGTTCAGCAACTTGATAAACAATTTTCCACTCTTTGCCCACAGTTTGCAAAAGTTCTCAGGGATGAAGTCATCCGGCTCAAGGTCATTTCTTAGGGACCAGGTAAAATTTTCTGAAATATAATATTTGCTATTGTTCCTAATTTAATCAAGTAATTCTAGCTGATATTGCTTTGCTCTGCAACCAATTTCTTGGCATTCTTATATCCGTACAGTTCTGCTTCTTTCATATAGATACTACGGGAAATAGCACTAGAGACATTAGATAAATATCCATGTCTCCATAGGCTCTTTTTATAGCATAGTGCTGCCCATTTAATTATTTTTCTCTCTCCTCATAAATCAGTTCTTCCTATGCCATAATCAATCTTCTAGCCCATCTCTGAACAACCTCTGGTTTATCTTTCTAGCAAACAGTGTTACTAACTGCGTGAGAAGCACACAAGCCTCAACTATGCTATGCTTTTAAGAAAATCTCTAAAGAATAAAATTGGCCATGGAACAGTGACCACTGTGACCTATTACTGATTAATTTCTGGTTTGTGGTCTACTATCATCCCACGTCACATGTGTCATGATGTTTTCTATGTTCAATTTCTCCAAATACTATGTATTACAGGATATTTTTTGCATAACTATTAGTTTGCATTTTCTGAGATATTTTTATCTTATTTCTTTCCAACATTTCTAACTTCTCATAGATTTCATATAACTTTCAACTTTTATCATTTATTAATATTTTCAGACTACACACACCATCCCTACTTGTTGGATTTATATTTGTTCCAGATCAAAGGTGAATCTAATTTACAACTATCTTGTCGTCAACCACAAACTTAACATGTACACAAATTACACGGGGGTTTCTGGTCAAAATCTAGGCTCTGATTCAGTAGGTGGGGGACTGGAGGATGAGGAGTCTGCACTTCCAACAAGCTCCTCATTGCATATGCCACTGGCCCATGTACCACACTTTGAATAGGAAGGCTTTGGACAGATTTCCATTCATAACAGTATTCTCCTATCAGGCTGTCATGAATTTAGTTACTTTAGGAAGCTGTATATATTAACTGTTCCATCCGCTACGGTAAATTGCTGCCTTATCAGAGAAAATTCACTCTGTTTTTTTAAATTTAAGCAGGTATAAATCCAATGAAGTTGAAGTAATGCTTAGGTTACGATATAGGATACTTAATTAGCTTAATATTACAGATGAGGTAGCATTTTTTGAGACCTTAGTTCTATACAGTCTATAAATCGATGGCTGATTCTGATAACATAAAGTAAGCCATAGAAACACTCTGCATTTTTGCCTTTGCAATAATAGACACATAAATGTAAAAGTGTTACTGTGCTCTGTTTTCACATTCATAAGAATCTAAAGGAAAAACCCCACTGAAATCACAGATAACTCTTGTTTATTCAAATAATAATTTAAAAATGGCAAAGAAAATTCAAAACAATGGGCCACTTCAAAATCACCTCTGTGTTGTGAACGTCATCTGACACTATTCACTGCCATGCTGGTAGAGGGAATCCTGGAGCCCATTTAAGGAGCTTAGAGACTACAGCAAGAAGAAAGCTGATTTATCATTGGGGCATCATGGAACCCAAAGACAACAGTTAGCTTTGTGGTATATTTTGGTGCTTAAGCTTGAAAAAGATTATTCTTGGAACTGGTGGCTTTTAAAATAATGACATTACACTGAGAAAGCACAACTCAGGGTAAGCTGAATCCTATCCTATCTTATTTATTCTGGCATACTGAAATCCCTATCACCCTAAATTCTCGGATTTAATCAGGAAGAAAATGGAGCAGGCAGCCTTTTTGGTGGCCAAGCCAGCAAGAGTGGAAAAGAAACGACAGATTCAGTTTAGGAGGACATTACAAAAGAGTGTTTAGGAAACATGGCCATTGGGTAAGACAATTCCTAAACTACCTGCAACACAGCGGACGTTATTTCCACGTACAACAGGAGGTCTCTCAAGCACCCTGCCTGACCCAGTTCACCTGACCACAATGGAGAATTGTTTCTTCCTAAAAGGAACATTAACTACAGTTTAATCCAACTTCAACCCAATTGATCCTCAGATATTTGCTAAGAACAGCAGCTGACCCACAGTTTGCTATAAATATTTGTTGCATAAATGGAAAATCCTGTTTTTAGGCTATTTCTCACATTCTCTTAAACAAATAGTATCAATTTCTTTATTCACACATACATACACACACATATTTATCTATCACAGGCTTCAGTTTTCTATTTTATTATCTCATCTTTATGGCTTTCTTATAAGGCCTTTATAAGCCCTCAAGGCTCCACACTGCAGCATTCAGTGCCCTAAACATAGATACATACGCCCTTGTTTTCCTCCCTCACATGTTTGGTGTTGGCCACTTCTATTTGAGATTCTTGGCAAGGCCACAGGCACTGTAGTCTTTTAAACCTTCACATACCTTATAAAATATTTGAGCAAGAAGAAAGTTGAGTCCATTTGGCTCAAGCTTTTCAATTTTACAAATGGAAATCAAATCCAGACAAGTTAACTGACTTAACCCAAGTCATACAATGAATTAGCAGAAAAGCTAGAACTAGAAACTAAGTTTTAACCTATACAATGTATTTTTTTATTATATCTACTTGTCATTATTTTCCATCAATAATTATTTCAAGAGAAAATCCAGGCAAATGCACTAAGTCCAAATATAACTTCTATATTCAATAAATTAGAAAATTCTGCTTTAAAATAAGAATGCTTTGCTTCAAAATAGGTTGGCAGTATTTTCAATGAGCCTCATTTATGGATTACTTCAGAAATAAAGACAATAGGTTTATGATACCAATTAAAGAGTTTGTAATTACAGAACAAATATGAGGGGAAAGGACATGTCTGGAGTCTTGAATTATTGCTTCACTTTTATGAGATCATATATTTTACATTTATTTATTTATTCATTTATTTTGAGACAGGGTCTCACTCTGCTGCCCAGACTGGAGTGTAGGGGTGCGATCTTGGCTCACTAAAACTTCTGCCTCCCAGGCTCAAGCGATTCTCCTGCCTCAGCCTCCCGAGTAGCTGGGATTACAAGCGTGTGCCACTACCACCCAGCTGATTTTGTATTTTAGTAGAGATGCGGTTTTATCATGTTGGCCAGGCTGGTCTCAAATTCCTGACCTCAAATGATCCATCTGCCTTGGCCTCCTAAAGTGCTGGGATTACAGGCATAAGCCACTGCACCCGGTCTATTTTTTAAATGTATTTTAATTCTAGATTATTTCCTGTTAACTAAAGTTGGCCCAAAATATACAGAACAAATAATCCCTTCCCTTTAGTTTTCTCAGCATATCCCTACTGATTGCTATTCTACAGAGTAGAATATATGATATATAATCCTAAACATAATAGTATATAATCCTAAATGCTACAAATATTGCCCTAGTTCAATTAAAATATGCAAGTTACTCATATGTATT
Source organism: Rhinopithecus bieti (assembly GCF_001698545.2). NCBI lineage: Eukaryota > Metazoa > Chordata > Mammalia > Primates > Cercopithecidae > Rhinopithecus > Rhinopithecus bieti. Next base: position 1,783,485 of record NW_016808492.1, on the reverse strand, counting down.
TCAGAAATATATCAATTATATGAAAAAATGTTATATTCCTAACATTATCAAGTCCTCATATTGTGATTCTAATTCCTTTATTGTTCATGTGAAACACACCCAGATAGAAGCTGCTGTTTTGACGTCTAAAATTCCTGATCCTTTTAAAGAAGTGGATGTTTTGAATTCTGTTTGTATATATCCATATATATTATACACTATAACCCCAAAGGAATGCCAAAACAATGAAAATACTATTCTCAGATTTCCAGAAAATACATTAATTATGAAGTCATCCCAAATTCAAGAATAGACATCACTGCACTCTTCCATAGAACTGTCTTTATATCTTGCAAATACATATAAATACAAGTGCCCTTAAAAGCAGGTTCTCATCAGATGAGTGATCAAATCTTTTAAGCAATGCTAACAAAGAATAAAGCCCTATGACATTGTCTTAAAGTAACAAGTATTTTTTTGTCTTGGTCTACAAATACTGTCTTTTACTTCATCATGAAGAGCTGAGTAAGCAATGACTAGTATTTTGCTGATAGCCTTTATTCTGCTCCTTGACCAAGGGCAGCTATTATTGTGCTCCTATGTAAAATCTGGATGCAGACAGCTCTGCTGAAGGTGCATACTGAGTCCTCCTCTTTGCAGAATCCCACACTGTGAGGCACAAGTGTCCATATCCTTACCAGTCTAGTCATCCCATTGAGATACGCCAGGGCACCAGTTTCCCCTCAGTGCACAAAAGGCAGCATAAATTCCACACTTCTTCAAATTCAGAAAAGACAAAGGAAGGGCACAGGAGCAAGTCAAAACTCACTGCTGAACCTCCATCAAAGAGCAGGGCAAGCTGACGAGCTCTTGGGCAACAAGTAGGAAGCCAGGAAAGCATGTTTTAATAGAATGGATGATGATGCATCGACGAATCTTTTCCTTTCTAAACAGAGTATCAAGCATGTTCTTTATCTTCTAATTTATGTTCTCAAAGGGAAGAGTTCAGTGATCGTTCTATATTAAAGTACATTGTTTTATATGTTATGTTATAACACCTTGAATTCCAATAAAGACAAAATTTTAGCATGTTACTGTTTTAATATTACATACAGTTTCTTTAAAATGTGATGTTTCCCTAATGCAAGTGAGCAAGTGTTGAGATTTGCCATGCAATACTACACAGAAGCTCCCCTCTGTAACGTGAGTCATGTAAGGTGAAATAATGATGTAATAAACCAGAGTAACAACTGCCATAGAGAGAAAAGTATATACTAATAAATAAATGCGACAGATCTTATAGTTACATTCTCTTCTTTGAGAACGAATGAAAAGTTTCAGTTCAAAAGACAACTTTCCCATAAAATCCAAAATCACCAGAAACTAGGGACTCAGCATCAGAGCATTTTCCTTTACCAGAACAATGAAAATGTTACCATGGAGGAATATTAAAATTATAACAGTGCTCACCTGAGTGCTATAATTAAAACTGTGTCAACATTTTCCTTGTAAAACAGATCTTTCAAGGGAGATTGCGCATTAACCATTATAGCTGACTACAGACTTATGTAAGACGCATAGGCTATTTTTTCTTCTAAGAAATATATTTCAATGGAACCAAATCTGATGAGGCCCCGGGCTCATATACTGTAAGAAAAAATAAACCTGACAGATTTTAAAGCAATATTCAGTTTATAACAGATGATAATAATACATTATTTCATCGTTCCTTTAAAATTCTGTGAAATTGAAAGATTGGTAAATGTTATTACGTTCACCTTTAACATATGTTTTGTTCTCTGGTAATCATCTTTAAACATATTTTTTAAAGTACATACTTCAGAACTCCAAAAGCAAAAAGCCCTTGCAACTAAAGGTATCTCTTTTCCACAAATGGGGATAAACACACAGGACTGGAAGAATCACAACAAAAACTACCCTGAGACCTGCCATCTGTAAGTTCCAGATATTTAAGGGGGGTGCACGAAAAGTGACCTGAGTTGCCCTTTGCTCAATCTTATAACAATAACAAAAGAGGATTTGTTTAAAAGGTAAATTTTATATCAAGATGAAGAGAAAATCAAGATAGGATAAGAGGTGAAGTTAATAACCTATGATATCCTTTCTACCTGTGAGATTCAGCCACCAGTGTAAGCTGATCTTTGAAAAGCCAGTATTAAAAGGGCAACGTGAGTATATGGCTGATATTGGATCCATTATTTGGCTTCTCATCTGTAAAATAAATTAGTTGATGAGAGAATGTCCACCTTCTCTAGGATATATGTTACCTATGGATCCACCAAAAATCTTGTAAAGTAGAATTCTCTAATTTTCCTACAGGTGGTAGAGGCAACCAATATTAATCTAGTATTCAAGTCACAGGTTTCTGTAGCACAGATAGTTTTGATAAATCTCTTTTCAGAAAAACAAGGTGACTTTTTTTTTGTCTATAACTCTGCTTGGCTGAAATGTCTGCGTGAATGTTTGCATGTATGAAAGTGCACATGCACGTGGGGCCACATGCAGAGAAGTGGGTTACATCATAGTTACTCTCCCTAGGAACAACTTTGATTAGATTATATTATGAAATTGAATAATAATACCATCTCTTGTAAAAATAAAATAAAATTTGTGCCAAATAATACTAATTTCAAATTTATTAAGGTGACTGCTTCAAGGTAATATTGGTTAGAATCCCAGAATAATATCTTATACATGGCCGGGTGCGGTGACTCATGCCTATAATCCCAGCACTTTGGGAGGCCGAGACGGGCAGATAACGAGGTCAGGAGATCGAGACCATCCTGGCTAACATGGTGAAACCCTGTCTCTACTAAAAATACAAAAAAATTAGCCGGGTGTGGTGGTGGGCACCTATAGTCCCAGCTACTCTGGAGGCTGAGGCAGGAGAATGGCGTGAACCCAGGAGGCAGAGCTTGCAGTGAGCCGAGATAGCGCCACTGCACTCCAGCCTGGGTGACAGAGTGAGACTCCATCTAAAAAAAAGAAAAAAAAAAAAAAAAAAAAAAAAATCTTATACATAAATTCAAGTTTTAGTAAATTGTTCACAAACATTTTACCTCTGGACTGTCTTTAAATGTACCATTCCCTCCATGAGGGAATATAGTGGTATATTTATATTTATATATAATGGCATATTTATAGTTATATATGTTTATTTATATATAATGGTATATTTATATTTATCTCATAGAGGTAAATATACCTTCATGATGGTGGAGGGTGGGAGGAGGGAGAGGAGCAGAAAAAATAACTGTTGGGTACTACGCTTAATATGTGGGTGATGAAATAATCTGTACAAACCCCCAAGACATGAGTGTACCTATATAACAAACCTTCATGTGTACCCCCAAACCTAAAACTTATATGTATATACACCATTCCCATTCCATATCTAATATATATAAAACTTTTAAATGGCAAAAATGTCCTACAGGACAATAAAAAACAGCACCACCCTTGCCAATAATGTTGTAGGAAAAATGAAACTTCTTGGTCTCCTCATATTTGAGCAAAACACATGTACAGTTATAGAATAACACCCTATAATTTCCCTTCAATGGTTTGATCATAGTCTCTGAGCCAAAAGACAATATTCATCCATCTAGTCACTGATGGCTGGGATTGCATCAGAGCATTACTCAATGCTGGATTGATGACATGAGACTTCTAAATAAAATGATAGCTCCTGCATATTTATATAACATGTCCTACTAGATATTGAAGGAACTTTGCATGAGTCACTGAGATATTCAGTTTATATTGTTAGAACGACACTGGAAAATGAGAGAAAACCAATTTGATCAATAAAAGAAAACCCTTCTGTATCACATTAGCAATAGGGACTAGAGCGACCTTACGTGGGTCACAACTCCCCCCATTGTTTCCTAGCTACTGAATGCAATAGGGATGCATTACCAGGGTGAAGTCAGCTGAAATGGCCAGGGAAATCCTGATGCTTTTTTCTGTCACGAATTGGTATATGCTTATAGAGGTAAATGTGACACAAGGAAAATAATACAGGACTTGATGTCAAAAGACCTGTTTCTGCAACCTAATGTATTTGTGCATTTATAAAAAACCAACATACTGATACTCAGTTTTATCAACATACTGATACTCTGTAAAACCAGTATGGTAATACCTATGTCACAGGGTTCTACAGAAGACTGAATGCGGTAAGATATGTGAAGGTGTTTGGTAAACTGATATTTAGACAATGTACAGAATTTATATGATGGCAATATGCCTCCAAGAGATGAAGAAGTATTCCCCAATATAATTATCCTGTTGAATTCTTCTTTTTTTTTTTTTTTGTTTTGAGACGGAGTCTCGCTCTGTTGCCCAGGCTGGAGTGCAGTGGTGTGATCTCGGCTCACTGCAAGGTCCACCTCCCAGGTTCACACCATTCTCCTGCCTCAGCCTCACAAGTAGCTGGGACTACAGGCGCCCACCACCATGCCCGGCTAATTTTTTGTATTTTAGTAGAGACAGGGTTTCACCATGTTAGCCAGGATGGTCTCGATCTCCTGACCTCGTGATCTGCCCGCCTCGGCCTCCCAAAGTGCTGGGATTAGAGGCGTGAGCCACCGCGCCCGGCCCTTTTCGAATTCTTGATAAAGCCATCACATGCAGACCATTTTTATGCAATACAACATTGTGTGTTAGTGATGTAAATTTTGAGAGATTGCTACAGTTGATAAGAAATTTGCTACATAGTATTAAATACTTCACATATTTAAAGTGATAATAAAAGTATGGCAGCATGACAGATTATAAACTAGCTCTTATGATTAACCATATTTCACACAAACTCAGTAATTCTAATCCAGTAATTTAAGTTCTGTGACTTTGTTAAATTCAATGTTGGAAAAGCATGACTGACTGAATGAATGAATGAATGGATGGATGGATGGATGGATGAATGAATGAATGAATGAATGAATGAAAAGGGAGAGACAGACTTAAACCCAGCTGTTTTTGTACAATACTCAACATATAAGTCACTTTCATTACTTGGCTTGGGTTTCCCATTACAAACACTTCTCAATTTCTTAAGTGTCTATTATGTAAGAAACTTGGTGACAAAGAAGATTCTAATAAGTATATATCAACATTCTCATTTGCCATTCACTTCCATTAATACCATAAAACTCAATGTTTATTCTTGATTTTGAGTGTCTTGATATGTTCCTGTAAAATATTCTAATGAAATTTGGAATTGTCGGAGGGAATCCTGCAAATCTGGAAATTTAAGCCTTTTGTAGACAGATTTTTCAGAAGAACCATCTTTCTATGTTGTCATTTCATTGGTGCCTTAAATGTTGCTGGCACATTTATACATTTTATGGTTAAAAAAACTGTTTAATTTGTAAACATGCCCTAGAGCATCCTGAGAGCATCAAGCCTTTGAATATTTCTTCATGAATTGATTCAAGAATAATGAGCTTGGCTGAATGCAGTGGCTCATACCTGTAATCCTAGCACTTTGGGAGGCCGAGGTGGGAGGATTGACTGAGCCCAGAAGTTCAAGACTAACCTGGGCAAAATAGGGAGTCCCTGTCTCTACAAAAAAAAAAAAAAAAAAAAAAGCTGGGCTGCAGTGACACATGCCTATGGTCGCAGCTACTTGGGAGTCTGAGGTAGAGGGATCACCTGGGCCTGGGAGTTTGAGGCTTCAGTAAGCCATGATTGTGTCACTGCATCCAGCCTGGACTACAGAGCAAGACTATGTCTCAAAAAAAAAAAAAAAAAAAAAAAAAAAAGGAAAAAAGAATAATGAGCCAAGAGCACAAGAGCAGGTTCACTGGCAAATATGCTCACCATCTGAAATCAAATCTTTAATATTATGACCAAATGGACCTCAGGGGCTCAAGCAGCTGCCCCAGGTCACTGACACAGAGACAGTCAAATCCCTCAAGTGAGTGGTTCTATGATGAGTTTAGATGTCCAGAAAGTACCCAAGTTGCATTTAGGGATTTAATGTTGGCAGCCTCCAAACAGAAACAAAAGAATAGTCAAAGGTAACTTTAAACATCTTTTAGAGCCATGAGGTGTAGAGACTGGCATGGGGGAACCCACAGACTGAAGCACAGGACTAAACACTGTCAGGGCCAGACTCTACTCTCAGGGGGATAGGACAAGGAGCACTGCCAGCCAGCTGGGGAAGGGGAGCCAGGGTCTACACTGTCAGTGAGCTGCAAAGGATACACACAATGTGATGGCACCACTGACTACCTGTACTAGGTGAATTTCAGTCTGGCTACTGATGTTTAAAGAGCATACTTTGCGCTGCATTCTCTAACTTCATTTCATCATAGCATAAAAAACTAGGGAACTATGAATCGTCTATTTCTACTTTGCAACACCTGTGAGTACAGTACACATATTATATATATATATATGTATTTATATATGTATTTTTTGAGATGGAGTCTCACGCTGTCACCTAGGCTGGAGCACATTGGCACAATCTTGGTGCACTGCTACCTCCACCTCCTGGGTTCAAGCAATTCTCCTACCTCAGCCTGAGTAGCTGGGATTACAGGTGTGCACCACCGCGCCTGGCTAATTTTTGTATTTTTAGTAGAGATGGGATCTCACCATGTTGGCCAAGCTGGTCATACAAATAATATTTTTATCGAAGAAGATACACTCTTCACCACAGTGATCACAGATTTTTTTTTTTTTTATCCAAATAGACATTTCAGAGAAGATTTGGGCCAATGCCCAGGTAGTCATATCAAAGGATTTGGGTTACACAAGGATCATTACAAACAATAAATGTCAGATGGGTCTCAAAACAGAAATCAAGCATGTAAGGAATCAAAGCAGCCGAGAGAGGGGGACAGGGCTTAGTTTGGGTGGGAGAAGTGGCCTAGAGAGCCCAGCCTGCGGCAGTCATGCAAAGAAATCAGAGATGTAGAGAGATGGCCCTGTGGTGGAGAACCAGCTGCCTGATAGTCTCAGAAGACTCGTGAGAGAAGAGGAAACTGTGGAGGAGGAAGAAATGAGTAGAAGGTACTAGCTGTTGCAAAAGAGAATCTGTAGGATAGTTGAAAGAAAGACTGTATTGCAGCCTCACTGAGAACCGTCAATATTGAATGAAAGAACGCAGGAGTCCAATCTGAGGAAATCACAGGTCTGAGACATTCTTTATCAGGTTAGGAGGAAGAGCAAGGTGAACCCTGAAGATAGTGAAGGACACATTGAAGAGGGAAAAGAAACTGGGCCCCATGAGCAGGTCCAGTCTGGTAGCAGAAGCATGGCCAGCACACGCAGGCAGTGAAGGGCAAGAGGCCCCAAGCGGGAACATCACTGCTGAGGGGCGCAGTCTGGGTGGACAGAGTCTGCGTGAGAGCAGGACAGCGGCAGCCGTGTCATCTGAGTGTATGAGGGCAGAAGGCCCTCTGTGTTGGAGATGAGTTTGATATAAAAAGTATACATGTGGGGAAACTCAGAACTCCGTCAGGCTTAGATCAGAAACAATTTGACAGAATGAGTTATGCTTTCTTTAAGATGAAACGGACTTTGCTTGAGTCCCATTACTTTAAAAACATAGTGAATCTATAAAATAAAATAATTCATTGTCACAGATTCCACAAGCTAATATGAAAATTAAACCGCGCATTACTTTTCTAGTAGCAAAAACTATTGATTGACTTGATTGACGCACTTCTCTCCAAATTATCTTTTTAGTTCCCATTGATTAAAGAAAAACAAGACACAACTAAGCAATAATTTTAAGAAGCATCCCTGAGGTCTATTTTACTATTTTATAGAGATAAAAAAATAATCATTTGTGGTGTACTGCAGTGAGGAATCTTGTGAGACCATATATACACAATCCCATTCTCATGTCTTTCTTAAATAAGCATTTTAAACAGAACTGTTCATTAAATAAGGGCTACATTAAAACAACAACTGGATTCAATGACTTAATTCAATTTTGGAGCCTTCTCAGGTGAGACTGAATGATCACCTAATGACTCTCTTTACTATTAAAAAACAAATAGGGTTTTTTGAAAGCAAGAAAAAAAATAATGTGAAAATAGAACACTTGAAGTAAAATTATAATCATTATGATGCTGTCACTTTAACATCTATAGACTTAATTGTTTTCCAATTGACATGTGAGAAAAAATGTCCCAGACTAGGTAAAAATATGCTGCTGAATGTTCATTGGAGAAAAAATAAATAAATAAAGACAACAAACAAAAAAAGGCAAAGCGATTCTAGCTCTCAGGTGCCTAATATATGATGAGACCACTATGCATATCTTGGAGACAGAAATAAAGGTTTTCCTTTATTTTTTCTTTTCCTCTATTTTTCTTTTTAAAAGGTATGCATGAAAGAGGTACAAAGCTCATTATAATACAATGTGAGCTGCACATTGTATACACCAGCATTATTAGATGTCTGTATCGTTTTTAGCCTATACTTCTAATAGCTACAAGCTTAGGTGCTGGATTTATACAAATTGAAATTTGCAACTTTTAATAACCTTAGTGCTTCCACAGACAAGTATCTGTCTTCCTTCCTCAACCCCTTCCCTGTGTTTGCCAAGAAGGAGGGTAACAGGAGTAAGATGCTGTGTTTGGAAGCAGGAATTCCACAAACTGTTGTTAGACATCCTAGTGATAGAATGGAGCCTTCACTTTCATATATGTGCCCATTTTGAATTTACTGCATTTGCTGGTTACTGTGCGAAACAGGGCACAATAACTGTGTGAGCTGCTGCATTAGCAAACTGGCTAAAGTATCTCTGTCGTTTATACTTCCCCACTGCACAATCAGAATGGAAACATTTGCTCTATTGGAAGGCAGTGATAAGGACGGATTTTAAAGTTTCCATTTTAAGTGAAAATGAAAGAAAAATGCTCTTCTAGATGTGTTGTGCCTTTGAGCTCCATTTGAAAAAAGAAAAAAAAAAGGCAGAGAAAGCTGCTGTGAAGGTCACCGAGTGAAAGAACTTCCTCAGGGCACAGAATAAATTAAATCCCAAGGAAAAAATAAAATGTGATTTCCAGAGTGTGAGGCACAAACTCCAAATGACAATGATTGACAGCCAAACTATATCCGTGCAATATCCAAGACTGCACGTTCTCATTTACCTCAGTGTAGCCAGCAAGCGCCCATTAAACATCCGTCTGATGCCCAAATTAACCTTCTTGGCAAACTGAAAGAGGCACAAACTATCATAATCAACCTTTCATTATCACAGCAGCCTCTAGTTAAAGGGTCAGAATAATTGTGCCATCAGAGCCTTGATTGTTTTCAATCAACAGACGGCTGGAGTGACAGCTCGGTGATGGAGGAGTCTGATGAAACCGCACCAGGCCTAATCAGAGCAGATGAAAGGAAGGCATGATTGGTGCAAATGAACAGTCGTGCCTCTCCTTTTCATTTACAATCTGAAATTACTCTTAAATTTGTGGGGTTTTTTTTCCCTCCCTTATGAGCACCACTGAAAGAATGTTTGACTTATTATGAGTTCTGACAGTGCAGAGTTATAAAACACAGGTAGGGTTATCAGCTGAGGCTTTAAGTGGGTATTCAGCATAATTCTAACAAATTCACTCTTGAAAAGCACAAAATGACTAAAAAGGCTTCCAATGACCTAACCTCTCAGTGCTGTTTCATTAGCAGACCCATTTATTCTGCTGCTGTTAAATGATGAGACGATAAAACCAAGGGCAGGAATATCCTGTAAATGTTTTCTCTCAGTCTCACTGCTCTGCTTACTGCAGTATTAGTTCCTTTGCCCCAAAATCCTTAGAGTTCTCTAAAAGCAGTAAGAACATTAAGAGCTCAAAAGAGCTCATCCATCAGCGGGTATGCCTCAAACAGGAGTTGTTTTTCCTTAAGAACTTGATGCTATGGTGGGAACCACAAGTGATAGGAAAGGGACTGGAGCCCAGCCATCCAATGTGGATATCAAAAAGAATATCCGGGGAAGGAATAAAAAATTCTGCAATAGGCCACGCTAAATGTAGCATAAAAAGAATTTAGAGAGAATTGAAACACCATAAAGCTGTATCTATACAGCTGTTTCTGTTAACAAACTACTGGCATTAACATCCTTAAAAAGTTTAGTGATGAATGGAATATACACTTGGAGTGCTAAAAATAAGCTTCTACTTTCTATTTTCTTTAATGCTGAGACCAACAAGCCAATCATGGGAGTATTATGATTTAGGTCAGTGCTGCAAAACAAAGGAAAGCCTTTTAGCTGCAAAGATTAATATGCATCTAATATGTATGCGTGTGTCTACCTGCAAGTGGGTGTACTGTGTGAATCCCACCTGCATATGTGTAAGTGATAGAGGACAGGACGGCTGTTGGCTCAGAATCCAGGGTAGTTTTTAACCTCTTTACTCAAAATTTTTATATAAAACTTATGCCATTTTATTAGCTAGATTGGGTATGAGAATGATGAGATGGGATATATAACTAACAAGGTAAAAAGAAGACTTAGAAAATAACAGCCTCGAATTTTCCATGCAATATTTAGCAAAATTTGTTGCCTCTGAACCTGGGTCTCATTTTATGAGCCAATTGCTCACCATGAATGTATCCAGAATGTACAAAATTCATGTAGTTCTACCTATATGTAAATGAACTTCAAACAGAATATTGCCAAACCCTGCATATGACTTTCTGCAAAATCTCAGAGTTTTTGTTTTGTTTTTCAGAAAACAGTTGTCAAAGAAAGCTATCTGGGAGGTAGTTCAAACACATGTATTTTCCAAATCCATCCTCACTCTCACACACTTTCTCAAGTGCTGCATTCCTCAGCGGATCACTTTACTTCTTGTGTGCTCCCGGGCACCTTCCACAAGCTTTATCAATGAGTGACACATGCTCCATCATCTCCTGAGGGTTTAGTTCTCTCAGTGTGGTGCTGGCTTTTTAAGGCATGACTTCCTTCTGCCCAGAAGGCAGTTTGTGTATAGGTCAAATAGGAGTGGCTTCAGGATACTGACTACACATGGGGTTGAAAACAGGATTTCCTGGCTGTTTCACAGAGCATGAAGACAAGAGGCAGGCCAATTTGGGTAAGTGCCTATTCTAACTCCCAGAATCCAAGGGGTGTGGAATTAATCATTCTAAAGCACTACACAGCCCCTCTACATTGCCTAAAACTTACATGAGATGAGAGGAGCAAAAAGATTCTTCAGGGGACCTGGCAAACCTGATAAGTCAACCCCTTTGTTTACTTTATTATTTACACTTTATTGGATTGATATGGGGCTTCACTCCAAAGAGTACGTAGTCCTAGCAGCGGGCAGAATAAGGAATTGATTACAGTCCTCAGCAGGTCCAATGTCATTCTCACTGCCAAAGAGACAGATGCCTAAAGTGTATTTGCCACTTAACTAAGCGTCGTCCTTTCTGGATGGAGAGGTTTAGTTTTAGTTTCAGCTGTGAGTAATTTTCCATTGTGATTGGCTGACTTATAGTCAATTTAGTATAATTAATGCCAAATTACATTGTAATTCACGTAGAATTACAAATTAAAAGCTATATTAAGAGCAAATGAATTAATCAAAATTAATGATATTATGCTCACTTGTTTTAAAGTGTTAATAAGATAGGTCCTCCTAAAACGTTTAAACTTTAGCGCACCATCCATCACTCCTTTAATTACCTGATTTCCTTGTGTGGCCAGAGAAGGTAGCATGTGGGCATTCCTCATCAACAAGAACACACACAAAGAAGATATGTGCACTCAGCCTCTGGTGTGCGGGGTCTTTTTAGCTCCTGTTCTTGAAGCATAAGTAATACCGTGCCACTTACTAATACTGACTTGTAACTCTTCCTATAGACAAAGGAGAACAACGCACAAAATCTTTGATACATAACTTTAGAATCATTCATTGACTTTTTTTTTCCTGAATTTGTCTTCCTGGTTATGCTTTCTCTACCAGAATATCAAAATAGGTTTGCAGTTCATCAACATGCCACCGCACGTAACAAGGAGGAGGTGGTCAGATGAAGGAGTGGATCCTCACCATGGCGAATGCATAACTCTGTATTATGAGCATAAAAAAAGCCCAAGAATGATGTATGAATGCTTTCCTGATTATGATCTCAGAATGGCCACTTTTCTCCTCCAGGTGTGTTGAGTCAGGGTGTTATTTTTCCTTGTAGCAGAAGTTTTGGATGCAAGGGTGGGAGAAGCACTTCTAAGGAAGTCAGTATTCAACAACAAATGTTGAGGCTTCTCCTGACATCTCTTTAGAATGTAAATAATCCTAGAGCCTCTGGGTCACTTTATAAGTAAATTTACATCCTCTCCTTCAGAAATCCCAGAACAGCAAATCTCTATGGTCTGACACAGCCAATCAGCATGATTGTGATCTAACACTGAAGAAAACGGATTCACAGGATCATTTGTGTTGGAAAGAGACTAACATTTATCAGTTTCAAGAAATTTGTATCTTTCACCTTTTCTCTTAAGCCCCATATCTAAACCATCACCCAACTGTCAATTTCTGCTGCATACATTTCTAAAATTTCAATATATTGGGCATAAAATGAAGATGGAATGATCAGTCATTTCCATTTGTTCCTTCCAATATCTGGTCTCAAATAGAGAAAACAGCCTACAGACTTTTTCCCACATGGTCTGTGTCACTGCAGCAGAAATAATGGCACTCCAGGTTCTTTTTAAATCTAATTTATGTCTCTTGGTCAGATTTTAAAGAGATCCTCCCTTATCGTCTTTCATTTCCTGCTTTATACTACACCATCGTGTCCTTTGAAGGAATAAAAGATGGTTCCCTCCCTCTGCCAGAAATCTCTATGCATTCTTCCTTATCAAACCATCCAGAGCCCCAGTTTCTGGGCTCTGATCAAAAAAGACCCTCAGCAACACTTTCCTGTACTACTTTATTGGAGACATTTTTGCAACTTCCCACAAAGTCTGACAACAGGTGAAAATGAAAACTGGTAATTTATTAGGAAATGTCTACTTCTGGTTCACTCATTATAGAGTAATATATAAAAACCTTTGACTTATGAGATGTATAAGGCACTTTGAGGTTCTGTTTTCTTAAAGAGTTGGTATATTTCAAGAGAATACAGTGAAACCTCCATTGAAATCTATATTGTGAAGTGAGTCAACTATTGAACTTCCAGAAGCTTTAGTTTTCTCACTAGTTAAAATTTGGATCATACTTGCCTTATCAACCTTAACAAGGCTGATGAGAGACTCAAGAGAAATTATGTGTGTGAAATGCTTTAAAATATAAAGCTCTCTAGGCTTGTAAAGAATTATTATTGTTGGTATTATTATTGATGGACTTCTATGCTAGCCTCAGGGTTTCTACCTTGTATATGGCTTATAGTTGGGTTTTACTTTTAAATCCCTGATAACCCAGGTAGCAGCAATATTACTGCAGGCCACCAATGCATAAGTAATATTCTCCAGTCATCTTTTTCCTTCTCACAGCAGCAACAACGAAAATATCAGTCTGGAAACAACATGAATCACAATGAAAATTAGAAGCAGAGAACACAAATATGTCATATCTCATAAATCACCTTGTTCTGTTGTGCTTATTCTTTAAAAAAAAAAAAAAAGGAAAGAAAAAAAACTATTAACTCATGAGAACAGCAGCACATGAACACAAGTTGGGTCTCCTGTAATTTCTGATAATCACTGCCCCTCACAGCTACTCAGCAATGCACAGCTCTAGCACTGAGGATTAGCTGGAGCAAAGCCCCTCTGAAATGAACATGTCATGCATCTCGCAAAGGCACACAGCCCAGACAAACAGCAGCAAAGCCACGAGTCAAGCTACTGGGGGATGCACCCTCACAGAGGAGTTAGCCGCATGTAGATCAGGAGGAAAGACTAAATATATGCTCTGGCAACTAGGAGAACCAATCCCTGAAATAGCAGCATTACTCCATGTCCAGCTGGGGGCCCCTCAAAGGATAAAACATCCTCTGGGCATAACATTATTTGGGATGCAAAGGAGCCACTGTTTATTTTCTTCACTAACATCTAAGAAGAAGGAAATGGAGATACCCTCATCACATTTGTAGAAAAAAACTATACGTAGTTGGGAGAAACTATAAGAAGTTTCAGAAAGAAAATTAAGAAGTGGTACAAATTTGCAAGTTGGGACTACAGGTATGAATTTCATGAGTTTAAGAAGTGGTAAGTTGGCCGGGCGCGGTGGCTCAAGCCTGTAATCCCAGCACTTTGGGAGGCCGAGACGGGTGGATCACGAGGTCAGGAGATCGAGACCATCCTGGCTAACACGGTGAAACCCCGTCTCTACTAAAAAATACAAAAAAATCTAGCCGGGCGAGGTGGCGGGCGCCTGTAGTCCCAGCTACTCGGGAGGCTGAGGCAGGAGAATGGTAGGAACCCGGGAGGCGGAGCTTGCAGTGAGCTGAGATCCGGCCACTGCACTCCAGCCTGGGCGACAGAGCGAGACTCCGTCTCAAAAAAAAAAAGCTAGCTAGATAGATAGCTAGATAGATA
>NW_016808492.1:1734473-1768764 GCF_001698545.2 Rhinopithecus bieti | reverse complement strand
AAAAAAAAAAAAAAAAAAAAAAAAAAAAAAAAAAGAAGAAGTGGTAAGTTTAAAAAATAGGAGATATTATGAAGATATCCAGAAAGTAGCTATCTGGGAAAATAAAAGTAACAACACATGCATGTATGAAAGAGAATTGAAGAAGGGCATGAACATGATGAAAAATTATAATTTGTTTGAGGATAAGAGTTCTTAGTATTTTATTCCATTTCTAGTTACCAAGGTCCATATATTAAAACATGAACACAGCTTGTAGAATTTTTTGATTAAATATTTACCCACAGCCTGATGTGTTTGAGGCTTGGACTGCATCACATGGATTGACAAATGTTTGTGAAGCTGTTTAGAGGGTGCATACAATGATCGAGAGTTAACAATAAGCAAAGCATTGAACAAAAGGTGAAAGGACACTGGTTGGTACTGAAACATCCAGTCAAAAGCATGTCATCTCCATTGTACCCATATCGTTTCAACGTGCCCCAACTTGGCAAAGAAATCATTATGCTATTTGGCACAGGTCAGTCCTCACTGGGAAGGAATTGGGCAGGTGGGAAAGAGCAGCAAGCGGAAAGCCCCGCATCAGACACTGTCAGGCCCACGAGAGCAGGACCCTGTTGGTCCTTCCCATTACTGACTGTCTAGCACCCGTCATATGGCAGGCAATAGTAGTACCCCACAGGACATGGCTGGGCAGAGCAGGCACTCAATAACTATTTGGAATGAATGAAAGAATGAATGAGGCATATGTCATCTAACAGAATTAGAATTAGCAACATGACACAGACATGGAGGCAGGCACAGAGGCCATGATTTGTTCAATCCATGCGCACTACCCAAGGGAACTAGAATGATCATGCTCTTTTTTCTGTTTTTGTTTTCTGGGTTTTTTTTTTTTTCCAGACAGGGTCTCACTCTGTTGCCCAGGCTGGAGAGCAGTGGTGCAATCACGGCACACTTCAGCCTCAACTTCTTGGACTCAGGTGAACCTGCCCTTTGGGTAGCTGGGACTACAGGTGCATGCCACCATGCCTAGCTAATATTTTCGTAGAGACAGGGGTCTCACTATGTTGCGCAGGCTGGTCTCAAACTTCTGGGCTCAAGCGATCAGCCTGCTTCAACCTCACAAAGTGCTAGGATTACAGGCGTGAGCCACTTGTCCCCAGCTAATCAAGCCCTTCTTAATTCCTGTTAAAGTCATAGGATTAATTGGATGCACCTCTGTGCCCATCGCCTGAGTATTTCTGAGCTTCTATTACAACTTTAGAAGCTATAGACCAAAGTAGACATAGCTCAAGAATTAGAAGACATGAGTTTGATTCCTAGATATGTTGCCTCAGTTTCCCCTTTTGTTCTACAGGAGAACAAAGCAATAATAAATGCAGATGCATTCTCAAAACTGTGATGTGATATTCAAATTGGAAGTATTTTAATAGTATTGTTTGACATATAGTGCTATTTAAAGTCCTTGCTTCCTCCTAGCCAGAGGTACATTTGGGTCAATTTATCATCGAAGGATAAAAGATGAAAGCCGAGTACATCACTAGTGTCCTCTACTTTCCAACTATAAAGGGACAGTGATTTTTTGTTTGGGTTCACTTCTGGGACTCCTTTTGAAGAAAATGATTAATTCAAAGTGTAACGTGGCTGATTCTGTGGTATACATAAAAGCCCAGGAGGAGCATGTCAACAAACCACTGCATTTGAGATTGTTGATTAAACAATATGTGGCTTATGTCTCTCAAGATACAAAATGAATGTGTAATTAAGAGTATGGGCCGGGCGCGGTGGCTCAAGCCTGTAATCCCAGCACTTTGGGAGGCCGAGACGGGTGGATCGCGAGGTCAGGAGATCGAGACCATCCTGGCTAACACGGTGAAACCCCGTCTCTACTAAAAAATACAAAAAATTAGCCAGGCAAGATGGCGGGCGCCTGTAGTCCCAGCTTCTCGGGAGGCTGAGGCAGGAGAATGGCGTAAACCCGGGAGGCGGAGCTTGCAGTGAGCTGAGATCCGGCCACTGCACTCCAGCCTGGGCGACAGAGCGAGACTCTGTCTCAAAAAAAAAAAAAAGAGTATGACTTAGGGAAGCAAATTTCCAACAAAAATATAAGGAAAAATGCAGGCCAAACTCATTTTCTATATCAATTTTCTTAGAATAAATCCAGCCTTATGTAGGAATAGTAGGATGTCTTATTATCCATTCAATACATTTTAGTATGGAAACTCTACATTATAGTTTTTATTTATTATTAATAGAGTGCAAAAGAACATGGCAGTAGGTAATGCAAACACTACAGCACAGCCTCTGCCTCTAGGGATGGATAATCACGGATAAATATGAACAGGATTGCCCCAGCCCCAAATCAGGTGACATGGTCCCTCTTTGCCACACTAAAATAGGACACAATTTAGATTTGTGCAATTGCTTTTGCACCAACCTAATAGAATAAAGGCAACCCTCCCTGCTGAGGTCTCACCTTGTTTGACGTCACTCACATAGCCAGTTAATTTTTTGGTCTTAGTATCTACTTAAGTCCAGGCAAAGTGAGACTCAGAATACAAGTGTCCTCAACCCCAAGGTTAATAAAGTAAGAAAAGTGCTGTTCTTTTTTTTGAGATGGAGTCTCATTCTATCATCCCGGCTGGAGTGTAGCGGTGCGATCTCCACTCACTGCAACCTCTGCCTCTCAGTTCAACTGATTCTCCTACCTCAGCCTCCGGAGTAGCTGGGATTACAGTGCCGGCCACCACACCCAGAGCTGTTTTCTTTCATTTTTAAATATCTTTCTTGTTTCTGCTACTTTGGAGATAAAATAAAAATTCAGAGAGCTGTACTTATGGTTTAAAATCAGAAGGATTCTCTCCATTTGGGAGGAGGCCTGGGAGAGGAAAACGGAGTTGGCAGACCTGTCCTCTGCCTTCCTTCCACTCTAGCATAATTTTGGGTATTTAGTAGGTGCTCAGTACATTCTGATGGGTGGGCAGCCATACATTCTCCCTGTGCTACTGTATATAAGAACTGATGTTATATTCAGGCTTTTTCTATAAATTGTACTGCCATGGAAAACAGTAATCTCCCTCTTACTCTGGTGAAAGAGAACCTAGAGGCAGAAAATGCAGGAAATGCATGTTCCTGAAAAGAAAACAGAGATTACTCAGCACTTCCTATGAAAATGAAAACAGATCCGATCATGAGAATGATATGGAATTATTTCTATGTGTTGTTCTAAGTTTTTTTAATGAAGAATTGCCATGTTTTGGCTTATTTAAAAATATTTTATTGACAGAGAAGGATTGTATAGATTCAAGGTGTACAACATGATGATTTGATATGCATATACACTGGGAAATGACTACCACAATCAAATTAATGAACACATCCCTGGAACCCACGCTCTACATTAGATCCCTAGAACTTGTTTATTTTCTAACTGAAAGTTTTGTGCCCTTTGATCAACATCTCCCCATTTCTTGCACTTCCCAGCTCCTATGGCAAGACACTGGCTCAACAGTCTGAAAATATATGCAAAATCTAACAGAAGATATTTAACAGGGCCCTACTGAAATGAAGTTCTAATTGGGAGCTAAAATCCAAAAGCAAAATCAAATGGATAGAGATTTGCCAGGTCACAAATGCAAGTGACCTCATGTCCCATATTTCCATTTCAGCTGATTTGTTCGGTTTAGTCGCCTTTCTTTGAACCCAATAGCCAATTTGGTGTCTTTCATCTGGAACCTGATAAATTGTTGGCCTTGAAACATAAAACCAAATTGTTGAGCTGAATTGAACTAAATTTTTTAAAAACAATATATTTTAGGGAACTTCTATCCCTTATCCATTCTAAGGTATGTATGTGTACAACTCTCTATGTTACCTCTAAATATAGAGTGAAATTAACCAACAGATCAAGTCATTTCAGACCTGAAATGGAAGGGATAAAAATTTGTCTAGGAGGGACCAAGAAGATTTCTGTGAGAGAAAAGACTCAAAATAAAGCTTAAAAAGGTCAGATGGAAAAAAAAGAACAGTTCCAAGGCATCATCTTGGGGTATTTTACAGATTCGCAGATCCACAGAATGATTACTGTGGTCTGCATAGAGCACATTTTGTCGAGGAAAGGGCCTGGGTAAGGAACAGCAGGAAAAAGTGAAAAACGGTTGGTTCAGTGAGGATAATTTGAAGGTTCTTATGACAGGTCTTCAGAGCCAGACTGCATGAAGTCTGGTGAACAATGAAAATTAGATCTTTCACCAAAAACGGAATGGTCCCAGATTACATTATCAGGACATAGTAGAAGAGCCAGCTGCCTAAGTGTGTGTGTGTTTACCATGCTCTCACCTAAGTTACTGGTTGCACATATTAATCAAATAGCACGTCCCCCCTCCATCCAGTTTTCTATAACCTGTCCTACCTTGTGCCAATTTCCTTTCTCCTCCCCAACACTCTTTGCTTCACTCTTCTTCTTTAAGACATGGGATGGGGATTTGTTAAAGTCAATGAGCACTTTATTACAGTGAGAACGTTCCGTAATGAACAATTCAGCAATTTAATGAGATTCTGTAGATCTGTCTCCAGCCTGTCCATCAAGTTTCACTTCTATAAAGCACCCTGACACTAATCCTCTGGCATACCCAATCTCTACCCTGGGCTGAATATTAGATTCTTCCATGGTATATTGCATTACTAGTATAACCTCAGCAAAAATGATGAACTTAACTATACTTGAGGCAAAATAGCTGGTATGATTTGATTTTTCTCTATGGGGTTGAATATGAGGGAAATACTTATTTACTAAGATAAAGCAAAAACTGTTTCTTATTGCCTGCTGAATGCCTAAATTGATAATATTTATGTGAGTCTTTTAATTCTTTCTTGAGGACCAGGTATTAAAAAAATTATTGCCTGCAGCAGAAACCAGCTTTTAAAATTCTACATTATAATATTAGTAACCTTTAGAGAGGCAATTATGATAACTCTTAAGTGGACAGTATGGAATTTTCTTGACACTCAGCCATCTGCACATTACCATGTTGATCTCTGGCAGTGCCTTCAACTGCACCACAAAAAGAGATAGAAGCCACAAGGATGGTTAGCCTCAGACGTCAATTCAGTTAGAAAAAAATAAATGCAGGATTCATTCCAAATATTTCTTTTTCCCTTGGGAAGTGAAGAAAATTTGGCTACTTCCCACTTTGAACTGACCAAAGTAAATTCTGTTGATTTGTGTTTATAAGAGAGAGCCACAGATAATTGAAATTTCTACCAAAAATAGATCCTTGCCAACCTATTCAACCTCTGCCTGAACAAACATTACCAAAAATACCCAAGGAGCCACGAAAATTTATTCTTTAGTGTCTTTTTGGTCCTTATATTTTCTTTATCAAGACAGTGTGGAAGAGTGAAGACATGGGGTCGGGTGTTAGCAGACTTAAATGTGAAGGCTGGCCCTGCTCTGTGACTCTGAGTAAGGCACAGAAGGCTCATATTGTTCATCTGGTACATGCAGTGATAATAGCCATTCTTTCAGGCCTGCTGTCAATAAGTTTGCAAAGAGCCTGGGACCCAGAAGGCCTTCAGGACACTGCAGCTCTTTAATTCCCTCTGGTGGAAGCAATAATGAAGAGGGAAGTTACTGATTAAAACAACACAAATAATGAAATAAGGCAGAAAGGCATCAGAAAAAAAATCAGTGAGTAGAGTTAGCTACCGAATAATTAACAGCTACCTGTATGACTATTTTGGCCAGAATTAAAATACTCCCTAAATATCACTTGATAAGATACCAGGGATTCACTGTTTAATCAGCTAGTAGAAGACTTTAAATTTTCCCTGGTAGTCTGTATATAATTATTTTTCAAATGATCATGAAATCTTGGAGGCATGGCACCTTAGAAGTAACAAAATGGCTAGCCAGTGCTTCAGAGAGTAAGATAGACAGGCTGTGATAGGGAGGAGGAAGATGGGCTCTCTGAATATTCCCCAAAGATGCCATGTGGATCGTTCAAGGAATAGTCACTGGGGATGAGCAGAAGAGGATTTAAATTGAATAATCAACTTCAAACCACAAAACATCCTCCTGTCCTCTAGACAAAGGAATGACACAATGTGAAAAGAATGCTATGTCAGGCGAAAAGGCAGGGCTTAGGAAAATAGCCATGAATGCAGAATGAGCTAAGGATGGAGATTTTTCCACTGCTATGCAAGAAGAGCTTCATTTCATTCGAGATCCAAGCTGCTCTCTATTGCAACAAAGAAATGTTTCTGAATTGTTTACAGCAAAGGCCCAAATTTACTCTGATTCTACTGGTCTTAAATATGCATATATATCACTTTACAATCCATTTTTTTTGTCATATTTTGTTTAAGAAACAATTTTTATCAGGAAAAAAAATCCCTTGACTCAGATGTGACCATGTTAGGTTCTGGGAAACCACAGTGAGGGTCTCATGGATCGCCCCTGCAATTCCCTGAGTTAAGCTGCAGAGTCCGCTGAGGGCTCTGAGCCTCAAGGGCCAGTGTTCTCCAATCACTTGTCCGTCAAGGAAGCATGACTTCTAAAACAACTCCATGAGGACCAAAGCCGTTAAAACAGTGGTAATTGTTCCTCAATCCTTTAACTTAAAATCATGGCATGCCTTTTCAGTGCCAAAAGAGGACCGTGCACAGCGCCCTTACCTGCCAGATCTGCTCTTCGCTCAGGGAGGTCAGGCGGTCACTCTTCAGCACCTCCTGAAGCAGGCAATAGGGAAGCGTTAGAACATCTTCCGGGCGGCTCTTCAGGAGTTCAGAGAGATGTTTCACTAAGAAATCGATCACTGCCTTCTCCAACAAAGTGAGGTTAAAGAGGTCAGCAAGTCTGTACAGATCCAAGTAATTAAAGCTATTTAATTCCTGGGTGCCAAAAAAATAAAAATGAAAAAAGATCTCTTAGAAATCAATCCAAGAAAGAGCAGGCAAGAAATTCAGATGGACTCACTAAGGTTCTCATCACAGAGGTGGGAGAAATGGGAGAGCTAGTGTTAAAAAACAAAACAAAACAAAACAAACAAACAAACAAAAAAACCAGAAATCACAATTATAAGGCTCTGCGTAGAGAACGACTATTCTAGATTTCCTAATTTTTCCTCATTTTACTCCTCTTAAAACCCATATATTTAAAGACATCTTAATAAAAGGAGTGAAAGGGGTCTCTGGTTTCAAGGGCTGAAATGTTATTTTGCAACATTCTAGAGACATTTTACTAATGAGGGCAATTGGTTTTTCTACCCTTACCATATTTTATAGCTTTTTCTCTACTAAAGATAATGTAAGGGCAGGTAAACGGAGATTCATGATTAGATGACATAAACTGTATGAAGACAGACTGACTCTGCTCTTTTTCTAAAACTTCAAACTAAGTAGGTCTTTAAGTCGAAACAACCCATCCTGTCTTAACTAAAACCCAGAGTTTTATATACAAGGTCTCAGGAAATGAGGAAATCTCACAGAAAAGACTCCTGTTTGAATAATTCTATATTGAATCCACCTAAGATGGATGATTTGTAATTGTTCTTTGTTTTTTTTCTCAGCCTCAAACATTTCATTTTTCCCACCTTTTTGAAGAGTTTCTACAGAAATGCTTCAAATTTGGGAGGATTTTGCCTGCAGTCTCAAGCTCATAGCCAGGGCTCTACAATTATGCCTCCAGACAGTCACAGCTTCCACTGTACCTTTGTCACTGTACCCCCGCAAAAATCAGAGATACAGTACACTTGTTGAAAGAAAATTTACATATGTCAAGTAGAATGAGAGTGGGCTGTTTCCTACTTTCCCCTCACTTTTAACTTACAATTATTAACATAATTATGAGCAATATTTTTCCAATAACTTGAGGAATGCAGAATGCTATCAAATAGCCATTTCACTCTATAAATCCAAGTAATTTTCAACATACTTTCCCCCCTTTCTAGTTATCTAAGAGTATTAAGAACTCTTTACTGAGGTGCACAGTTTGCACCTCAGTAGATAACTGTATAAAGCAGGGAGCTGAAGGAAAAAGAAAACTCACCCCAAGGCAATGCTAACATAGCACGCACTCCTCCTTTTGGGGCAGATGGGCTCTGTGAGCCTTAAGCAAAACCATTGCTTCTCGTCCTTTTGGTTAAACCATGTGTAAGCAAAATAAGCACCAATAATGCTGCTTTTAAACTTTCCATTAATGTGATGGGGGAAGGTGGGAAGCAATACACTTCATTAAATGCCCAATTATAGTACCGTGGATGGGAAACAAAAAATACTGCTGTTATAGAAAGAGTGCCATTTCTAGTTATAAAAAGTAATAAATGCTCATTTCATAAAATTCAGGAAATACAAACTATGGAAAACAAAAATCAGTCATAATTTCACCATGCAGAGATAATCACTATTAATGTTTTTGTATATATACTTCTAGACTTTTAAAAAATAAGTCTTTTATATGTTGAAAAAAGAGGAGAGTTGCATTCAGGACCAAACAAACCATCAGCCACCACAGGCACTTGGAGGCAACCAAGGCAGGCAGAGAAGAGCAAGGGCGGTAGAGGCAGGCAGACTCGGCTCAAATCCAGCTTGACACACCATTGGCTGGGGTCTTGGGTCAGTCACTGAATCTCTGCTATTCCCCAAGTACAATTTTTTTTTTTTTTTTTTTTTTGAGACGGAATCTTGCTCTGTCGCTCAGGCTGGAGTGCAGTGGTATGATCTCAGCTCACCACAACCTCTGCCTCCAGGTTCAAGTGATTATCCTGCCTCAGCCTCCCGAGCGGCTGGGACCACAGGTGCGCACCACCACACCCAGCTAATTTTTGGATTTTTCGTAGAGACGGGGTTTCACCATATTGATTAGGCTGGTCTTGAACTCCTGACCTCATGATCCGCCCGCCTCGGCCTCCCAAAGTGTTGGGATTACAGGCGTAAGCCACGGTGCCCGGCCTCCCCCAAGTACAAATTTAAGAGCTCAATGAGCTCACAGGGTTGGCATAAAGATAATGTATGAAAAGCACTTACCATAAAAGTTTGGCACGTGGAAAGTACACAGTAGATTGCCGGGGAGAGCAAGAACAATAAAGTATATTTGAGCATTGTTGTTTGGGATCCATAAACCATGATTAATCACTGATGCAAGGAGGTCAAAATGAAGCATGTGTTTTCTTTAGATATTCAAGTCTTGAATAAGGCACACCATTAACTCAGGGAAAGAGGGGGTGGCCAAAATAAAAACCATAGAATTAAGATAAAAACTAATTGCAAGTTAATGTCTGCCACATCTATACAACTAACCCACATCTTTCTCCTAAGCTCTGAATTCATTTTCCCAACTGCTTATAAGAAGATGCTGTCTCTTGGATATCCCACAGCCATAAACTCATCATGTCCAGACTGAATTTTTTTTGTTGTTTTTTTTTTGAGACGGAATCTCACTCAGTCACCCAGGCTGGAGTGCAGTGGTGCGATCTCGGCTCACTGCAAGCTCCACCTCCCAGGTGCTCGCCATTCTCCTGCCTCAGCCTCCCGAGTAGCTGGGACCACAGGCGCCTGCCACCACGCCCGGCTAATTTTTTGTATTTTTAGTAGAGACACGGTTTCACTGTGTTAGCCAGGATTGTGTCGATCTCTTGACCTCATGATTTGGTGACTACAGGCGTGAGCCACTGTGCCCGGCCTAAACTGAGCTTATTTTATAATAGCCTGCATCTTCTCCTGTATCTCCTCTCTTAGATAACAGTCACATCTAGACACCCACACCAAGAACCCAAAAGCTGGCCCATATTCCTCCCTTTTATCTAGTCAATCACCAGTCCTGTCTCTTTTTCCTCTTTAGTATTTCTTGTTCTGTCCCTTATCATCCCGTCTGGACTTCTTGCAATGGTGTCCTAAATTACCATTCTTGCTTCCAGTAGCAAACTCTCCATCCTGTCTTTTCACAAGAATCTGGCCATATTTATTACTTGTTTAAAACCCACTAATAAGTTCCGATTTGCTTTTGGGAAGAAGTCCAAACTCAGTAACACTGTATAGCCTTCCATGACCTGGACTTTGCGATCTTCACATCCTACAGTGCAGCAACCCTGTCCACCCTGGCTTAGCTCTAGCCATGACAACAACCTACACATTCACACTATGTGCCAGGACTACAGCAGGAACTGGCAACACAGATGAGCAAACAAAGGCAATCCCCAGGTCTTATGGGATATATAGTCTACTGGAAGAGAAAGCCATAAATCTAAAAACCTTACAACTACATGGAAAACTATAATTGAGGTAAAAGCTACAAAGAGTAGAATATAGGACTCTGAGTGTCCCTAACAGGGATTTGACCTGGAGTTAGTAAAGGGCTAACTTGGAGTTGACTTGGTGTAGAAAGTTAGTAAAGGCTTCCCTGAGAAGCCGTTTGGTGCTGAGAGTTGAAGGAAAAGCACCCTTTGTTCACTTGGCAAAGGGTGGGATGGGGATGTATATTAACAACATTTTATTTCTGTATTCTCTACGTTCTGGCACCTGGGGTCTCACTGACTGGGAAGAGACTGCCCCTCCCAGGGCTAGCCAATTCTTTGAGAGAGCAAACGGCTTTCATATGCAAAGTAACCAATCCAGAACCATTACTCTAAACCACCTCCTCTAGGTGGCTTCTACACTCCAGAAGGCAATAGTCCTCTGTCCCCATCATCCCAGGGCCAAGTACCAGACAACCAAAGCCAGCCCCTACTCTCTAGAACCCACGGAAACTTTCAAACTAGCCAATCATAAGCCTGCTAACCCTGCCTTGCCCACTTGCTTCCTGCAGATACCACTATAAAGGCTCTGATCCACTTTTCCCCCCTCACTCCTTCTACCTCCTCACCAACCCTGGGGCTTCCCTATGTGGTCCTGGAGGTGTGGTCTGTGCCCTCTTATTGGAGCAGAAACAAACCATGTTTTCAATGGGAGTTGTCTCCTGATCTGTTGGCCTCACCATAACTCAATAATAACAAAACCTACATTTTAAAGCAGGATGATGGTGGGATTTCAGGGAGATGCTCCAAGTCAAAGAAACAGCCTAAGCAAAATTCCCATGGGGGAGGATTTGTGTTACCCTTGTTTCATCTGAATACCCTATATAGCACATCTCCCTTCCTCTCCACGTCACCCTCAGTCACATTTCTCCATCTTATTTGTTTTAGAGTTTGTCACCACCTATAATTACCTCCAGCATTTATTTGCCTACTTGTTTATAATGTGTTTGTCTCCTCCCCTGATCCCCCAGTAAGCTCTGTGGGAGGAAGGAGCTGCTGGTTTGTTCACCACTGTATCCCCAGAGCCTAGAACAACGCCAGGTACATTCAAGCTGCACTTGCTGAATGAAGAAACCAGATCATCTTTTCAACTTCCCTGGATCAGGTCAAATTGACCACATCCTCCTGTGTGCTTCTACTCTGCCCTGTGCAAACATGTCTAGCACATCAC
The DNA here is from genome assembly GCF_001698545.2 of Rhinopithecus bieti. Lineage (NCBI taxonomy): Eukaryota > Metazoa > Chordata > Mammalia > Primates > Cercopithecidae > Rhinopithecus > Rhinopithecus bieti. Next base: position 1,757,304 of record NW_016808492.1, on the reverse strand, counting down.
TTGTCACTGCAAGCACCCTTTGACTGCAGATCTATCTCTCTCTACCAAATCTAAGCTTCTTGGAAGCAAAGATTGTGTTTCACACCTTGTGTGTCCCTGGTATCCAGTAGGGAGCAGATGCTTAATACATGTGTGTTTAATGAAAGAATGCCCATGAGCTTTTTCTGTTTACTTATAATTAGGCAAAAACAGAATAGCCCATGTCTTTCCAATATGTCTATCCAATTCTGAACCTTGTCCAAATCAGGCCATTTTTCATACCTCACAGGCCTCCCTGATTGTCCCTTTCTCTTTCTGGACTTCTGACACATACACATAAAGGCAAAGCCAGTGATCATTCTGTTTTCTGTGTGGGAAAATTGGTAATAATGACTAGAGTTGAAAGTGTTACTGAACAAGTACAATATAATCATTCTTCTGTGACAAAAAAATCAATCCACCCCAAATTTCTTCTTCAGTCCAACAGAGAATTATTTCCTCTATCAATTGGCTACTTAGATCAAAAGATTTTAATATCTTTTCAAATGATACTTTTTCCTAATTACGAGATTGTTTCAGTTCTCCTACATTCTGTGACTTAAAAACGCGAGTACCCAGGTAGCGGCAGTGGTTTTGAATGGAAATTACAGCTCAGCAACAAGAAACTCTCTTGAGTCAAAGAAAATCTTTTCTTTTTTTTCTAAAAGGTTTCATTTCTGTCACACTGCTTCTCACTTGAAATTTAGTTTCTATTCAGAATTATGGTGCATATATTGTTGTTCTTTGGGGAATATTTTAAATAGTATTTATTTTCCTTTGGTTTAGGGCTATTTGGCTTCTCTTTTCCTTCTATTTGTTTCTCATAGTGTGAATGACAAGTTAAATAACAGAAGAAGAGCCATAAAATGTGTCCCCAGTACCACACTAGCTATGGAATAAACACCAGTTTTTCAAGTTCAATAATTTTTAAACATTATATATTCCCCAAATTCAGTCTTTCTGTGTGGCCTTTTCCCCTAATTGATTCCTTCAATGGTTATTCCCGAGATTAACTACCAAATATGGTAGGGGTAAAAATATGGGAAAGGCAAATATTGTTTTATTTTGGTTTATATTCAAATGTAATTACATTTGCAAGGCAATTATCAAGCAGTTAGGACATGAGTGGGAGGAGGGAGGGCAGTCTGAGGACAGTGTTGACCCTGTGGCCTTGCAGCCCACCCTTCCCAAACCAGTGAAGGCAGCAAGAGAACAACTAGTCTTGGCCTCACTGATGTCCCCTGGTGGGTCTTATCTACAGCAGAGTGGCCATCACCTTTGTGGTGTCTCTCAATATCTCAATCAGGCAGGTACTACTAATAAATGACCGAAGTTCATACAAGAAGTACTTTGTTTATAATTTAGAGTAGATTTAAGCCTATCTCTGAACTAATGCCACCCAGACTCACTTGTATTCTACTATATCTTCTTGAATGAGAGAAAAACATGTAGCCTTATACCTAGAGTCGGCGTATTTACCACACACAACCCACAGCCTAGCTTAGGGATCTCATGCTCAAGAGCTGTGTCTTGTGTGCCAATGATGATACAAGCTGAGACTCAATCATCTGAATTTCTGAAACGTAGTCTTAGTTTTGGCTACCGCCGTGGCTCCCTGGCTCGTCAATAACCCCTTGCCCATCCACACTGCAGTTTAACCAGGCCTCTGGCACAGAAATTATACACATTCTACATAATTATATGATATCTGTTTGTGGGGGAGATAATGGAGATAGTCTACAGTGGATGCAGTCATCTTAAAAATAGGTGTTCTGACATTCTTAGAACTAGATGAGGCACCCTTCAAAACAAAGCCTTAAAAACACCTATTTCTCTTGTTGTCTCATCTAGTTCTGAGAATGCCACTGACTTGTGAAAGAAAAATAAGCATCATGTACTGTCAGTATAGAAAACTACGACTTGGATTAAAGATAATAATAAACTCCTCTCAAGGTTAAAACAAGAGTAATGTCATTTTGATTTCCCAAGGTTTCCCCCTCTAAGATGTCCAAATTGAACAGGATTACAGATTTTTCTGGGTAATAACACTCAACAGATGTGGCTATTTTAACAATGCTTTGTTTTATCAATGTAATTATAATCTTTCATTTCCAGTTATTGATACACTTCACTCAGACAAGTCTCCTTCAAAATGTCACCTAAATTATCCCATGTTGATACTTTACTACAGATAAAGATAGGCAGGAGACATAGTGGTTTCTATGCCCATGATGTAGTAGCATACATGAAGTTCTTACATACAATGTTGATTTTATATCACAATTTAAAAATTCCTCTAAATGAAAGGCCATCCTTGGCTATGTAAGTCAAGAAATTCTCTTTTTACAACCACTCCCAAATCTATTCCAAATAGCCTGAGAAACCACTCTACATAAAATCAGTATGGTTTGATTTTAACAATGTTAAGTCAAAGTGAAATTTAAAAATTTTATCAGCTGCTTTTAAGGACCAAGTAGCAAGTAGGATACGGTATGTATAAGACTCTTTATCACTGAATGAATTCTAATGCCTCCCACTTCAAGTCTCCTATCACATACACAATAAGCTTGTCACTAAGCTATTCATGCATGTAGCTTATCTTCAAACTATCAAAAATGTACCTAGTAAACTAGTAAAAAGTAGGTTTTGCATCACATGCTTTTTGTATTCTGCACAATGCCAATCATAATGTCTTTCTCATAGATTGCAACAGAGAAGTATTTGTTGGATCAAGAATGAAAAAAAGCAAACAGTTGTGAGGCACATCTATGACTTTACATGGAAAGAGGAAATAATAGCTTGGTTATAGATATAACTTAACAGTTGGGAAAAATAAACAGCTCTCCCACAGTTAACTGAGAAAAGTGTTAAGTACTTGATCTGAGCTTCAGAAATTCCCTTGTGATGCTAACTAGGTGTCGGGTTTTTCATACAACTGGGCAATATAATGGAATGCCCACTTGTGGTACCAGATACATGAGGCCTGACTTCCACAGTGAATCTTGCTTGGGTCTCCTTGTTTTCTATATGTTAGATTTTCCACCTTTCCCCAGAATGTTGAAAAGAAGCCTACTTCTCTTGGTTTTAGTGATGATCAGAAAAGATAAATGTGCAAACCGCCAAAAAAAAAAAAAAATCAGATATAATCAAATGAATTCTCATTAATTTTCCTTTAGACTATAAGCAGAACTTTGAGACTCTTTTGTCACAAATGATTATTATTTGTGAAGGATTTGAAGACATCGTTTGCTTCAGTAGACTTTAAAAAGCTTGTGAGAAAGGGGAAGTTCTGTAATATAAATGCCCTTCCCCTCTATGGAACAACCCAGATCAGATTCCATCTCCAGGGAAAGGCAGGCCACTTCAACTTGGAGGACTTTCCCTCCTCTGACTTTTAATTACACTTGCTATTTGTATCATTTGTTTGACTCTTCTCTCCCCAGCCGTGCATAAAGGTGCAGATAGTATCTTTAGTTCTTTAGATCTTCCTCTCTGTCTTCAGAAAGTGGCTACCTAGCAAGTTTTGATTGATATACAGTGGGTAGGCAAGAAAAAATACTACATCTTTAAAATTTCAACTCGTATTGCTTTTATTTCTTAGTTCATGGTAAACACATAGATTTTCCTGCTCCCCTAAAAATATTTAAATATTTTACAATGTAAATAATTTATTAAATATTAATGCATATATTTAATATTTAAATAAAGGTATGTGCCTAGAAATGTTAGCTGCACTGGAGATAAATATGGCAACCTAAAAAGATGGGAAAAAGCTATTGCCTGAACTTTTCAGAACCGTGTGCTACTTTTAGCACATGTATGCACCATGAAGTGTGTTGCCATCTTACTCTTCATGATTTAGAAATATTATAAGTACACCTAATTGTGCATATTTACTTAGGTTCCTAATTTCATAGTTTCCCTGTCTCCTCCACTGGGTGATAAGCTGTGGGAACAAGGCCCTGGTGGTGTCTTTAGTTTAGAATTGTAGGAAAAACACATGATTTGGAGCTGACCTACCTGGATGGCTTCAGTCAGTGGTTAATCTTTTCAAGTCTAATTTTCTCATCTAAAAAGTGGGAAAAGTGATACTGCATTCCAGATCTGTGATAAGGATTCTCAAAAGTGCAGGTGAAGTACCTTCTACATAGTAGATGCTCAACATACAGTAGTTATCATTATTCCTTTTTACAAATGCTGTTTACAGTACTCAAACTACAGCTTTGCATAGTCCATACTCACTGAGCGGGTAAAGGGAAGAAAACACTGAATGTCTAATATGGACATTGTTTTCTGAGTGTCAGCAAAACCATGGCTGCCACATAAAATTATTCACTTCTTTTGTACTTAAAAAATACTTTGCCAGAGATAAGTAGGGAAAACAGATAGAGACATTATACTGGACCATAAGCAAGTATGTATTACTACAATATACTCTGGTTCCCCAACTCTATATTACTCATAGCAGAAAAGGCACATGGAGAAATCTACGGATGGGGGAGCTGCATTTCTTTATGACCTTATTTGAAAGATAAACTCCTTGGGGAAATACAATTTATTCAGATTATCAAGAACCTGCTGTGCAAATCTACAGTCTGGGAGCACACTATGGAGATCAAAAAATATTTACTTTATTCTGTTGGGTATAAAAGCTTTTAATGAATGCATAATTAAGACAAAAAAGTATACACAGCTTTAGAAATTCCACTGCTGAGCCAAGCCATTAATATCCAAGGCACCATACCCAGTTGTGATTCCACCTGTTTCCTATTTTGATTACAACCTAGTTATAAATCAAGGTATTATGTGACTACCTAACCTGGTGCTGCAGGAAAGGCTGGTACTCCAGGAGTAGAGAAAGCAACATAAAGGGGGCTGGTGTAGATGTGCGGTGAAGGTCTGGCCTTTGGAACAGGTTGAAACAAACCAATAAATAGACAAAATCCAAACCTTTTAATAGCCTTGGGATCAGTTATATAGGAAAAAAGTTATCATGTTTATTGTGCGTGTGAAGGGCTCTATGAATTTTCTCAACACTGTCATAGAGTTGATAGGATAAAGTCTGTCTAATTGTTATAGAAGAAAAAATGAGCAATTCACTGATAATGCAGGCCAGATAACTTGTAATATGATAAAACAATCAAACGCAGATATTTTTATATGTATAAACATATAGAGAGATATAGGTATATTTTGTATATAAATATGTAAATATGTATGGACAACTGTATGTAACGATCTATTCATATATTGATATGAATATGTATATGATACAGTTTGATTAAATGAAAACAAAGTATTAGCAGCAATTCAAAAGTACAAGGAAAACTCCAGCAAGCTCTAATTTTTGGAGTCTTGCAAGACCTATTTAAATATATTTGTGCTGTATAACAGAGGAATTCTACAATTAGATTACTAGTACATTTTCATAATCAATTGTTTGCATAATACCCAAGGCGCATGAATAATTTTATATTGTTCCTTGGGAAATTCTCTAGTAAGCTGGAAATCTAGTAGGGAGGAAGTGAAACATAGCCATCAACAATAACTAATAATTCTGGCCACAGTCACTATGTGCTGCAAAATGCTGTTTCAAAGTTCACTAAACCTGACTCAGAACATAAGGAGATTGCCAATGAATACAGAATATATACGGGAAGTTAATATATATATTTTTCTTTTGATTGAAAATAGTTTATCTGAGCAACTAGGGTTTTAAACCTAAAATTTCAATAACTATACTTTTTGAACCAGGATAGGCAAAATCAGTTCAAAAATGTTTAAAATAATAGTATAGAAGTCATTATGATATGTTTCCCTACTTGCTCTAGTACACAAAGTCAGACTGCTGAAAATTAGCCCAGTACTGCAGACTTGAAATCATCCCTCAGTATGTCAATCATAACTTAATAAAGTAGTTTTTTTTTTTTAAATCCCTCACTTACCTACAGACTGTCTTAATCATTATTATGAATGAGAGTGAGACCTGGAAGGTTTTTTGTTTGTTTGTTTCAAAATCATTTGCATTATTTTCACTTTTATCTTTTGGATTCTATGAAGCATACATAGCATCAATATCTTTATGTTACTAGGAGCAATTCAAATTTATCTAAATGTGACAAATACACTTTCAAAATCTGAATATCGGTGATTTAACAGTCAGGTACTTGATAAAAAGCAATGTGGCAAGAGAATCTAGAGTGGGAGTTCTCAAACTGTGCTCCCTGGTTCAGACATCAGCATCCCTCAAAACTTGTTAGAATACAGGTTCTCAGGCCCCTCCCAGACCTCCTGAATCAGGAACTCTGGAGTGGGGCCCAAGCAGTCTGTTTTAGCCATCTATACAGATGATTCCTTGCATAATCAAGTTTAGGAATCGTTACTCTGGAGTATGCATTTCAGTGAAGACAGGAATGACTCTGTCTTGCATAAATATACTCTTGCAGCAAACAAATTGTGTGACCCAAGCCCTTCAACTGTGCCTCTGAAGTAGGCAAACATTATACTGAATGTGTGGGACTGAGGCCAGGGTATCTGGAGCCAAGCCCATGACACAGATAAGCAGCCACTTCCTAGGGCTTGTAGCACGTGCCCCTTGATGTGCAGGAGGATAAAGGTTGGTAGCCTGTTCTAAAAGATACTGGTGGATAGACAGTGAGAAAGGGGTGGAGGAGAAGTCTCCACCCCTTAAAGCCAGAGGAAAGAAAGACAGATGGAGGAAAGTGAGACACATGGATAGCATTCTCCCAGTAAGGAATAATTTAGATTTTTAAAAAAATTTTACATAAATACACAGCTTTTATGTCTCCTAGTCAGGAAGCATAGGATATCATGCAACTTTATAATCAAAGTTTCTATCACCGGGAGCTCTTATAGTACATGCAAAGGAATTCAATCAGACAATATGTGTTTCTAAGTACCTACCATGCACTAGAACTAGAGATGAAAGACTTTTCCAATTGTTTCTTGGATTCTGTATGCCAGGATGGAGAAAGATGTTTTAATTATAGAAAGGGCAGGGGGAACAATAAAACAAAATTTTCTGTCTACGAAGTGTCAATACCATGTATTGTGTTGCTTTTGTGAAAGCATTATTTTATTATTTATTAAAGTACAATTTCAGTATGATGTTTTCAAATTTCAGAGGCAGAGAGAAAGTGATGGCTCATTTAATTATCTGTGACTTCTGAAAAACAATGTATGCATTTCAGCAAAATCAAAGAGAAGTGGCTAAGAGGAAGAACATCTTTTACAGAATGGTGATTATTCCCCAAAATTTCAGAAACAGATTTGTCCAATAGGTTGTCAATGTGAAGTAGGCAGCAAAGTTGCTGACATTTCCAGAAATGAGGGAAGACAGGGGTGAGGGGTTGGGTAGGAGGATAACTGTGGAATTAATAGAGGAATTCACAAGTGAAGCACCATATTATATTGGCTCTGGTTTATAGAGCACTCACCGATGTAGGACAGTGTGTTTGTGAGATACTTTGCATGCATAGTCTCATTGAATCCTTCAACATCCCTAAAAGGTAGACTGTATATAGGATATCATATCTGTGTTTCACAGATGAGGAGTTGGGGGACAAAGAGGTTAAGTAACTTGTCCGATGTCACACAACTTTGGGACATAAACCTATGTCTTGGGGAGACAGATAAGTAAATTAACACAAACAATATGGTGTGATCCGTCTCCCAGAAGATTGCCCATAATTAAAGAAGAACAGGAAAATATAATTCCAACTGGGTGGATTGATCAAGCAACTCTGGAAGAGGAGACAATGTGAGTCAAGTACTTGAAAGTTAAATAGGAATTCAGAAGGTAACAAAGTGAAGGAAAAATAATCCACAGAAAAGGAGGCTTTGTATGAAGAGGTTTAGGTACAGGAAAATGCACAAAGTTCATAATGACTATGGAACAGGCATTGCACATGGGTAGTAAATTGTTTAAAAAAAAAAGCTAAAGAGATAGCATGTTTCATAATAAAGACAGGCCCTGTGTCCCAAATTAAAAGGAGTGAACCTGATCCTGAAGACTATGTGAACCACATTCATCATAATGAATAATTTTAAGCAAGAATGTGACATGATCAGCTTGTGATTTTTTTAAAAAATCAATCAAACACAATTTTTCATGGATTAAAAAAACGTTTCAAAATCTATCAAACAGAATTTTGGAGGAGGTACTGGAATGGGGCAAGAGGGAAAGCAGGTTCATCAGTTAGCAAGAAGTTTCTTTAGTCCAGAAAATAAGTAATGTGGATCTGAATTAAGACAGTAGTAGTGGAAAGAGAGACAATGAGAGAGATTTAACAAGTTAAGTCGGTGGGGCTGAAAGGTCTCTGTGTCAGTGTATGTGGGGCTCAAGGAGATGGGTGATTCTAGGATGACTCCTGGTTTTCTGGTTTGGGTTCACACTCAGAAAGGTCACGTGCCTGAGAAATACCCAAGCGAAAGTGTAGACTAGGCAGCTGGCTTGGAGCTAAGACAAGCTGTCCATGGGGTACAGTCAGAATAGGGTACATTATAGGGACAAGAAAGAGAAAGGCCATGGTTCTGCAATTAAAAGATGGAAAGCTAGCTTGGATTTTAGGGAAAGAAATTATTTTGTGGACCAGACAAATAACTTAGATTGTACAGTATTGATTAGCATTAGACTACAGGCAGGGAGCCCAGTTGAGTTATTGCAGGGCAGTCGAGGAAAAATAGTCCCGACCCGAATGATGTCAATGACAATGAGGAGAAAGAGAAGGTAGCATATTTGAGAATGACTTAAACGGCTAAACCAACACTATTTAGTGGAATTCATGAGGACTGGGTAGAGTGTAAGATTATGCCAAGGCTTGAGTGACTAAAAAGATGATGGTCCCTTAACAAAGACAGGGAGGAGGAGGAGGAGCAGGTGTGTGAGACTGGGCAAAGGTGAATTTGGGCGGCATGTGGGATACCAAGTGAAATGCTGGCTGAACATACAGGGCTGGAACTCAGTAGAGAGGGCTGGAGTCAGTAACCCTCCACAGATACATGAAAGACACTGATAGTGAGCAGAAGGGAAGGGTGCCCAAGCAGAGCTCCCATGCTTTGAGGGACAGTCAAGGAGCTAATGGAAGAACACTTGTAAAGGTACTGAAAGTGAGTAGGAGGAGAATAGAAGAGAGCCCCGAGAAAGAGAGGCGCAGGAAAGAATGCAGCTCCCAATGTCTAAATGCTGTAGAGGAGTCACTTTAGGATACCACAAAGGCCTGCTGCATCAGACAACAAGGAGGCTTTGGTGACCTTTGTTGGAAGAACTTTTAAGGAGTAATGAAGGCAGAAGACTGAGTTCAATGGGCCTGAAGAATGAACAGGAGGTAAGGAATGCCGACACTGGGTACGGTTGGGGAGTGAGGTCAAGGAGCAGCTGCGGTAATGAGAGATGAAGAAGAGTGTCTCCCGTCTTATTGATCCTATTTATAAACTGAAAGAAAAGTGCCAGTAAAGTAGGAGAAATCAAAACCACAGGAAACACAGGGAGTAACTGATGGAATAAGGAGCAGAAAGGTAGTTTAGCTTCAGGGAAGAGGAGAGACATTTCCCCATGACTAGAAATATTTACAGATGGGTGGTTGGGAGAATAAATATCTCAAATGAAACACAGATCTTCTTTTACACAACCCCCACCAATTTCCAAGTATTAATAATGGAATTCAGTGAAATTGAGGTTTGTTTGTTTTGATTATTGATTCTGAACTCTAGCATGAATAAAATACTGGAAACACTTTATTTTAAAAGAAAATGCATACTGAAAGTGATTTTAAAATCATCCAGCTGACAACAGTTAACTTAGGTTTGAAATGACTAATATTATTAGTGAATTCTTGTAAGAGATATTCAGGAGAATCTTTCTCCTCTTTAAAAACCTCACAAAGAAGATACAGTCAATCCTACATTATCCACATAACAGATTAAAATGCTGAAATGACTTGCCTGGCCTGCCAGTGTGCCTCTGGGCTGTCGCTTCCTGACATCCTTTAGTGTGGGCTTAGGGAATAAAAGCCAACATAATAGCATATGAAAAAAATTAATGGGGACCCTAAAATGGCTACTGCAGATCTTATGATGCATTTCAGAGCCAAATAGGAATGTTATTTGGCAAATATGATATTCTGCATTACCCATGCCAGACAGCAAATACTCTTGATTAGAACAAATAATTACTAGTTGGCTATGATTTAATAGGTCTGATACATTTCCACCCTTTTGATCATTTTGCTGATTAAAATAATCCAAAAGATTAAACCACTTGTAATATGCTTTCCAAACTCTGTACTTTAACTTTCTCCAAACACAAAAGTCTCAGCTCTAGTGAACTATGGAACAGCACTCAGTGCACTTGATTATGAGTATATTAAATATATATGTTGGTACAATCATTTGTCTTCTCTAATGTGGGAAAAAATGGTTCAGTGTTACAGAAAAATGAACATGAGTTATAACTTCTCTTCAATCCTGAGGAGAAGTTATTGTCTTCAGAACACCCATTATATATTATGCATTTAGGTGATACTCTTAATTTAATAATTAAAATTATAATAATACATTGTTTAGAAGAGATAACCTCCTATAAGCCATTGTATTACTTAGTTAAAAATGATAATCTATTATAATACTGTAAAATATGTAAGCTCCTCAGTGTCAAATTTAATCCCCAAAGAAAGATTTTTAACAAAAAAATGTATTCAGTGGGCAAAACTAATGAAAGACTGGTAGTATATTTTTCCTACTATAACATGAATTTTGATATTTAAAACGCAGAGAAAAATTACTGAATGGAGGCACCTTTCAATCCCTCAGTACATAATGAACTTCCACAGTGTGAAGGCAAGGAGGGGATAAGGCATAAAATCAGTATAAGGTGTGATCCCTCTGCTCGAAAGCCCCACAGTGTAACTGGAGGTGGTGAGACAGTTTCCAAACCACATTAAACCATGTGCAGAATGATGCATAAACAGCACTCCGATACCTTCAGCCCTGGTGTAGGTATTTCAAGAATCTAGTGCTTCTCAGAATGAAAGTGGAAAAATAGTTTCTTATTGAAATCGCCATTTGGTACAAAAAAAAAAGGAAGAAAATCACCCAAAATTCTCCTTAACTCCTCCGTGAGAGAATAGCATTTTTTAAACCTTTGTACCTTAACTGAAGAGAGAAAAGAACTACTTCTCACCATAGCCCACTTAGTGTAAAATTTAATGAAGACAAGGGATGCTGAGTAAACATCAGTCACAGAGAAGGAGATTTAGGGCAGGACCCTTTCTCCCTCCTGTTCCTCTTATGTTCCTCCTTGGCTTCTGACTAAAGAATAGTAAGAATTTGGGCTTTGCTTTACTAGATGATCCACATGTACACACTGTAAACAGAACAACGCCTTCAATTTGGGGAAATGATCTTTCATGCTGTAAAAACAGAAAACAAAACAAATACAACAGAGCCCCCCCTCTGTTTCCCTTACAATGATAAAATGCTCTACCTATAGCCTTTGCATCCCAGCCTCTCACATCCCAGCAGCACGCCTCCTCTTGCAGGTCACGTCTTTCACATAAAAGTGCTAAACTAATGCCGCTTAATGACAAATTAATGTCCATGAATAAAAAATACACCTCTAATAGCATAGAGTAATTTGCCATTACAATATCATCATTGGACATGCCCCTGGTTTAATACGATGTATTTAATTCATAACCTAATGAGTGATATATAAAAAGAGGGAGATGAACCCTGCAATTACATTTATGTGAGTCTGTCACCTTATTTGTAAAACCTTAGAGTCATTTACATTCAAATTAGAACAAATGAGTGATTTCACAAAGTGTGCTGATAAATGACCACAGCAGCCCAAGACAAAACTGTATTTCCTGTGAACACATTAACAGTTTCCTATTATTTGTTAAAAATTACAATGCATATTGCCCAGTGTGGTGTGAATAATGACTTTTTTACTGATTAGGTCAGAAGACTAATATGTAGCAAAATAAATAATTTTTCTTTTCTTTTTTTTCTGATTTTTGCTTTAAATTAACTACTGAATTCTGGTGGATTCACACTGCCACCTGCTGTCTAGCAATAGATATTAGACCTATATTCCTATCAAAAAGGGAGTTGCGTATTCAGTACTTTGGTGGTTTTATTTGAAAAGTCTACATGATGGTTCTGTTTATCAATACATTTAAATTGCATATTATTAAAAAGACAATGATACTTGGTGAACATAAAGAATAATTGTTAATAAGACAATAGAATATACTTGAGAAAGGTGATACAAAATGTATATACTTTTTTTTTTTGGAAAGTTAATGACAAAAAAGAGACATCTTCATCAAAGCTTCTGATGCATCACTTGCAGGGGATGTAACACAAAATTCAGTTGCCGATATTCCTGATCTTATGGCATTGTGCATCAGCAGAGGCAATGGTGTGTGTGTGTGTGTGTGTGTGTGTGTGTGTGTGTGTGTCTGTATGAAGTTTTCCCCACTCCTACCCCTTGGTACAATCTAAAGGGGACTGAGAGACTCTGCCTGCCACTGAGGATCTCTAGCAATGAATCTTCTCCCCTAATGGCAAGTCCCAACATGAAAACTCTGCCTTAGGGCCCAGAACAAAACAGGCTAGGAAAGGCACTATGGCTGGAGATGAGGCCAGGGAGGAACAGGCCGGGCCTTGAAGATGAGGCTAAAGACTTTTGTGGGAGAAATAATGTACTTGAATGATGATCAGGGTAGCTAATGAAAGTTTTCAAGCCAGATCAACATCCTAGTTCTGAATTTAAGTTTCTCCATCTGTAAAAAGAAAACAACCCACCAGTGTTAAGGGGTGACTTAACAGTGGAAATGGGAGTCCCTGCAAAACACTCAGCATGGATAGGCCCTCAATATATGTGGTTCCCTTTCTTGGGAAAAGATAGTGATGCTCTGGGGACCATGGGTTACCACAGATTGAGGCTAGAAACAAGCAGACTGCTCAGGAGGCTACTATAACCTATAGACTAGATTAGTGGGAGCCTAAAGAAAGGCAAGACACTCCACCTCCCCATCAATTAGCATCAAGTTCATTGCCCAGCTTTCCTTTTTCCCACACACATGGTTTGAGAACCTCTGAGAAGGCTAATTAGACAGCTAATTCAATAGCTGTCCCCACTGACACAGAGGAGCACTGCCCCTGCAATTTGGGGTTCCTTCTCTCAGCAGCCTGCCAGAGGAAATTCAAGAGAAAGGAGCCCACACAGTGCCAGGTATTCCTTTCCTTTTCAGGAGGGCGGCAGCAGCACCATTTACATGTTCAGAGGAACTGCAGGAAGATGGTGAGGCTCAGGGAGCTTCCACCGGTTCCCCTTGGAGATGCTTTGAAATGAGCACTGGAGGGCAATGGTCTTTGAGCTGGTCTGCCCTTCACTCCTCTGGCAGAGAAATCAAAGAAAGAATGGCAGTTTGAGAACAACAAAACAACACCAGACATCTGAGTGAAGAGAGTGGTTTCAAAAACTCCTAGTTGACAAAGTATCACGCAAAGATGGAGAATATATCAGCATTGACTGAAGGAGCACAATTCCTGGGTACATTTTAAGCACTGGGAATTTTTCACATTAAGAAAACATTATTTTTATATACTCAATGAAATAGTCCCACATTAAATTAAAAATCAGTTGAACAATATTACCAAAAAATAGCAAACAGATATAGCTATGAGACTATATCAAAATATAAAAGTAGATTGAATTGACCCAGTCTGTGATTTTTATAATCCTAAGAGAGAAGCAGGGTATATATTTTTAAAAGGCTGAAATAAGGAAGGTTTCTACATCGACATGATTTTGGTACTCATGTAGTCAAAGTTTCCTTCTACAAGTTTGACATCTTGCAATAATCACAGGTAAAAAGTAGAAGTAAAGTTACATGACAAAATGAAAACATTTGTGAAAAGACAGTGAAAATTTCAACCACTATTCAAGAAGCCTGAATAATAACTGTCCACAAGCATGTAGGCATGCTATACTTTTACCTCAGCGCAATAATGAAATGCAGAAGTTAAATTCCAAAGTATACAAGTCACGTAGTATCTCAACAAATCACCTATCTGATGGGAAAGGGGGAAACACCCATGAACCTTTAATGTTCATCTGGAATTCTCACTTACAGAAAATTATAGACTTAGGTATACCCACACACCCCTGCATATACACAGCGTTTATAATGTGCACCATGATAACTAATGCTATAACCAAACTGTGTCAACATGCATCACTGATTACTGTCTGCCATGGGGAAAGTGAATCAGGTGATGATGCGTAAAGCCCAAGTTGCAATATTTGATGTAGAAATGTCAAATAAAAGTAATTTCAATTTCACAAGTCAAACACACACTTTTGAAGTCTTATAACCTTTCTACATGATTCCCATTTGCTACAGGCAGAAAGGGATTACAAATAGCTTTCCCATACCACTTAACAATACTGAGAGGAAAAGAAAGGAAAATAAGGTAAAAAAAAAAAAAAATCATTAACCATTTACTGTTAGATTAAATGTGCTGAAATAATCATAAGAATTCCATATACTGTATTTGAATTTTCCTCAGGTGAACATGGCTGACCTTCCTCCTGGGAAGTGCTGGTTCCTATTTTCCAGGGTTGCTGGGAAGATTAAATAAGATGCTAGACGAGAGAGCTTTGTAAACTACTTAAGAGGTAATGGAAGTCAATGATAGAAGTATATATTTAAAATTAGAGAAAATGATTTAAAAGGAAAATAAAGTAATTGGGCAGGAAAACAAAACTTTTCTGCTCACTCATATCATGTCATATGCACAAAGATAGTGGCATTAAATTGTGTGATGAATTTATTATTTCTTCAAATTATTTTTTTAATGCTATAATAAATGCAAGTGAAGGTAACACCAGTGGGGGAAATGGGAGGATCCTAAAATTGGAAATTAGTTAGTTACACTCTATAAAGTCCAAGAGACTCATAGCCATACCGTTTGCCTACGATGCCCCATAGACTCCTATCTAACAAGGAGTTTTCATCCAACCAAGAAATGGTCTTGGAATCAGAAAGTCCTACCAGCCATATTGCCTCAGGCAAGTTGGATACATTTAAATCTCCGATTTTTTAAATCTATAAAAATGGGCAAAGCTATTGTGAGGACTGAATGGGAAACAACTGTGAACACACAGTCAGTGCTTGGTGTTGGGGAGTTTTCGCTCCCTCGTTCTCATGGGGCCTTTCCTGACCAGCAAATCAGGGCAGGAATACGAACATCACTCTTCCCTTCTCTAGCATTTACTGCCTGGGAAGTTCACATGGTAATTAATTACATAGGACTTTGTGATTTACTAGATACTGTCCCTGAAATATTCAATGACTATTAGACTTTTCTTACATTTGTGATTATTTCCATAACCAGACAATATTGCTTCAGACTAGGACTCCTTTCAGCGTCACCTCCCCGGGCCCCTGCAGGGAACCCTGTGCGTGGTCACTGAGTTAATCGGCTGCTCAGGGGTCGTGGAGACCTAAGGTGGGCAGGACAGTGGAGGAAAACTCCTGCTTCCGTGATTGGACGCAAGAGCAGCAGCTGCCCTCCTAGGAGCTTCTCAGCTTATGTCCTGGAGAAACTCTGCTACCACAGCCCACACCCCACCCCCACTTTACCTGTCATTCAGCTCCAGTTGGTGGGGGCCAGCTTATGACTGCGGGGAAAGGAATACAAAGGGTGTATGAGCAGGATGCAAGCTCACATACCTGGATGAGATAGTGGGAGCATAAATTGAGAAGCTCCAACAGCTGTAGGTGACTGCCCGCTGCTAGCACATCCTGGATCACACCTGGCTCCAGCAAAATCTGTTTTGTTTTTTAATAAAAAGAAAACTATCGGTTACACTTAAAAATATAATGCTGCTTAATATGTAGCTATACCATAGTATATTTAAATTTCTGCTTTACATATTCTATTTCAATTAACACTGTTTCTTTTTATGGAAGTCAGTTCTTCTCTTCCTGTTCTCATTAATGAGCTGTGGCCCTTACTCTACCAGCCGATTTTCTCTTTACCGCATGTGCTGATATCATTTCTGTGTGTGAAGCTCTGCAGTTAACCACTTATTTTTTTGTAGGAGGGTATAAACATTTTCAAAGAACAACATAACCCTCTTAAAATTCAGTCAATGATGTAATCTTATAAAATACAAAAGAACTGAGTTTTAGTTTTTCAAAGTATATTTCAGAATTTTGCTCTTTAGTAACTTGACCACAGAAACAGGTATGTTAGGGAAAGGGGCATATGTTTCCCCTTGCCATATGAGACCAGAGGTGGATATTACTCCATTTTACTTCTAAGTCCTACAACAGTAAGCTTTATCCGCAAACTTCCATTTTCCTCTTTCTCAGTCTCAGATTCTCTTATCCCTTCTATTTAAAATAAAGGATGTTCAATTAGTATTTTCAGAATACAAAGACATCACATAGAGGTAATGCCTCCTAAGTATCCTGGTGATACCAATTCTTCATTTTGTTAAGTCCAATTATCTACCTACTGCTGCCAGCTGTTGAGCAGCTGCTCAGGGCTGGAAAAAAGGCACACGACCATGTTGACAAAATTCACATGAATCACTGCCAGGTGCAAGGAAGCCTTTAGTGATGCCCCAGCCCTCCATTCTAACCCATTTCCCCAGCCCAGTGGCTCCCGGAGTCTGGTCTCTGGACCAGGAGCATTGGCATCACCTAGGAACTTATTAAACTGCAAACTCTTGGGTGCCTCCCAGATGTACTGAATCAGTACGTTTCAGGGTGAGGCAACTAGTGTTTTAACAAGTGTCCTGAGTGACTGTGATGCACAGGGAGGCACTAGTCAATTCACCCCTCCCCTCTACTACTTCACCACACTCCTTTCTCAAGCCTTCAACTCCTCCTCTGCCACTGCATTTTCACTTCATGATCCTTGAAAACCTCTTACCACCAAATCTACCAACCCATCTACCAAATCTGTATCAGTACCTTTTGCTCTCCCCAACAGTCCACTTGTGTGCTTGATCCCAACCCCTTCTGCCTGCAATTGTCCCCTTGTTCCTGCATCACTATAGGTTCTTTTTCTACTGGATGGCAGGTTTGAAAACCTCGGGGTCATTCTTGACTCTTCTTTTCCTTAGGCCTTACATCCAATTCATCAGTCAGACCTGTTGGTTCTATCTTCAAAATAGTTTCAGAATCTGATCACTGCTCATGACTCCATCATCACTGCTTTAGTCCAGTAAACTCCTCTTCCTAAACTTAACTGTAATCACCTCCTAGCTAGTTGCCCTGCTTTCTCCTCTTTCTCCTTTGTCCACTCACACTGTTTTAGTAATATCAACCAAACTGGTTCTTTAAAACACAAATGAAATCATGTCACTCTTTTATTCAGAACTTTCTGAAGACTTTCCATTTCAATGAAAATAAAATCCAAAAAGTCTTCACTATAACCTAAAAAGTTCTTGAATATGCTGAGCACCTTGGTGTTTACAACTAGTTGTTTGTTCTGCCTGGGCCACTCCCTCATACCCTTCAGATATTGTCTTACCTGAGATGCCTTCCCTGACCATCCTGTGTAGAACAGTAACCCATCCCTGAACAGCAATCATTCCCTAGCTCCTAACTTTGTTTTATTCTTCACCATAGTGCTTACCACCTCACATTACATATCTTTTTGCCTATTTGCTTATTTTCTTCTGCTCACTATAAGTTTCAGGAGAGCAGGGACTTAGTCTATTTTGTATCCCCAGCACTCAGAACAATGTCCAGCACACATAGCTGTTGCTCAATATTCATGAAGTTAATCTGATGTAATAACTGATCTCTACACATATTTTTAATTCAGAATCAATTTTAACTAATTTTATAAGAAAGAAAAAAAGGACTCTATATTTCTAAGCTAGCAAAGTAAAGAAGTGAAAAAGTTAAGCACGTGGTAAAATACCAACACTCATCTTATTCTGAAAAGTCTTTATAGCTCCTTTTCCATCTAGTCAGAAAGAAAAACCCGAATTTCTCTAACTCCTCAAGGAAGGAGGCTTTGACTGACATTCAGGAAATTACTGCAGCTCCCATCAGAGGAGCAAGGATGTCATATAGTCTTGCAGAAGAGGCAAGGCTTAAGGAGGAGAATGGGGAATAGATGGATTAGAAAGGTTGGTTTTAGCCTTTAAATTCTGTCAGTTGTGCTCACTTCACACAACTGGTATTTGTGATAACCTCCAAGGCTCACTAATAGCAAACACAAAGACAGAGATCACAGAGAGACAAGATGAATATTCCACAGCATGTGTTACACGTCCAGCAGGCGGACTTCCAGAAGCCTGCACATGAAAAACCCATATGGCGATTGTTTTTGTCTTTTTAAAATTTTTTTGTTTTGTAGTTTTTTCCTTCCACTCATTATAACATAAGTTTTCTAAAATATGCTTTAGCAGAGAAAATCTCTAAGTGCTCTTAAAGGGTTGGAGAAAGAAACCCTACCAGGACAGCTGTTCTCACTTATGGAAACAGAACCGGTGTTTGCAAACCTCACTGTACCAGAGACTTTTAATTCAGCTTTGTTGCTCTTTGGTGACTGACTGTTCAAATATATTTTTCCAGGAAATTTGTGTTTGGCCAGCCATAAAATCAAAGGTCCAATCTCCTCATGATTTACAGTGTGGTGAATTTATCTGTCACCTGCCTCGAAGGACTGGCCAAAAGAACAGCCTCTGCAGAAAAAAGGGATCTCAAACACACGGGTTTATGGAGAACAACTAAGACAGCTGCATTTAACTTCTGCCAAGCATTATATTTAGGTATTTCCGAAACATACCCATCAACATGCAGTCTGACACTCAAAACCAGGACGGACAGGAAGAAGGGTCACTCAAGGACCACCTGCAGGAAGGAAGAGATGTTCCCCAAGATCTGAAAGCACACAGGATGGGAATAGGAGCTAATGTGAGTAGCCTGACACATCCAGTCACTCATCAGTCTGGAGGAGCATATCACAGCT
Source organism: Rhinopithecus bieti (assembly GCF_001698545.2). Lineage (NCBI taxonomy): Eukaryota > Metazoa > Chordata > Mammalia > Primates > Cercopithecidae > Rhinopithecus > Rhinopithecus bieti. Next base: position 1,738,254 of record NW_016808492.1, on the reverse strand, counting down.
AGAAGCATAAACAGTGGACAAGACAAAATGTATTAATAAAAAGAGATCAAGAAAATGCTAGATGCATAAAGCCAAGTGGTCCAGAATCCAGTGGCAGGGGAGTGGGGCGGGGAGGGGGACTGGGGGAAAAGGAAACCCTAAAAGAAGCCAAACTAGGCTAGGCATTGCCTCTACCCCCCCCCCCCCCCAAACGAGGCCCACTTGTTTGGGGGGGGCCCCCCTGTAGAGCTGGGGCTTCTCCAGATTTGCAAACAGGTTTTGATGCAACCAGGAGCAAACTTAGGTGGGGGTATGAATGTTTCTTGTTCACAGGACTATCTGTATAGAGGATTCTTTCCCCGCCTGACCACCAGGTGGCAGAACACAAGGGGCTGTTCACGAATGAGGGATGCTGGACAGCGCTAGCAGGGAGGTCATCTCTAGCCTCACCTCACCAAGTAATGAGATGTGATTAGGAACTGACCCAGGAATCCCTCCTGCAACTTGTAGCAGTCAAGGTCATATGAATAAGAAGGCCACAGCTGATACCCATTCCAAATGCTGAAACTCTACACTCTACACTCATTTTGGCGGGCATAAGAACTGACCAGTGGCTGTATTTAGGGTGACACAGAATGGTGTGGCAAAGTAATAGTGTAAAACCCACAAATGCAGGAGAAGGGGATGGGTACCTGGTAGGAGAAATTATGTCAGAATTCAGTCATGGGGTGGTCCAATCACCCTGCTGGTAGGAGGCACGCTTGAATACTCTGTGCCAACATGTCCTCTGCTCACCAATCCAAGCAGGGTTGGTAGCAGACAGGTGAATTTGCATGATCTCCAATGAAGGCCCTCTAAACTGCAATAAGACTGGGATTCCTGGTCTCCAGGCAGAATATGGGGCCAGAATCTGGTGAAAGAGGAGGGAAATGGGACCTGCGGTGAGATTCTGTGCAGGGCATGATGATGTGGGCTACCTCAGTCAGTGCCCACACCTCACATGGGGGCTCTGGGAGGGTGGAGCTGGGACTGAGCAGTGGGAGCAGGGACACCCCACAGTCCCCAGGGCATCCCTGCCCCTCCTTCTTCAGCTCATCCTCCTGGATCATCAGGTGTCTATTCTCTCAATTCTGTCTTCTTTTTCTCTTTATTTTCCCTCTCCCTTTTACCTTGCCTCTTGGATTGGTCGCTGGTAGTAACTGTCTTTAACAGCCATGGTAAGTCTCAGTGTGACCTTTTTTTTTTCCAAAACTGCCTATGAACAAGTGAGTTGGCATCTTCAGAAAATTTTGTATTTTCAGATCTTCAAAGCTATCTTCTTCATTTCTTGCATAAGGAGATTTTTAAATTACTTGCTTCTTGGTTCACGTGTACAGTAGACTGAAGGATTTGAGCATGTTAAAGTCAGACAGCTAAGGTCTTTAGTAAACACACATACGATGTGTGCACATGAACAACATGCTTTTGCAAGCAAAACAAGCGCTTGCACAACTGCAAATTAGTCTAATATCATTTATGAGAATAAATGAATGTATTTTCTCCCTCCTTTATATTTTGTTTCTTGGAGATTTTTTTTTCCTGTACAGTATTACAGAATGGCAAATTATCAGAATCTTGAACTTATAATCATCAGATGAACTGGATATAACAGCATAAATAGCTTTTAAATGATCATATATTCAATACACATAAAATGTTTTGCATAAAGTTCTTTATGACAGAATTCTCACAGATGGAACATGAAACACAAGATCTATCTAGCTATGAGAAATTGCCACTAATCTCTTTTAGTTTCAAAACCACTGCACTAAGGACTTTGTATCCACAAGGTGGCACCCATTTAAAGGAAAAGAATTTTCTAAATTGTATCATGCACTGCACATCTATATCTGACACCTGAAGTTTATTTTAAGAAAGAAAACATAGTTCAAGTAAGAATAATAGAACACATGAATTCCAATTTCTAAATGTTGTGATCATATTGGGAAATGTTCATAAATATGTCTGTTGAAGTGTTCTATCTGAGCAATACTGGCTAGAATTCAGTAGTTCTCTGTAAATCACAGAATTCAAACTTTTGAGGCTTGTATTTGGAAACCCTCACCATGTAGCCCCAACCTGCTGTTAAAAACTTTTCTCCAATTTTATGACCTTCTGGTTCCTTTGCTAAAGCCAGTAATCTACTAGTCTCCGCACTCAGGCAATACTTTGTTCTCCATCTTCAATGTCCTCCTCATTTCTTTAATTTCCATATGTCAAAATCCTACTCATTTCAAGATCCAATTCTAAATCCACTCCTTATACAAAGCTTGGCAAGATCTCTCCCCACCCGTACCTCATCCTGGGTCTCCACAGATGTCTGGGGAACTAAGCCTATGTGTTCTAGGTCACACTGTCTGCTTTCAAATCCTGGCTTCTACATTTGCTGATAGAATTAACTTGGGAGAACAGCTCAAATCCAGGTGCCTCAGTGTTCTTATTTGTACAGTGAAAGTAATGACGTCTACCTCAAAAACTGTTTTAAGGATCAAGAAAATGCTTGTGTATCATTACAATTGTGTGTGCCTATATGTAACAAAACAGTTTAAACAAATATGAGGGTTACTTTTCCAATAACATTTGGATTAGGCAGCTTAGAGTGGCAACCAGCTTCCTTGTATTTTCCTACTTGGCAAATCTTAGGCTGTGGTTTCATGGTCTTAAATTGGCTGCCATACCTTCAGGCATTACATCTACATTCAAAGCAGAAAGAAAGGAGAGGGCAAAGAACAAAAACATTTGCCAGCTGAGTCTGGCATTGTTTATCAGAAAAACAATAGATTTCCTACAAACACTGTTACAGAGACTTCCACTTACATCTCATTGGCTGGGTGGCTACACATAGCTGTAAAAGAGCCTGGGAAATTAAATTTTTATGGCTAGACGCACAATTGTCCCAAATCAAAGTAGAGTTCTTTATAAAGAAAAAACAGGACTCCACCTCTGGGGACAGGGCATAGCTAAACAAAAAGGAGCAGAAACCTCTGCAGAGGTAAATGCCCCTGTGTGACAGCTTTGAAGAGAGCAGTGGATCTCCCAGCAAGGAGGCTGAGATCTGAGAATGGACAGACTGCCTGCTCAAGTAGGTCCCTGACCCCTGAGTAGCCTAACTGGGTGACATCCCCCACTAGGTGCAGACCGACACCTCACACCTCACACGGCTGGGTACACCCCTGAGACGAAGCTTCCAGAGCAAGAATCAGACACCAACACTCACTGTTCAGCAATATTCTATCTTCTGCAGCCTCTGCTGCTGATAACCAGGCAAACAGGGTCCAGAGTGGACCTCAAGCAAACTCCAACAGACCTGCAGCTGAGAGTCCTGACTGTTAGAAGGAAAACTAACAAACATAAAGGACACCCACACCAAAATCCCATCAGTACGTCACCATCATCAAAGACCAAAGGCAGATAAAACCACAAAGATGGGGAAAAAGCAGTGCAGAAAAGCTGGAAATTCAAAAAATCAGAGCGCATCTCCCCCTCCGAAGGAACGCAGCTCATCGCCAGCAACAGAACAAAGCTGGACCGAGAATGACTTTGAAGAGTTGAGAGAAGAAGGCTTCAGTCGATCAAACTTCTCAGAGCTAAAAAAGGAACTACGTAACCAGCGCAAAGAAACTAAAAACCTTGAAAAAAGATTTGACAAACGGCTAACTAGAATAACCAATGTAGAGAAGTCCTTAAAAGAACTGATAGAGATGAAAACCATAACATGAGAACTACGTGACAAACGCACAAGCTTCAGTAACCAACTCGATCA
>NW_016808492.1:1700582-1730830 GCF_001698545.2 Rhinopithecus bieti | reverse complement strand
CTATTCACAATAGCAAAGACTTGGAATCAACCCAAATGTCCATCAGTGACAGACTGGATTAAGAAAATGTGGCACGTATACACCATGGAATACTATGCAGCCATAAAAAAGGATGAGTTTGTGTCCTTTGTAGGGACATGGATGCAGCTGGAAACCATCATTCTCAGCAAACTATCGCAAGAACAGAAAACCAAATACCGCATGTTCTCTCACTCATAGGAGGGAATTGAACAATGACATCACTTGGACATAGGAAGGGGAACATCACACACTGGGTCCTATTGTGAGGAGGGGGTGGGGGGAGGGATAGCATTAGGAGATATACCTAATGTATGTGACGAGTTAATGGGTGCAGCACACCAACGTGACACATGTATACATATGTAAGAAACCTGCATGTTGTGCACATGTACCCTGGAACTTCAAGTATAATAATAATAATAATAATAATAATAATAATAATAATAAAGATTTTGTTATGGTGAAGCCTTTCACTGAATTGAAACACTATTTTTGTAATTTGGAAAAAAAACTGTATAAAATGAAAAAAAAAAGAAAAAAGAGGAAATGAATATCGGGTAGGCAATCAGGGCATTGGCCATGGGACTTAGCACATATATATATATGAGGAAAACTACAAACTCTGATGAGAGAAATCAAAGAAAAATTAAATAAATGGAAAGATGGTCCATGTTTGTGAATAAAAAGGACTCTATATTGTCAAGATGTCAGTTCTTCCCAACTCAATTTATAGATTCAATGTAATCTTATTCAAAATCCCACAAAGTTACTTTTTGTGTATTAACAAACAGATTCTAAAGCTTATATGAAGAAGCAAAAGACCCAGAATAGCCAGCATGATGTTGAAGGAGAACAAAGTTGGAGGACTGACAATACCTGCTTCAAGACTAAAAATATTACAGTTACCAAGAGAGTGTGACATTGTCAAAAGAAGAGAGAGAGAGATCAGTGGAACAGAACAGAGAGCTGAGAAACAGACTCACATAAATATGGTTAATGAAGGAGCACTGATAATATTATATTATAGATAATATAATAATAATGGAGAAAATATAATCTTTTCAAGAATGGAGCTGGATCAACTGGACACTCACATACAAAAAAAATGAATATGGACACAGCTCTCAAATCCTTCACAAAAATAAACTCAAAAGTAAAATGCAAAACTAGAAAACTCCTACAAGGTGACACAGGAGAAGAGTTAGATAACTTTGGGTATGACGATGACTTTTCAGATACAACACCAAAAACGTGGTCCATGAAAGACATATTGATAACTTGGAGTTTTTTTAAATTAAAAACTTCTGCTCTACAAAATACACTATTAGGAAATTGAGAGGACAAGCCATAGGCTAGGAGAAAATATTTGCAAAACATACATCTGCTAAAGGAATGTTATCTAAAATACCAAAAAAACTCTTAACACTCAACAATAAAAAAATGAACCATCTGATTTTTTAAATGGGGGGGCAAAAGACCTGAGTGGATACCTCACCAAAGAAGATAGGTGGCAAATAAGCATATAAAAGATGCTCACATAGGAAAACTGCATTTTGTACATATTTTGTTAGATATATACCTGTTTAATTTTAGGGGTACTGATTTCTTAGAATAGTTTTAACTTTTAAAACAGTCCCCAAACCCAAAAGATGAATAATATGTTGTGATACATGAAAATTACATGAAATTCAAATTTTAATATAAATAGAGTTTTATTATAACATAGCTATGCTTATTCATTTACATATTTGTTTCTGGCAGTTTTCATGCTACAACAGCTAAGTTGAGTAGTTGCGAAATAAACTTTATTTACTTTAGACAGGGTCTCACTATGTTGCCCACGCTGGTCTCGAGCTCCAGAGCTCAAACGATCCTCCCACCTTGGCCTCCCAAAGTGCTGAGACTACGGGCGTGAGCCACTGCACCCGGCTCTGACAGAAACTTTATATGGCCTGAATTATTTACTACCTGGCCCCTCACAAAAAAAGTTTGCTGATCCTTGGTCTAGAGTGTAGGTAGGGGCTGGGAGTCAATAGCATAAGAAAATAGCAAGTTATTTGTCAATACCAAATCACTTGGCTCTGGATGACATCACCAAGGAAGCTAGTTGGATTAAACAGGAGGGTTCTGAAGCAGGAAGGATTTGAAGCCTACAGAGTGGGGAGGAGCAAGCAAAGCCACCTGGAAAGGAGTGATGGGAAGGCTGGTGGTGGCACAGAATAAAAGCCCACAGTGAGCAGTGTCACACAGGCCAAGAGAGAAAAGTCAGGCTGGCTATATTGCATGAAGCTGCAAGGTCACATATGACAGTATTTAATTAGATTTGGCAATATTTGTGACTGCCAAGAACAGTTTTAGTGGAATGATGAAGATGAAAGCCTCCAGACTTGGAGTGGAAAAGTGAGTGATAGATAAATGAGTGAAAGTGAGGAAAAGTAACTTTATGTAAAACTTTTCATAAGCTCTGCTGTGAGAAGAGTCAGAGAAATAAATGGTAGCTCAAGGGGAATACAGAAATAAGAAAGGGATTTTTTTTTTTTTCCAAACAGGGTCTCACTCTGTTGCCCAGGCTGGGGTGCAGTGGCACGATATTGGCCCACTGTAATCTCCGCCTCCTGGGTTCAAGCAATTTTTTCACCTCAACCTCCCAACTAGCTGGGAGTACAGGCATGTGTCACCATGACTGGCTAATTTTTGTATTTTTAGTAGAGACAGAGTTTCACCATGTTGGCCAGGATGGTCTTGAATTCCTGGCCTCAAGTAACCCACCTGTGTCGGCCTCCCAAAGTGCTGGGATTACAGGCATGAGCCACCACACCTGGCAAGAAAGGAATTTTTAAAGGTGAGCAGTAGAGAGTGTTTACATGCTGTGGAAATAATGCAGTAGAGGAGAAACTGATGACAGAAGAGACAGCGGCAGGATGACAGGAGTGATATCGGACAGAGTCGGAGGGAGTGGATCCGGACCCTACATGGGGAGATTAGTCTCTGACAGTTCAGGGATACCCCTCCCACCGTAAAAGATGGATATACCCAGAATAAGTTCAGAAACAGGGAGGGTTGAGAATTTGATGGTAAGATGATGAAGATCTTCCTTTCGGTTTCTATTTTCTCAACGGACAGTGACTTTTCCTTATGATATGCGTACTGGAGGTGGGTTAGTGAGGGGAACGTCTTTAAAAAGAGAAGAGAGGGAGTGAGAAACTCATCAAGAAGAGGAAAGCAAATTTATGAGAGAAACAGATTAACATTGCCTGGCGTTGGATTATCTGTCTGAGATTTGGGGTCATGGATTTGAAGTGAAAACAGTGACTTTCTCCAGTGACAACCAGCAGAATTGATTCTTACAGTTGACTTCAACCAATAATTCTCCAAAGATGCCACAGGCTGCAGTCAATTTTTATTCCCTCTTATATTTTTTTTTAGACAAGGTCTCACTCTGTTGCCCAGGCTGGGGTGCAGTGGCATGATATCGGTCCACTGCAACCTCCGCCTCCTGGGTTCAAGCAATTCTTCCACCTCAACATCCTCTTTGGGCTGTGCCAAGTTGTTCCTACTTTGACAGATACATGATACATAGAGATGAACAGCCATCATTAGTTTTTAAGGTGCTATATCTATCTATTCAATTACTATAGAATAAATGGCTATATTTTTCTTCCTGCAAAGTATAATGCAAATTACTGTCTTATTTTTCAGGCAGTCCTTGACAAAGTACTACAACTCAATTATCCATTCTCCTACCTGAATTAGTGTAACTTTTGAAGCATCAAACATACTCGGGTATTTTTCTATGCTATATATGCAAATAATTCAGATCCCTGCTAAACCATTTCTTAAAGATGCAATGGTGTGTTGATCTGGCATTTCCAATCACAGTTTGATGTACTGTGAGAAAGCATCAATGTGCATTTTCTCATCAATGCATCCCTAACACCTAGTAAGTCCTTAGTATATAGTAGGTGCTCATTAAGTATTTGCTGAATTAATGAACCTCAATTTGAGAATAAAATATAAATGGATGGTTTTTATGAAGTATACAAAAATAAAATACAAGTTAGAGTATTCAATACATTCAAATTATGCCTTCATTTGAATGTTCTCATCATTATTTTACTCAAATGGAATATATATTCCAATATAAATCTTCTTAAAAGTATTGTTTAGCAAATTATTTATCCTGATATTAATTACAATGACCATATATTTTGCTCTCAGGTTGTTTTCTTTTAAAAAACATTTTTTTTGTTTGTTTGTTTTTTTTGTTTTTTTTTTTGAGACGGAGTCTCGCTCTGTCACCCAGGCTGGAGTGCAGTGGCCGGATCTCAGCTCACTGCAAGCTCCGCCTCCCGGGTTTAGGCCATTCTCCTGCCTCAGCCTCCCGAGTAGCTGGGACTACAGGCGCCCGCCACCTCACCCAGCTAGTTTTTTTTGTATTTTTTTAGTAGAGACGGGGTTTCACCGTGTTAGCCAGGATGGTCTCGATCTCCTGACCTCGTGATCCGCCCGCCTTGGCCTCCCAAAGTGCTGGGATTACAGGCTTGAGCCACCACGCCCGGCCTTAAAAAACATTTTTAAATTAGAATTGTAAAACTCCCATACACTGCTGCTTCATACAAATACTGAATGCTTCCAGCAGAGGGCTCAAGAATTCTATTTTAAGGAAAAAAGAATTCCTTATTATGAATATTTAAGGAAAAGTGAAAGAAAAGAAAGAAAATAAGGTGTTTTGTGGTCTATGCATATACTACGTGTAGTCTATGTATTCTGTAGTCTATGTGTAGTATATACACAGACCACAAAATGTCTATGTATGAATGCATAGTATATAAATAAAAATGCATAGTATATAAATAAAAGGCACAGTATACAATAAATTTATTTAATACATTTATTATATACTATGCATATAATATAATATGCATATTAATATAACATATTATAACATATAAATGCATAGCATATAAATAAAAAATGTACTTATATCTTATCTAATTCCAGAAAAGAAGTTAAAGTAAATTATAATCACAAAATCTTTATAAAATCACATAGACATATGGGCATCTGAAGAAAATGGGCATCCAAAAGAAAGCAGAAAGATAACATATAACATGTAAGTAAGTGAGAATTTGGAGTGAAAATATTTTTTTACTTTTATTCTTATTAATAATTTTATAAAAATTTGGGTCATATTTTTTCATTTTCAAAGATTAAAAGTTATTTTATAGAATTTGCAGTATCCTTATTTTAGTGCTGAAACAAGGTTGACAAAAATTTGGGAAGTGTGTGGAATGATTTATTTATGGAGTAAGCTGGGAATCTGGAGGCACTTCATTTTCACAGGCAGAACTAATAGGCTGTAGCACCACTTTATTCATGCCTACAACTAACATTAAGATCCCTCTGGGATTTCAAAACCGTTCAGAAAGAGGTCTCAAATCTTTTTATTCTGTCTATTTACTTATTATCTTCTCTACCTCATTTCAAAAAGGATCTGAGGCGTCAATACAAGCATTTAAATATTAAGAATAAAAATAACTCAAAGCAACAGAAAAGAGGAAACAATATGAGGTCAGGAGTGTGTGTGTGTGTGTGTGTGTGTGTGTATGTGTTTATCCATCCTCATAACTATTATAAGTGGGTCACAAATGTGGCTCTATGCTTCCTACCATCAAAACTGAAAAAGAAATATAACCTAATGCAAGATTAAAAGGTGAAAATACTGGGGAGAATTCTAGCTTCTCCAGACCCTGAGACGTAATGGAATTTTCCCCAGCAGACATTAAGAGGGTTATTGAATGATTTGCTTGATAATACTTCTAATAATACTATCAGAAGTATATTTTATAGAACATTGCATAAAAAGTGAAGGTTAATAATGCAATTATTGAAGACCCAGACATCCAGTTTTCTGGTTTTCTAGCTTGATCTAGGTATAAAATTTAAAATATTTAAGAAGTCCTTCTCAACGGAGTCAATGCCACCTTCTCAGGGAAATTTGGAAATTTGCGTGGATATTTCTGGTCCTCCCACAAGGGTGGGCAATATTGGCCTTTATTGGGCAGTGGCTGGGAGGTTAGATGGCAGGCAACACACAGGGCGGTCACCAACCACAAGGATTGACCTACAGCCTGCATGCTGGAATGCCCTGCTGGGTGTGCACAGAAGTGAAACATTTGTTTATACAGACTGAAGCCCCAGACCTAACTCTGATTTACATACAAACACATTCTTTGCTGTTCTGTGTCCAAGCACATTGGCTTTTCCAGGAATGCTACCACCATAAAAACAAAGAGAAGACTGTTACTTTGTTTTGTTTGGAATTTTACAATACCAAGAGTTGTTCATTATTTTGGAAAATCATGTCACTTGCCACCTGGGATCTGTCCTTGTGGTATCTGAGTTGCCAGTACAACATTCATTCACCAGTCTGCATCTGCATCTTCATCTGCTGTCCCAATCACGGTGATTCTCCCTATAGGTGCAGACAGTTGACTATTTCATCATGTCTTTTGGAAGAGTTGTGCCCCAGTATGTACACACTGAAATATAAAGGATTTTAAACACAAACTTCTTTTCTTTTGTTTGTTCTTTTACATATGGTTAGGAAATTCTGTTGGTGCTTAGAGTAATTTGTGTAAGTATGTTATATTGTCTAGGAATGTCATTTTCGGATAGTAAGGTGGCCTTTTTATATTAAGGACTGACAGTTGAGGTTGAGAACCACCAAGCCAGATGAATAGACTGCATATCTTCTGGGCATCCTTTGTGTGTAAAATTTCTCCTAAATGAACTTTTAGTAAGAGTTGTCCAGAAAACAGGATAAGGCTGGAGTACAATTGTTCTTTTTTTCTGAATAAGACGAAAAGTTCATGTACTTTAAAAATCCATCAATAGGCTGATACCTTCTTATGAAATTTAAGGAACTAACCAAGACTCCCCACTACATAAATTATTAACCTCCCTCCACTAAGATGATTTGAGGGAGCACCTAAAGGAAGTTTCAAAACTTTTTTAGGAAATGATTCTGAGTGCAACCAACACTCAGAAATTCCCATGATCAAGGAGGAACAAAGTTGTAATGATTTCTGTGTTGTTTATCCACCATGGCAAAGGAAAAATCTCAGATGCACACCATGAATTATGAAATGTGTAGCAATGGAACTTTCTGTTGAAACATTCAAAAGACACAGGTGCACAGAAGTGCAAAACCCACTGAGTTAACTAGGAGGGTTGATCTACTGTTTGGAGTTACTAGATACTCGCCATTTCTACTTTGGAGAATGTCAGAGAAAGACTGTTTATTGCCCCACCTATGACAATAAAACCATTATCAAAAGCAAAAAGGAAATATTTCTTTTTCTATTCCCAATACTGGCAATGGGGTAGGGTGGGAGGTGCTGAGTGTTGGAAGGAGAGTGGAGGAAAGAACAAGAAATCCAGCACATTTCAATGGATTTTTACATAAGGGAGATATGGTTAAAACACAGAAGGGGCCACACTCATCTTTGTCATCTAATATTATCTAAGATATCTGGAGACCCTCACAGTGTTATCAGTGTGCATGATCTGTACATATGACCTCAGGCACCTTAGCCCACAGTGGGTTCCTCAGCACAAAATTGGTGCCAGAGGAGATTATAAATGCTGCAAGAATATTGTTCAAACATATGTGTTTTTTTTGTTTGTTTGTTTGAGATGGAGTTTCGCTCTTGTTGGCCAGGCTGGAGTGCAGTGGCGTGATCTTGGCTCACTTCAGCCTCCACCTGCTGAGTTCAAGCAGTTCTGCTGCCTCAGCCTGCTGAGTAGCTGGGATTACACGTGCCCAACACCACACCTAGATAATTTTTTTTATTTTTGGTAGAGACGGGGTTTTGCCACATTGGCCAGGCTGGTCTCAAACACCTCAGGTGATCTGCCCACCTTGTCCTCCCAAAGCGCTGGGATTATAGGCGTGAGACACCACGTACAAGCACACATTGCGTTTCATTAGGTGACTGAGTTTAATAATATCCCAGAGGAAAATGTATGTGCCTGAAATGTGACTATTACTCAAGTAGAATGCTAGACTAATGTGATAGAGTCTGCCCCTATTTTTGTTATTTCACTCCTGATGGCTTTCAAGCCCCACCCTTCCCTATTTCCCTGCTTGCCCTACATCTGAGCAAAGGTTTAACAAAGCCTGAAAACTCTCTCCAAAATACACAAGGCCTGCCAGCGGGTAGCCCTTGCTCCCGCCCCACAGTAAAAGTCAAAGCCAGCCATACCTCCGTGCTCTCTCAAGCCATTTTTGTACCCGCTTAGGAGTCACCCTGCTCTCTCCAGAAAGCCTCATTATGTGAGGAATAAACTTTTTCACATCCTGCTGGGGTATGTTGCTTTATCAGTCTCAACATCCAAATCAGATTTTGGGTTGGGGGGTGGGGATTCTATTTCTGCCAAGTGACGGCAAGAAAATGAAGACATAAATTTGTAAATTATTTGGGAAAAACAAGAATACACTCTTCAAAACCAAAACATACTGAATTGGAAAGCTAATCTTAGAAGGGTGGCCACAGTTAAACTTCTTTGCACAGAGACATTTTAGACATGAATCTGCTGAACGAAGGGCTTTATACATTTTTGCAGCACAAACTACACTCTGAGCACATTCTGACTGGACAGCACAGAGAAATTTAATAAAGGAGAACAGACTGGCATGAAGCAGAGACTGTCACTTAGAATTGGCCCCGCTCTACAGGTGGGAGGCCCTCCTACATGACTAGACTTTGAATCAGTTGTTCTCTGTGAGAAAGAGACAGGTCTTGGGACCAACAAAGCTGTTCATATTTTATGACTTCACCCCCAAACAGGAAGCAGACTAATCTACTTGTTTGTTTCAATAATACACTGATAAAAGAGAAAATCTCCCCCAAGGCAAATAACTAATTTCAAAAGATCTAAAAAAGCAAAAAAGTCCCTGATGAAATTCAAACTTCCTCTTTTGTTTCACCCTTCTCAAACTTTTCATGTCAACACTCCAGTTATGGACTCTAGCCCAGCTCTGACAAGAAGGTGAGGAGAAATGTCACTTTCTGCAAAATTCAAAATAAAGTAGTCCCCCCTGTTATCGACAGTTTCATTTTCTACGGTTTCAGTAACCCATGGTAAACTGCAGTCCAGAAATATTAAATAGAAAATTCTAGAAATAAACAATTCATAAGTTTTAAATTATGCACCATTCTGAGTGGCATGATGCAATCTCCAATTATCCCACTCTGTCCCACCAAGACATGAATCATTCCTTTGTTCAGCATATCCTCATTGTAGATGCTCTCTGCCTGTTAGTAACCTAGTAGCCCTCTGGGTGATCAGATCACTGTGGCAGTATCTCAGTGCTTGTGTTTACTTTACTTAATAATGGCCCCAAGGTGCAAGAGAAGTGATGCTGGTGTATTGTTATAATTGCTCTACTTTATTATTAGTGATTGTTGTTAATCTCTTATTGTGCCTAATTTATAAACTAAATTTTATGACAGGTGTGTATGTATAGGAAAAAAACATAGTATATATAGGGTTTGGTACTTATCTGAGGTTTCAGGCATCCACTGGGGTCTTGGAATATAGCCCCTGCAGGTAAGGAGGGGCTGCTATATTCCTTAGAATGTGGATTTCTCTCTGTACCCCCCAGAGCCCAGGGCACAGTGGAGGTGCCTCGGCGGCCTTTTACTTGCCAGGTAGGTACTGCCAGGTAAAGAAAGGATTGTGAAGCTAAAATATTTAAACCACTGAATAGTCTTAACACTACTCCCAAGAGAAACATTTAAAAAATTTTCTCCCATATTTGTTCCATGTGCTACTTTAGCTTAACTGGGTTATGTTTATGAGTAAATCTGACAGGGACTTTCTCCATATAAATGGACACTTCTGCCCCTGAAGGGATGGTCCATGAGAAAGCAGATCCAATTAAGATTCCTGTCACTCTGCTGCCTGGCCTGATGCTCTGGTCTCCCAAGAAAAGTATTCTGCTGTGGGGAATACAGTTTCAACGATCATCGAAATGTAATGCACAGTGTTTGCAGCATCAGGGCTCTATATCAAAAAGTCATGTGAACTTACTAGGGAACCAAATGACAATCAGAAAGAAAAAGTTACTATGTGAGACCTCTGACTGAATGAATATTTTAAGATAATTTTCCCTTTTAACAGAGTATCATAGTTTTCTTGATTTCCAAAGGCTTCAAAATATGAATAATAATGGTTATACAATATTTCCTTGTAAAGATTGTACTGAAGCATTCTCTGGGTCAGAGAAGTGTATTTAGGGTGAATATCCCCCAAGAGATGGGTTCTTCTATGATTTTGAGAAGCCAAGGGCTGGAGTTATTGAATAATAAAGAGAAATGCAAAGAACACATATCCCAAGGCATCCTTCTTCAGAAGCCTAGATATGACATAATTGGTTCACAGCTGACAGAGTTAGCAGTGCCTGGAAGTAGGGAATTGTAAAGGGGACTATAAATGTCACTATCATTTGGTGCAGAGTTTCTCTCTCCACTGCGTTTCTGGAATCTCTTCATTAGTCTCCAAGGGACAGAACAGGAGGATAGCTCTCTGGAAATTAAGAGGAAGTTAACTAGGTTTCAACCCTTGCTCCACTACATGTCAGGTATTTATCACAGTGCTTGGCATATAGTCTATATTCCTGGACGTCATCATAGCCAGAGTGTCAAACAATAAACTTTATTGTGGTTTTCAGTCCTATTTGCTTCCCTTTGGGTCCTAAGGTACTCAAATTTCTAGAGGCTTATCCCAAGGCCTTTGTTGCTGTAGTTCTACTTTCCAAGCAAGGCCTCTTCTTTCTATAAAAAGGATCTTGATGTTTTCTGTTCTTCACAATCAGGCTGGGTTTTTTCATTTTGCTTTTGATTGTCTAAAACACCTGCCTGCTCCTGGGTGGCTGACCTCTTGTCTAGTTTGGACTGGGATCCATCTCCCAGGCAACATTTCCATCAGAGTATTTTTCCTCCTTCTTCCTCATGCCTTTTCTACTCAGGACTGGTCTGAAATATTAATAAACTTGGCCAGAGTTTCAAAGTGAGGAGAGTAAGGGAGGCCAGGGTAACAGGATGGGCCCTCTTGCCCACCAAAGTAAGTGGAGTTTGTATTTTCTTAGAGTCACTTCATACTTTTCTCTCTAAGGTAGATCTGCCCAGAGTCAGTCTATGTCACCATTTGCTTCCAACCTTGCTCCTAAAACAAGCCCTACAGAGCAACAGCAGCCTGGCCTCTATGCCCTCCACCACTGGTTCTGCTATAATAATGGCCTCCAGGCATGGCTGTGCAAGGACACCCACGAGGGCTGTACTGCATCACAAGCTCTATTCAAGCAGTGTCCCAAGCAGGGTGTGCCCAGATGAAGGGCACATTTCTCATTAGTGCAAAGGCAGAGTGAATGCTTATGCAGCCCTGTTTGCTACTCAATAGGAAATGCATGCATTTTCAGAATATGTATTAGCATTAAGAGGAAAGTTGGCTTTTTCTTTAAAATTTCCTGGATGAAATCTGTAGGCTAATTTTAAGAAGGCTACACTTTAGAGCAATGTGTAGGAGGAACACACATCTTGCTACACTTAGAGGCATTCATTCATCACTCCCACTCTATACTTCCAATTTGTCTCCAAGACAGCAACAATTTTCAGACACTTAAAATACGTACATTTCATACTATGCATATTACAACTGACTAAACATATAATCAACTGTTAGAAATAGCTATAGGCAGATACACTCGATGTTAACCCTGAATTTTTACAAATCTATATACATATCAAGGCTAAAGACTACATGTCATTGAATGGCCCTAATAGTACATAACAGTTAAGAAACTGAAGAATTATGCTTTCACTCACATTCCTGTGCTCCAACCTTTTTGCTTAATGTTAATGTCAATTCCATAGTAAAAGAAAGCAGCTGTTCACCAATCCCAAGGAAAGTACAATTTCATTATTTTTGCCATCAGCTGTGTCGACGTCTCAAAGGGAAAATAGATTTATTACAAATTAAAGATGTTTAAGAACCAAAATTTCTCGGATGTTGTTCAAGAAAGGCTGTAGAGGTATAAGCTTCTACTCTGTGGCAAAGAGTGATCACACAGAGAGAACAAGTCCAAGCCCTCATGGACTGACTTGAAAAGGCACAGTTTCCAAGTTGAGATAACCACCAAGATAGTGTACTCTGTAAATGCCCAAATACTTTTCTGCCTCCTTCAACAAAGTCTAACAAATATAACTTAATCTTTTCTTAATGACAGAGTATAATCGAAAACGAACAATAGACTTGAAATTAGTAGTACTGGGTTTGCCTAATTGGGCCAAAATATCTGAGAGAATGATCTCAGTCAATTCACTGCATCTCCCTGGGCTTGTCATCTTTCAAGTGGGGTCACAGCATTCCTTAGAGCTGTTTTAAAGATTAGTTTAAACAGCACGCATAAAGTGCCTAGTGCTGTCCCCTGGCTTTTTCAGAGGGTGCACCAGGAAATGTCAGCCCCCTTCCTGTCCCCTCAGCACACAATTTGAACAGATGAATTACTGCTGTATGCCACAGGCTGTCAGATGCCTCTGTGGATGCACAGTCAGAATAAGTCTCTGGTGTTTGGACAGAATAATTGCAGCCCCAGGGCTGGCCCTAGGACTTGCTTTTCTTTCTTTCTTTTTAAAGGCACTTACACCAGATATATTTTCATCTCATTTGGCTTTTTTTTTTCTCATAAAAGTAGAATTTAAGCACCTGAGGCATATGACTCCTGGGCAGTGGGATGTGGCTACCCTTCTGAAAATACCTTCCTGCTTTCCAAGTAGGTTTCTTTGTCTTCAAAAAGTCAGCTCCCTTTCTGCTATCTTCACTTCAGTTCACATTTCATAGATCCTTTGTGTGATAGGAATTACACGCACCCACGCATGTACACACACACAGGCATCAACTTAGCCATTCTGAAGGAAATCACAAAGCAATCAAGCAAGCAATAAGGCAGCCACATATATCCACATGTATATTTTAACTCAGCCTTCCCAGGAATTTGTACTCTTGAGTTTCCTAATACTTCAAACATGCTTTATAGACCATTGTCTCTAAGCTTAAACCGTTCAGTTGCTAATGTAGCTGAGTGCAGATATTATTTACTCGGGTAGTTTTACAAAAAAAAAAAAAAGTTACTATTTCATCTCCATGGCACACCTATGAGGAGCTATGGGTTTTCAATCTCACTCTAGAGATGGGTACATACAGGTGTGAGCGCATGTAATTCAGGTATAAAAAGAGAAATAATAAGGAACAATTTAGAGATGGTATCTTTCTTCACATCTGTAAACCAAAAAACACAAAATACATGATTTACTCACCTCACTAGGAATATATTTTGGCAACTCTGTGAATGATAATGGCCTGCCTTAATTTCCTAAGGCTGGAAATTTGGCGGGGCTAATCCTGAATTTGTGATCCACCACTTTTCTTTCTCCTGTTATACTTTCTACTTGATTGATGGCTTATTTCCTTTACACTTAGTAGTTTCTTCTAGCTGCTAGAGTTGCCTCAATTATTCTAAGACACATATCTTAAACTCTACTAACTCCAGAAAAGAGAATAAATGATATCATACATTTTAATAAGCCTCTAAAGAAAAGTTAGTGAAAAACAGAGACTACAAAGACAACAGAAAAGATTAATGAAAGTGAGACTTCATTCTTTGAAAATATACAGGCAACAAAACTTTAGCCAGACTAAGAAAAAAAGAGAAAAGATTCAAATAAATAAAATCAGAAATGAAAGAGAAGATATTACAACAGATATCACAGACATACAAAAGACAAGAGACTGTTATGAATAATTATACACCAAAAAATTGGACAATCTAGAAGAAATGGATAAAGTCCTTGAAACATACAACCTAGCAAGACTGAATTAAAAAGTAATAAAAAATCTGAACAGACCAATAGCAAGTAAGGAGATTATATCAATACTATTAATAAAAAATATTTCCCAATAAAGAAAAATCTAGGACCTTACAGCATCACAGCAGAATTCTACCAAACATTTAAAGAAGAACAAATATCAATCTTTCTTAAAACTCTTTCAAAAAATTAAAGAAGGAACACTTTCAAATTCATTTTATGAAACCAGCATTATTCTGATACCAAAGCCAGACAAAGACACTACAAGAAAAGAAAACTTCAGGCCAATATCCATGATGAACATGCATGCAAAACTCCTCAAGAAAATACTAGCAAACCATATTCAACAGCACAGTGAATGATTAAAAGAATCATTCACTATGATCAAGGGAGATTTATCCCTGGGATGCAATGATGATTCAACATACGCAAATATTAATAAATAAATGTAGTATACCATATTAACGGAATGACAGACAACAACCATATGATCATCTGACTAGATACAGCAAAAGCATTTGACAAAATTCAGCATCCTATCATGATAAAAACTTTGAAAAAGTTAGGCATAGAGAGAAATGTGTCTCAATACAATAAAGGCCATACATGAAAAGTCCAGAGTTAACATCATACTCAATGGTGAAAAGTTGAAAGCTCTTCCTTTAAGATCAGAAACAAGACAACTATGCCCATTTTGACCACTTCTACTCAACATAGTACTAGAAGTTCTAGCCAGAGAAATTAGACAAGAAAAAAAAAAAAACACAACTGAGAACTTGAATAGTTGGCAATCTTGTGCAAAAAGAACAAAGCTAGAGCCATCACAAGAAGATGAGAAAATAAATAACCCAATCAAAAAATTGGCAAAGGACCGAATAGACACTTGTCAAAAGAAGACATACAAATGGCCAACAGATATATGAAAAAAATTCATCATCATTAGTCATCAGGGAAATGCAAATGAAAACCATGGTGAGATATCACCTCACCCCTACTATATAAAAAGACAATAGATAACAAGTATTGGGGAGGGTGTGGAGAAAATTAAACCCTTGTGCACTGTTAGTGGGAATGTAAATTAAGACAACCATTATGTTAAACAGTATGGAGGTTCTTCAAAAAAGTAAAAATAAAATTACCATATGAACCATCAATCCTATTTCTGGGTAACAGCCAAAGGAATTGAAATTATTATGCTATAGAGATATCTGTATACCCATGTTCACTGCAGCATTATTTGCAGTAACTAAGATATGAACGCAACCTAGTTGTCTGTCATCAGGTGAATAAATAAAGAAAAGATGGTATTTACACACAACATACTGCTCTTTAACTTTAAGAGGCAGAGAAATCCTGTCATTTGCAATGACATGGATGAACCTTGAGGACACTATGTTAAGCGAAATAAGCCAGGCCCAGAAAGACAAATACTTCATGATCTCACTTACATGCTGAATCTAAAAAAAGTTGAACTCATAGAAGTAGCAAGTAGAATGATGGTTACCAAAGGCTAGGGGAGGGTGTTTTCTTGTCCATTTAGTGTTGTTATAAAGGAATACCTGAGATTGGGGTAATTTATATAAGAAAAACGTTTATTTGGCTCATGGTTCCGCAGGTTAAACAAGAAACATGGCTCCAGCATCTGCTTCTAGTGAGGGTTTCAGGCTGTTCCCACTCATGGGACAGGGGAAGCAGAGCTGGCATGTGCAGAGATCACATAGTAAGAGAGGAGGCAAGAGAGTGGGAAAGAGGTGCCAGGCTCTTTTTAATAAACAGCTCTCTCAGGAATTAACAGTGAGAACTCACTCACACCCTGAGAGAGAGCATCAGTCTATTCATGAAGAATCAAGCAACATGACCCAAACATCCACCTACAGACCCCACCTCCAACACTGGGGATCAAATTTCAACATGAGATTTGGAGAGGACAAACATCCAAACTATAGCAGGGGTGGATGGGCTAAGGGGAGATGTTGATCAAAAGGGTATATAGTTTCAGTTAGACAGCAGGAATAAGCTGTAGTGATCTACTTCACAGAATGGTAACTATAATAAATAATAATGCATTATATAGTTCAACATTGCTAGAAGAGTACATTTAAAATGTTTTCACCACAAAAAAATAGGTAGGTGAGGTGACAGATTTATTAATTAGTCTGATTTAATCATTCCACATTGTAAACATATATCAGAACATCACATTTACATCACGTAAGTATATAGAATTATTTGCTAATTAAGAATAAAATTAAACAAAAATAAAATTCAGTAGAAAAATGAGCTCCCACACATTCTTCAAGACCCAAATACCACCCTCTCTTTAAAATTTTGTACTGGTAGCCACACTTGACCACATGCATCCTTTTCCCACTCTGTTTTGTATTCTGCTTCTGTTATAACTCTAACACCAGTGAGGATTTTAATTATATATTTAATTATGTATGCCTCTCTTTCTCTCATTAGGATGCGCGCCTCTCAAGAGAAGACGTTTTCATTTTAGCATAGAAGATAATGAATCCAAGTTGGATGAAATGGTGCTAAAGAACAAAATTTATAAAAGGGGAGCTAAACATTCAGTCTGTATTTGAATTGATTTATTTGAGTAGTTCTCAAATGTAAATGGATATCCTCTGATGTCCTATAAATCCTATAACAATTTTAGTCATGAATGTATTAGGATTTCAAACCATCAAAATCTACTAATCTAAATGCCTTCAATTCTGACTCTGAGATATGTGGAAGACACGGTACCAAGACGTTGGACATAAATTTTGGGGGCTCTAAATTTTTTGTTTTGTTTTTAAGACAATAAAGCCATGCTTGAGTCACTGAGCTTCAGTGATAACAATGAGAATCCATTATCTTGCAAACTCTTTCCCTTATGATAGTTCTTTAAGATATTCAAAAAATCACACCAGCAAACACTAAGTTAAATTTATAATATTATGTTCACTGTATCATATTTAAAAATCAAATTGCTTTACTTACCTTTCAATAACTTTAGTCATAAAATTAAGTGGATGTGAATCTTATTTTTAACATCAAAATGAGTAACAAGAACAATAACTAAACCTCATACCTCAAGGATAATCTCCTTTGGTTAGGTGTAGTTAAAATATTAAACCTTTCAGATCACGTTTAATACCATACCTGTCCTGTGTATGCAAACTCCAGAGCCTGCTTTAAGCCAAGGCTGGTCACACCGTGCAAATTAACCTCATCAGCTCCACTTTCCACCATACAAAGACTGAACATTGCCTGAGGTGAGGAAAGAAAGAAAGACAGTTATGAGACTTTGAAAGCAAGGGAGCAAGACAAAATTCTAGAGAGACTAGGGAAAACAAAGTTTTACAAATTAATAATTGATTTTGATTTTTGAAATGCTTCTACAAAGTGTCATTGACACAAACTACTGCAAATCATCTTGATGTCTGAACAGTTACAATAACAGTACACACAGGATGGCACTCCTCACTATATACAGTACTTCCATATGTAATACACAGTCTCATTTTGAGGTGATAGTATTTAGGCTCACCGAACTCTCTTTCTCTTGGTCCTGGATTCTCATAGCTACCAAGTTATATGCAGCAGTCCCAAATATCCTGCCCAATAGGACACGAAAAGCCTTCATCTCCTGACTTCTCTGCTTTTTTCTGCCTCAGTCCAATGAAACAGCTAGTTCCTCTCATCTGCCATTGTATTAGTTCATTTTCATACTGCTATAAAGAACTGCCTGAGGCCGGGCGCGGTGGCTCAAGCCTGTAATCCCAGCACTTTGGGAGGCCGAGACGGGCGGATCACGAGGTCAGGAGATCGAGACCATCCTGGCTAATACGGTGAAACCCCGTCTCTACTAAAAAATACAAAAAACTAGCCGGGCGACGAGGCGGGCGCCTGTAGTCCCAGCTACTCGGGAGGCTGAGACAGGAGAATGGCGTGAACCCGGAAGGCGGAGCTTGCAGTGAGCTGAGAGCTGGCCACTGCACTCCAGCCTGGGCGGCAGAGCAAGACTAAAAAAAAAAAAAAAAAGAACTGCCTGAGACTAGGGACTTATAAAGGAAAGAGGTTTAATTGACTCACAGTTCAGAATGGCTGGGGAGGCCTCAGGAAACTTACAATAATGGTGGAAGGTGAAGGGGAAGCAAGGCATGTTTTTCACAAGGCAGCAGAAAGAAGAAGTGCGAAGTGAATGCGAAGAGCCCTTTATAAAACCATCAGATCTTGCGAGAACTCACTCACTATCACGAGAACAGCATGGGGAAATCACCCCATGATTCAATTACCCTCCACCTGGTCTCTCCCTTGACACGCGGGGATTATAGGGACTATAGGGACTACAATTCAAGATGAGATTTGGGTGGGAATACAAAGCCATGTATCACACACTCCATTTCAGTGGTTCTCAAAGTGTAGCCCTTGGACCAGAGACATCAGCATCACCTGGGAACATGTTTGAGTACAGACTCTCAGGTCCCCACTGCAGACT
This sequence comes from Rhinopithecus bieti, assembly GCF_001698545.2. Taxonomy (NCBI): domain Eukaryota; kingdom Metazoa; phylum Chordata; class Mammalia; order Primates; family Cercopithecidae; genus Rhinopithecus; species Rhinopithecus bieti. The sequence goes on along the minus strand of NW_016808492.1, from coordinate 1,712,389 downwards.
TATTGAAACTGATACTCCAAGTGGGGCCCAGCAATCTGTATTGTAATAGGACCTCCAGGTGATTCTTATGCCCACTTGAATTTGAGAACCACTAAGCTATTCAGTGCAAGTGAATTTGCCCCCAACCAATTCTCCAAATGGCCAATTTATTGCAAATTAGTATGTCAAATGAAAATCTGAAATTAAAAAAACAAAAACTTGCCTAATTAACAAAATGCATGAGTTTCCATAAAAAATTTAAAAAGGCAAAAAAAAAAAAAAAATACAACCTGAACTAATTTGTGCCACTGTTAATCTTTGACTTAAAGAATATATAAAGAGATTCAATTTTGTTATACTGATAATGAAGAGAAGTTCTGTGGGGAACTGTTCCCTGAGATTTTGCAGTTAGCTAACTTCATATAGTAGCAAAAAAAAAAAAAAAAAACCTCTAATGCTATATGGTTATTTAGGTCCATGCTGATTTTTTTAATTAAAAAATGTGATATTTTTTTACTGTTTGCCAATGTATCAATATTCATCTTTTAGAATTTTATTTGTGTATTTAAATTTTAATCAATGCCTAAGGAATGTACATATTTCAGGTACATATGATAAGTTAATATAGTCACAATTTTTATTGACCAAAATCAGCGTTATTTGAGTTATCTATCACCTTAAAAGTATCTTTTCTTATATGCTTGAAACATTCAAATTATTCTCTTCTAGCGATTTTCTTTTCTTTCTTTCTTTTTTTTTTTTTTTTTGAGATGGAGTCTTGCTGTGTCACCCAGGCTGGAGTGTAGCGGCCCAATCTCGCCTGACTGCAACCTCTGCCTCCCAGGTTCATGAGATTCTCCTGCCTCAGCCTCCCGAGTAGCTGGGATTACAGGTACCCGCCACCACTCCTGGCTAATTTTTGTATTTTTAGTAGAGATGAGGTTTCGCCATATTGGCCAGGCTGGTCTCGAACTCCTGACCTTGTGATCCACCTGCCTCAGCCTCCCAAAGTGCTGGGATTACAGGTGTGAACCACCGTGCCCAGCTCCTTTCTAGCTATTTTCAAGTGTACAATAGATTACTGTAAACTATAGTCACTCTATTCAATATCCCCATCATCCTCCCCCTCCCAACGACCCTTCCCAGCCTACTGGGTAGGGTAACCACCAGTCTACTCTGTCTTCATGAGATTCACTTTTTTTTAAGCTCTCACATATGAGTGACGATATACATTATTTGTCTTTTTGTGCTTGGCTTATTTCTCTTAACATAATGACCTCTAGTTTCATCCACATTGCTGCAAATGACAGGATTTCATTTTTTTTATAACTTTTTTTGGGTATATATACCACATTTTCTTTGTCCATTCATTCACTGATGAGCACTTAGTTAATTCCATTTTCCTTTTTTTTTTTTTTTTTTTTTTTTTTTTTTTTTGAGACAGAGTCTTGCTCTGCCACCCAGGCTGGAGTGCAGTGGCATGACCTCAGTTCACCGCAACCTCCGCCTCCTGGGTTCAAGCAATTCTGTTTCCTCAACCCCCCAAGTAGCTGGGGCTACAGTCACGTGCCACCACACCCGGTTAATTTATGTATTTTTAGTAGAGATGGAATTTCACCATGTTGGCCAGGCTGGTCTCGAACTCCTGACCTCAGTTGATCCACCTGCCTCAGCCTCCCTGAGTGCTAGAGTGCTGGGATTACAGGTATGAGCCACTGCACCTGGCCCAATTCCAAATTTTGACTATTGTGAATACTGCTACAATAAACATGGGAGTACAGATATACTGATTTCCTTTCTTTTGGATATATAATATGTATTTTACAATATACTGATTTCCTTACTTCTGAATATATACCCAGTGGTAAAATTGCTGAGTCATATGCAAGTTATATTTTTAGTTTCTTGAGGAACCTCCATTCTGTTCTCCATAGTGGCTGTACTAATTTATTCCCATCAACAGAGTACTAGGCTTCCCCTTTCTCCCTATCATTGCCGGAATCTGTTATTGCCTCTCTTTTTGATGAAAGCCATTTTAACTGGGGTGAGGTATTTCACTGTAGTTTTGATTTGTATCTTCTGATGCTCAGTGACCTTCAGTATTTTTCTAAATATATCTGTTGGACATTTGTATGCCTTCTTTTAAGAACTATCTAATTTTGCCCATTTTTAAATTGGATTTTTTTTTTTTTTTTTTTTTTTTTTTGGCTAGTGAACTGTTTGAACTTCTTATATATTCTGGTTATCAATCCCTTGTCAGATGGTAGTTTACAAATATTCGTCCCCATTCTGTGGGTTGGCCCTTCACTTTGTTGATTGTTTCCTTTGCTGTGTAGAAGCTTTTTAGCTTGATGAAATTCCATTTGTCTATTTTTGCTTTGGTTGCCTGTGTTTTGGGGGTCTTAATCCCAAAAAGCCTTTGCCCAGACCAATGTCCTGTAGCATTTCCCCAATATTGTCTTCTAGTTATTTCACAGTTGGGGCCTTAGATTTAAGTCTTTAGTACATTTTGATTTGATTTTTGTGTATGGTGAGAGATAAGGGTGTAGTTACATTCTTCTGCATATAGTTATGCAATTTTCCCAGCACCATGTATTAAAAAGACTCTCTTTTCCCCATTGTATGTTCTTGGCACCTTTGCAAAGATAAGTTGTCTGTAAATGTGTGGACTTATATTTGGATTCCCTATACTATTCCATTGATCTATGTGTCTGTTTTTATGCCAGTACCAGGCTGATTTAGTTACTATAGCTTTTTAGTACATTTTGATATCTGATAGTGTAACATCTTTGTTCTTTTTGCTCAGGGTGGCTTTGGCTATTTGGAGTTTTTGTGGTTCCACTTATATTTAAGATTTTTTTTCTATTTCTGTGAAGAATGTCATTGGAAATTTGCTATGGATTGCACTGAATCTGTAAACTACTTTGGGTAGTATTGTTATTTTAGCAGTATTAATTATTCTTATCCATGAACATGGAATATCTTTCCCTTTTTTTGGCATCATCTTCTTTCATCAGTGTTTTATAGTTTTCCTTGTCTAGATATTTTACTTCTTTGGTTAAATTGATTCCTAGGTATTTTATATTCTTTGTACTATTGAACTAATAGGATTTTATTTTAACAAATGTACTTTTTTATCCTCACAAGTCTATACATTTTAAATTAATATGTATAAGATGAACAATATAAACTGATGACCCATTATTCCTTGTAGAGATCTTCGTTTCCATCTCACTGCATTAGAGAGTTTTATGTTTTCATAATGAAAAGGATTATTTTGAGAGCTTAATTTATGGTTAAACTTTTACTGTTAGAAACACTAAATTATTGCTCTCTTGCCATTTAAGAAATTTTCCAAAATAGATTTTAAATACAATTTGAAAAAATAAAATAACATTCAGAATATCTTAAAGCTATTGGGAGTATTTAACATATAATATATTCAATTATATTTGATATATTAAAAGCTAACATTCATAATGTATTTAACTTTCAGAAATTTATCATAAATTTTAAAATTGAACATTTTCAGAACTGAGGATGTTCCACATAGTACAGCTTAGTGCCAAGAGAAATTGCCTTGACCACTATATCCCCCTGTAGGGGAAAAGAGCAGGAGGACTCCTATAGTCTTTGCTGTTAAAGATCGCCAGTCTTCACCAACACAAACCCCAGCTGACAGAGATGCCTGGAGCCCATGCTTTTGCATACCGTGGAGCTGGAGGGGGTCACTCTGGCACCCTGCACCTGGTATGACTTCACATGAGCCCACACCCGGCTGTGATGTCACTTCTCTTGCACCTGCATCAGGACCTGGCAACCCCACGCACCACGACAGTGTCACACAATTCCCAAAACCACTGCCCCTGCACACCCCTCAGAACTTGCATTGGACCCACAACCACCACACACCCCACCCATCATCACACCTCAGGTGATTATTTAAGAACCACCACACACCCCACCCATCATCACACCTCAGGTATCATTACACCTCAGGTGAAAGTCTTCCCCACCAAAGCCAGTCTGTAATACTGAAAGATATAACTGCTCCTTCAAATGTTCAGACACCAATGCAAGGCTACAAGGAACATGAAATGTCAGGGAAACCTAACATCACTAAAGGAAATGATAATTTCTAGTAATGATACCGAAGAAATGGAGACCTGTGAATTGCTTGACAAAATTATTGTTTTAAGAAATTATCACTGAACACAGATAGACAACTCAATAATATCAGGAAAATAAAACATAAACAAAAGGGAAAGTTAGAGAAATGTAAATTTTATGTAATACACAAATGAAAGGGAAAATTAGAGAAATGCAAACCACAAAAATGAAGCAAATTCTGAAGCTGAAGAACACAATAAATGAAACCAAAAAAATGCAACAGAGAGCTTCAATACCAGACTTGATCAAGCAGAGGAAAGAATTAGTAAACTTGAATACTGGTCATTTTAAATTATCCAGTCAGAGGACAAAAAAGAAAAAAGAGTAAAAAGGAGTAAAGAAAACCTATGGCTTTTATGAAACAGTATCAAGTAAATCAACTTATATTATGAAAGCTTAATAAAAAGAAGAGAAATAGAAAGGAGAAGAAAGATTATTGAAAATGAATAACTACCAAAAACATTCCAAATCAGGGGAAGGAAGTGGACATCTGGATTGATGAACCCCAAAGAATCCTAAATAAGTTGAATACAAAGAGATCTGCACCAGGATACGTTATAATTACATTTTCAAAAGTTAAAGACAGAGAATTTTGAAAGAAGCAAAAGAAAAGTGACTTGTCACGTATAAGGGAACCATCTCCATGAGACAATCAGTGGATTTTTTTAGAGAAATATTGCAGGCCAGAAGAGAGTGGGATGATACATTCAGAATACTGAAAAAAAAAAAAAAAAAAAAACTACCAAGAATACAATATCTGGCAAAACTATCCTTTAAAATAAATGAAAGAGAAAATCTTTCCCAGGGAAACAAAACTGAGAGAGTTTGTCACTCCTAAACCTATTTTACATGAAATGGCTAAGGGGGTTCTTCAAATTGAAACAAAAACATGCTGAACAGTAACGTGAAAGCATAAGAAAACATAAATATCACTGGCAAAAGTAAAGATATGGACAAATACATAATAATGTAACACTGTAATGGTGGTGTGTAAGTTACTTTTACCTCAACATTTAAAAGATAAAAGACCAAAATTTGTTGATGGATACACAATATAAAAAGAAGTAAACTCTGACTACAAAAACACAAAGTTTGGGGAGGTAGTAAAAGTGGAGAATTTTTGTGTGCAGTTGAGTTAAGTTATCAACTTAAAATAGACCATTGTAACTACAAGACATTTTATGACAGGCTTGAGGTAACCACACAGAAAAAAAAAAAAACTTATAATAGATATACAAAAGATAAATAGAAAAGAATCAAAGCAAATACTACAAAAATAATCAAATAACAAAGGAAGATAGCAAGAGAAGATGAGAGACCACTTTCATTCAACTTAGTACTGGAAGTCCTACCCAGTGCAATTAAACAAAAAAAAAAAGGAAATAAAAAGCATCCAAACTGGAGAGGAAAAAGTGAAATTATCTCTGCAGATAATATGATTATATATGTAGGAAACGCTGAAGATTCAACCAAAAAACAATGTTAGAACTAATAAATGAGTTTAACAAAGTTTTTTGGTGCAAAATTAACATTCAAAAATCAGTAGTATTTCTGTATACAAACAGGAAAGTAATAAACAGGAAAGTACTTTTAATAAATAAAAGTAAATAAAAAAGAAATTTAAGAAAACCATCCCATTTAAAATAAAGAAAATACTTAGGCATAAATTTAATTAAAGAAGTGAAAGACTTGTTAACTGAAAGTTATAAAACACTGGTGAAGGAAATCAAAGACACAGATAAAATGGAAAGACATCTGTGTCTACAGATTAAAAAACAATGTGTTAAAATGTTCATACTACTCAAAGTGATCTATACGTTCAACACAACCCCTACCAAAATCCAAGTGGCATTCTTTATAGAAATAGAAAAAAAAATGATAAAATCAAATGGAACCACAAAAGACACTGAATAGCCAAAGAAATCTTAAACAAGAACATGCTGGAGGCACCATACTTCCTGATTTCAAAATATATTACAAAGCTACAGTAATCAAAACAGTATAGTACTGTCATAAAAACAGATATATAGACCAACTAACAGAATAGCCCGGAAATAAATCCATGCATCTGTGGTAAACTGATCTTTGACAGGGTGCCAAGAACACACAATAGGGAAAGGACAGGCTCTTCAATATATGGTGCAAGGAAAACTTGATATCTGCATGCCAAAGAATAGAATTGAGCCCTTATCTCATATCATATGCAAAAATTAACTTAAATGTGTTAATGACTTAAATGTAAGACTTAAAACAATAAAGAAGAAAATGTAGGGGAAAGCTCTTTGACATTGGTCTAGGTAATAATTTTTCAGATATGACACCAAACTACTGGCAATAAAAGCAAAAATAAGTGGGCTTGCATCAAACTAAAAACTTATGCATACCAAAGGAAACAATCAACAGATTAAAATGGCAACCCACAGAATGGGAAAAATATTTGCAAACCATATATCTGATAAAGCGTTAATATCCAAAAATATTTAAGGAACTCACAAAATGCAATAGCAAATAAATAAATAAATAACTGAACTTTAAAATGGTCACAGGACCTGAATAGACATTTTTCCAAAGAAGGCATACAAATGGGCAACAGGTATATAAAAAGATGCTCAACATCACTAATCGTCAGGGAAAAGTAAGTAAAAACCACAATGAGGTGTCTCTTCACATCCGTTAGAATAATTATTACCAAAAAGACAAAAGATAATTGTTAGTGAGGTTGTAGAGAAAAGGGAATCCTTGTTTATTGTTGGTTGGAATGTAAATTGGTACAGCCATTATGGGAAACAGTAGAGAGGGTACTAAAAAATTTTTTTAAAGAACTACCTTATGATCTAACAATCTCACTTCTGGGTATGTATGCAAAGAAAATGAAATTAGTATCTCAAAGTGATAGCCACACTCCCATGGTTATTGCAGCATTATTTACAATAGCCACAATATGGAAACAATCTTAATGTCCCTCAACGAATATATGGATAAAGAAAATGTGAGATATACACATACACACGAACATTATTTAGCCTTAAAAAAGAAGAAAATCCTGCCATTTGCAACAATATGGATGAACCTGGAAGACATTATGCTAAGTGAAATAAACTAGACACAGAAAGACAGATATTGAATGATATCACATTATATAGGCATATTTTGGAAATAGAGTGGGTTTAGTTCCAGACCACCTTAATAAAGCAAATATCATAATACAACGAGTCATACATATGTTTTGGTTTCCCAGTACATATAAAAGTTATGTTGACACTATACTGTGGTCTATTAAGTATACACACAAAGTGAAGAGCGCCTGACATATGGCAAGTTCTTAGTAAAATTTATATTTTGTGGTAACAATAAAATGTAGTGAAGTTTCTTTTAAGTATTCCCTGATTAAAAGGACTGATATATTAGGAGAAGCACCAGTTTCTGTTGTTGTTTTTTTTTAAATCAAGTGTGACTATAGATAAAAAAGGCTAACAGGAAATTAGAGTTAAGTAGATTTTGTTTATGCATTTGTAGAAGATTACCTGAAATTCCAAAATTAAAAAACAGATCACAGTTAAATAAAAACCTTTAGTTTATAAAATGTTGAATTTGCTTCTAAACTTCTTGAAAAGAACCTGAAAGAAATTTCAGTTGTTTTCAGTGTCTGCTTTTTATTACATGGGTGGTTAAGTTTTTAACACTCCCCACACCAACCAAGTTCTTTTTTCCAATCTTCCAAATTGTAATTGCACCTGACATGCTAACCACCTGCTTGCCACCAATCCGGTATGTACAGCAGGACTCAAATAGCTTAAACTGCAGAAGAATATTCTGGGTTAATGAAATGGAAAAACTTCCTAAGAACAAAGGTTAAAAAAATAAAATAGGCTGCCAAAGGCGTTTTAAAAATCTACATTTCTAGGGTCTTTCAAAAGTAATCAGGGTAACACTGGCATAGAATAGGGATCCTCAATCAGAGGGTTAGTAGAGTTGGGAGGAAAACACAATTCCTTAAATAATGTATATCTATATTTGCACGTTTGTATGTGCAATAAAGAGACACCATATTGGTAATTATTTTATATCAGTACAATTAAATGCATCTATAATTGCTATATTAGAGAGTATGATTGTAGAGGGAAAAAATAGACTTAATTTTATCCTGTTTACATAAGTATTTTTTTCGATCATTGCAATGAACATGTATTACTTATGTATTTCAAACAATTCCCTTTTAAAACTTTGTTTTATTTTAATGTTCAGAACTATACAGGAAGATACATCTGGTTCTATAACCTACTGGTCATGTGGGCAATTTATCTTGGAACTTTGGCTAATTTGTTACCTTCTCTGAGCCTCAGGCCCTTTATCTGTAAAATGGAAATAATACCAACTTCACAGGGTTGTCATAGGTTTAAATACAATTATGCTTAATGTCAGGCATAATATATGGCACACAGTAGATGTTTAATAAGTAGAAACTGTTGCTATAATCTAGGTTGAATGTCTCACTGTCCCATGTCTCCCTTTGATTCCAACTGAAACGAGAGCTGAGAAACAGCACCCTCCACTCAACTGCTGACTAAATCCATTCATTTCAAATAGTTTCCAAACGACAGTCTCACTCTAAATCCCTATCTCTGGCAGGACTTCACTTTTGCAACATACTCCTAGACTTCTACTTTATGGAATGACCCCATTACAAAAATCATCACCATCACTTCTATAAATACAGAAATTCCACTTTGACATCACATCATACTGTTTCAGAAATTTAATGTTGCCCAGGCACCGTAGGTCATGTCTATAATCCTACCACTTTGGGAGGCTGAGGCTGGAAGTTCACTTGAGGCCAGGAGTTTGAGACCAGGCTGGGTAACATAGGGAGACCCTATCTCTACAGACAATTAAAAAAATTAGCTGAGCATGGTGGTATGCACCTGTACTCCCAGTTACTCAAGACGGTGAGGCAGGAGGATTGCTTGACGCCAGGAGTTAGAGGCTGCAGTGAGCCATGATCACACCACTGCATCCCAGCTTGGGCAAGAGAGTGAGACTCTATCTCAAAAAATAATAATAATGTTAAAAAGGTAATGCTTATCACAATTTTTAAAAACCATAATTAACCTAAAGATTAAAAAAGGGGAACTATTATATCAAGGTCAATGTCTTGGATATAATAAATTTAAAAGACATCTCAATTAGGAATGCCTCATTGGATATCACTTGGTGACAAGGAAGAACTTGGTCATTTGGCACAGTGAAACACCAGTTGCCTTGTCTATTCGAGCTAGTGAAACAATGTCCAGAAACCTGCTAGAGACCACGAGGAAGGCCAAAGTCTCCTTGGCAGCAAAAGAGGTGATGAGACCAATAGCAATATTTTTAAGCATATAACATCTTGAAAAGGTAGACTGCAGGCTCCATGAAGGCAGGTGCCATATCTCCTTTTCTCACTGTGGTTCTCCCAGATCCTAGGAGCACATACATGCAATAAATACAGCAAATGAATGAATCAACCAACATGATATTCAGAACTCATCTACAGATGATGTCCTACCACACTACAGTGCCATAAACAAAAAGAATTCATTCTATGTAACAGAGAATGTTCTGCATGAAAGGTGTTTTAGGTACCAAAATGTCAAATTGTAACTAAAGAGAAAGAGCATCCACTGTAAGCTAAACATTTGAGAAACACAAGTGAGTTCAAAGCTAGACACTTAGAAAAAAAAGAACATATGTCAATGTTCTCTATCAAGTCACAACATTCTGCCAAAGCATGGGATAAAGTTCTGCTTAGAAATATGAAAGCATTGCACAGACTCATGCTTGGTTCACAAGATTTTGCCTTTGGGAGAGTCTCAGCCAGGCTGAGATTTACAGTCATCACAGCTCATTTGTGGCTGATAATGTGCTGCCACCAATACAAACCTTTCTAATTGAAAACCTAGTTTGTGAGTATATAATCCACTTTAAGTGCTTACCACAGAGGCATGGTATGGATTTATGATGTGTTATTCCCTCTTTATTTCACACAGATATGACGCAAATTGAGTCCTAAAATCACAGTATGTGAAGTTTTTTTTTTTTTTTTTTTTTTTTTTTTTTGAGATGGAGCCTGGCTCTGTTGCCCAGGCTGGAGTGCAGAGGCACAATCTCTGCTAACTGCAAGCTCCACCTCCCAGGTTCACGCCATTCTCCTGCCTCAACCTCTTGAGTAGCTGGGACAACAGGCGCCCGCCACCACGCCCAGCAGCTAATTGTTTGTATTTTTAGTAGAGAAGGGGTTTCACCGTGTTAGCCAGGATGGTCTTGACCTCCTGACCTCGTGATCTGCCCGTCTCGGCCTCCCAAAGTGCTGTGATTACAGGCGTGAGCCACCGTGCCCGGCCGTGAAGTTTTTTTGAGTCATGTTAGTTGTTATGCAGACACAAGATTAGTTACAGCTACATTTTAGGGTGGTACCTTATGACACAAAACTGACAAAAATTCTACTACATCTTCATAGATAAGTAAAATGACAGATGATAGACTTTTTAAAGCATCTGGTAAAATATGACCTTTTTACCTGCCAAACTGTGCAGCTTTGGAGTTACACTGAACACAGGCAAAACCACTGCGACTCCCATTTTATCAAGAATACATATAATCTTACAGGTGAAATAACTGAATTGTTTGGAGGTACATTCAACCCTTACATTTTACGAGCATTAAACAGAGTTAAATGAAAGTAAACAGACATGTCTAAGGAAGTCATTGAAAAGAGCAACTTGCAGTGATGACAGTATATCCATTACAACTTACATCTTCTATATGCCCACTGTTACATAATTAGTGATGTTTACAGTGGCCATGAGGCATTACAGAGATTTGAACTAACTTCTGAATCAACAAAGATTACATTTTGATCAATTTAGTGTTAATGGTTATTAGCCTTTATTACATTTTGGTTACACCTCACATACAGAATGGGTAGTAAATCTCAGTTAATGAGACCATTCAATTAACTGCAATAGCCCATTCCCTCCCATTAGGGAGAAGAGGGTCCCACTCACAGTCAAATTGGACTATTTACCTCCTTTATCTTGCAAATGAATAAAGTAACTCAATCCATCTGGGGAGCTAAATGGTCTGAAAGAGTGAGGATGTTTGGTTGGTGGTTTTCTTCCTCTTTATAATTGTTTTAATTGTTCCTCCCATAGTATAATAATACTCTCAGAGAATAAAATAACACAAGACAAACTAAAACAGTAAAATTATATTACTATAAATATAATTAGGCAACAGAAATTAATATCTCTAAAATACAATTTTCCCTCACCTTAACCACATAAAATAAAGATCCATCTTATATGCTAAAAATTATGTTACATATTGTTTTTTTCTAAAATCTTCAAATATGTAGCTTGTTTATTTAAAGGATCTAGCTGCGTTTCACAGCTTTGCTCTTGGCACAGTTGCTTCCTAAATTAACTATACAGTGATAATGAGCCCTTCAAAACAAGCATCATTATGGTTTATCCTGTCTGTTTAGAATTCTCCTCCTCCTGAATGTGGCCATGTTTCAATGACCTGGGTCTTCTGGGAGAGAAAAGGGTGGCATAAAAAAAGGACACAAGGCCGGGCGCGGTGGCTCAAGCCTGTAATCCCAGCACTTTGGGAGGCCGAGACGG
>NW_016808492.1:1695666-1700011 GCF_001698545.2 Rhinopithecus bieti | reverse complement strand
AAAAAAAAAAAAAAAAAAAAAAAAAAAAAGGACACAAATCAAGTTGTTTCTTAGCCAAAGTTATGGTAATTGTGAAGGCCAGAAACTGCTGCTCACCATGCAGTTGGATAACACAAAATTTGTCCTTGCCAGTCTTTCCATCTTCTGGAAGGTGGCATCCACACATTTGACTTTGGCCTTGGGTTGCCCTCTCAGATCCCTATGGTTCTCCTTATTCCTCTGGTGATTCTGTTACTTTCCAGTTGTATCCCCTGAACATGGGATCACAATATATTCCTACCCACCATACAAAGAAGTCCATTGTTTAATCTGTCACAAATTTGCCTCTTTCAGATGTTTAGGGATGGCACTTTTACTCTTTCTTAATGAATACATTTGCTAAACCATTATTGAATGAATCAAATTAATTGAAGAGGCTGTTTGATCTCCCTCATATGGCAGCCAATGGCACAATCCTGCTTTTCACAAACTTCTAAGGACACCCCGACTGAGACATAACCTAGATTTCCTGCATTTTGACAGCTGTCCTAAGACAGAATCTGGGACTTGCACAAAGGAATGACTGAGCAGTTGTGATTAGAGTCTGCATGGATCAGAGAAAGTATGAAAAAAGGAAATTTTTTTTAGAGAACAGTGATATCAGAAAAGGTTGAAAGCCTGGAGAAAAAAAGAAGTGAAGCAACTGAGGAGGCAGAGCGGGGTATTCTTTACTGAGGAAAATATGATAGGAATTCAGGGGGAATTCTCTAAGACCACAAGAGATTCCTATGTGGTTTTCAAAGCTGTGCTGGGTATGTGTAAGAAGCAAGACTAAACTCTAGTCTCTCTTCTGCAAATGGAATTTTGGAATTTTAATACTTTAGAGATCACTGGCCCCTCCCTACTTAAGGTGTGATCCCTGGAATAGCAGCATTGGTATTGCCAAGGAACTTGTAAGAAATGTGGAATCTCGGCTCCTACCCCACACTTACTATATGGGAAAGCTGAGTTTTAATGAGAGCCCCAGGTGAACCACATGCATATAAACGTTTGAGAAGCAGAACTGGGGTAGTCAATTCTCCCCCTTGCAGCACTCCTTGCATACTTGAATACTTGAGGTGATGAGACACCTAATATTTTTCATGACAGGCTGTCCCTTGCTGGAGAAATATTAGTAAAACCTTCAAAATATTGACTTCTAATCACACTCCTGATAACTTTCTCCCCTTGGCCGTAGGAGAAGGTCAATGCGTTCACTCTCTTTTGTGCTTAACAGCCTTTCAAATATATATAGTAACAGCTCTAGAGTCTCCTACTGGAAATAGTATCTAATTCGAATTCTCTGAGTCATAAAAATGTTAGTGCTTGAAGCCAATGCTCAAAGTTTTGTAGGCTGAGCAGAAGGTCTGAGTCCAAATCCCAGCATGAGAGGACTGATCCCTAGATTTGGAGGGGTGGGAGTGATTACTATACAGAAAATAAAAGGTATTTCAAAAGAAAGTGGATTCAAGGACATGGTCTTTGAAAGAGTAAATCATCCTAAGCTCTTGAATGGTGGCAGTGGTAAGAACTTTCAGGCAAATCTTTCACACTGTCTCCCTTTTCCCCCAATTATTTTGGTTGATTTTCTCTGGTCTATTTCCTTCTTAACAATCTTCCTTAAGAGGAATTTCATGTGGCTACCTCAAAGCTGCTTTTGACATAAATCACTCAGAATATTCCTAAGGAATTCAAAAGGAGAAGTTTTAACAAGTTTCAATTTGTCTTAAAGAATGACAAGGAAGTTTCTTACCTGCCCAATATGATATTGGTAATGGCTTCCTGGAGCCCCATTGAGGGCTGTAAGGCCACATCCAGCTCAAGTGACCGTGGTCAGGATCTAGTCATAACATCTGTCATGGGTATAAATAGGGACCAGGAGCAGACAAGTACTAAAACACACAATTTCTGTCCTAGAATTCACAATATCATCCATAAGATCTGTTATCTCTTTTCTTGTCTTTTTTTTTCTTTTCTTTTCTTTTTTTTTTTTTTTTTTTTTTTTTTTTTTGAGAGGGAGTCTCCCTCTGTTGCCTAGGCTGGAGTGCAGTGGTGCAATCTCGGCTCACTGCAACCTCTGCCTCCTGGGTTCAAGTGATCCTCCTGCCTCAGGCTCCCAAGTAGCTGGGACTACAGGCGCATGCCACCACGCCCAGCTGGTTTTTGTATTTTTAGTAAAGACGGGGTTTCACCATATTGGTCAGGCTGGTCTCGAGCCCCTGACTTCATGATCTGCCTGCCTCGGCCTCCCAAAGTGCTGGGAATACAGGTGTGAGCCACTGTGCCCAACCCTGTTATCCCTTTTCTATAGAGAACTTTTTAGAAGAATGTTCAATAGTGTGGAATTTCCTCAATTATCACTTATTATCTTAGTCTCTTAAAACTCAGTGTAAACTAATGATCACTCTTAAAAATTTAACCCTCAATTTCAACAGTCCCTCTCTTATTTTTAATGTCCTCTCTTAATAACTTTTTCTTCAACATCTAACATAAAGGAAGGTATATATGACCATAAATGTAGATGCCCAGTCCAGGTATGGACCCTCCCTTCGATCTTGCATTTTATTCATCACTTTAGTTTGACAGCTATGAATCAAGCAATACACACTGGAGCCCATCTCCTTTATCAGGAATGCACACAGATGAGGGCAAGAGCCCAGTTAACAGACTGTTTCATTTAACTCCATTAGTTGCTAAGCAACAATTTCCCTGGCACCTTCCTAATCTAAGAACAGGTCAGCTCAATGAATATGAAGTGTTCAGGTCTTCCCAACTGTTCAAGTTTTTTTTTTTTTTTTTTTTTTTTTTTTTTTTGAGACAGGGTCTTGCTCTGTCACCCAGGCTAGAGTACAGTGGCGCGATCATAGCTCACTGCAACCTCAAACTGCTGGGCTCAAGGAATCCTCCCATCAAGCACACTTTTTCTGCAAACACATTTGATGCTTTGTCCATGCAGGCTAATACAAAGTCTCCACATCTTATAAAATGGGGAAACAGAACGGTTTAGAAATCATCCACAAGCCTTCAAACACCTTTTTAAAAATAATTAGATGGACTTCTTTTAATCCTATGAAATTTATATATATATAAAATGTATTTATTTCTCAAAATTTATATAATTATATTTTACATATTACCCATTTTGATCTTCATCTTCTTTTGGGTGAAATGAGCTTTGCTCGATCATTGAAAGAAAGATTATAGCTTTTTCTTCTAGGGCCTCCCTATAGCTCTGGTGTAATAATGAGAACAATGACAACAGCAACTCATGTTTACCCAGCCTTTACCATGTGGCAGGCCCTGTGTCAGAGTCCTACTTGAATTAAAGTTTTATTTTCACAACTCTGTGAAGTCAGGTACTACTATTACCTCATTTTAAACATGAGAAATGAGACCCAGTGAAATTAAGCAAATAGTTCAAGGTGATAAAGCTGGTAAGAGGGAGAGTCGGGACTTGAACCCACACCCTTCACCACCATTCTTCTGCGCCTACTCATGTGCCTCCCTCTCAAGTTGGAGAGACTGCCAGATAAACTGGGAAACTAATAGGCCCTTCAATTCAAAGAAAGACAAACAGATATCAGACTGTGTTTAGACTTACAGACCTCCTCTCCTCCACTTCTTCCAACCACTGTTGACCTCAGAAAGATGAATATTTATTGCCTACCTGAGAAATGCATTACTATCTATTACTGGAATCTCACACGAAGTTAGCTAATTCTCATGATTGTAGCAGGATCAGAAAGCATCTAATACATGTATTGTGATTATAAAGTGATATGAATGATTTGATATGAAAATCCCTCATTAGAGTCACAGCTCTCTGAGTGAGAAGCATACTGATAATTCAGTCTTTAAGGAGTTCAGGCATGCAAGCCCAGAATCCAATCAACATCAGATGGGCTAATGAAAAGCAACTGATTCAACAAGCAGCTGGATCATCCCACACAATGGACAATTCATTCCAAATCAGTTTTTTACAAAGACGATAAGCAGAATCATGGCATTTCTACAGATTCCAATAATTCTTTATACCAATTCATCAGGTTCACATGATCAGATGTCTTCACCTCTTTTACAAACATCTGCCTTCACTCAATACTAATTTTAAGAGTTTAAAATTTCATCAGCTTTATTATCCTTTAAACATGTGCTCTTCTTTTGGATGAAGCTGAGGTTGACTGTATACCTGAGAACAAATAAGCATGAATGCAAATTTTATTTTAAATAAAACAGCATAGAAGTTATAATCTTGGTGTGCTGCACCCATCAACTCGTCAGCACCCATCAACTCGTCATTTACATCAGGTATAACTCCCAATGCAAT
>NW_016808492.1:1682452-1693042 GCF_001698545.2 Rhinopithecus bieti | reverse complement strand
ATAGGCCCCGGTGTGTGATGTTCCCCTTCCCGAGTCCAAGTGATCTCATTGTTCAGTTCCCACCTATGAGTGAGAACATGTGGTGTTTGGTTTTCTGTTCTTGCGATAGTTTGCTAAGAATGATGGTTTCCAGCTGCATCCATGTCCCTACAAAGGACACAGACTCATCCTTTTTTATGGCTGCATAGTATTCCATGGTGTATATGTGCCACATTTTCTTAATCCAGTCTGTCACAGATGGACATTTGGGTTGATTCCAAGTCTTTGCTATTGTGAATAGTGCCGCAATAAACATACGTGTGCGTCTTTATAGCAGCATTATTTATGATCCTTTGGGTATATACCCAGTAATGGGATGGCTGGGTCATATGGTACATCTAGTTCTAGATCCTTGAGGAACCGCCATACTGTTTTCCATAACGGTTGCACTAGTTTACAATCCCACCAACAGTGTAAAAGTGTTCCTATTTCTCCACATCCACTCCAGCACCTATTGTTTCCTGACTTTTTAATGATTGCCATTCTAATACATATGTAACAAACCTGCATGTTATGCACATGTACCCTAGAACTTAAAGTATAATAATAATAATAATAATTTTAAAAAAAGATTTAAAAAAAGAAGTTATAATCTTAAAAGCATAGAAAAGATATGGCAGAAACATAAAGTGACCTTTCAATATATATTTGAAACGAATACCTATAAAGGGGCTTAGCACAATGACTGTCACAGTGTAAATGATAAAAATGTTAGCTATTATTATTACTTTAAACCTATTTTTCTAGCTTCATAATACTTATATTTAGTACACCATTATCCATCCATTCACTATAATAAACACAATGAACTAACTATAAACACGATCATTAACATTAAATGAATGACTCTGAAATGTTAACAATTTCTCTGGCATTGATTCAAATTATTTTATAAAGGAATGTGATGATGGCTCTTTAGATGGCACTCAGCTTTCTATTTACAAAAGAAGTAACATTTGACCAATATCACTGCTACCTGGTACCTTACCTTGAACTGACAAAAGGAAATCCATTTGTAATAAAATGTGCTCAGTTTCGAAAGAAAATTATGAAGTCATTTAATTTGAAAAAAATAAAAATAAAAAACCCACACACTTCTTCATGTTCACAAGGTCCTGTCTCACAGTACAACAAAATCAGCCTTGTCCCACCAAAATGTGCAACCTCTATGACAGCAGCTATGTGGCTGCTCCTAGTCAGCCAGGTGATTAATACTTATTGAATGTCTATCAGATGTGAGGCTCTGTAACAGGCTGTCTATAAAACGCCAGGTTGACTGCTTAATTTGGCTTTGCAGAATGTCAAGGCCGCTATTAATGGCGCTACTTTTTCTAACTAAAATTAAAAGCTATTTCTTGAGTCCTCTTCTTAACAGATACTAACTAAATGATTAATCATCAGATGCAAAGTGAACAATGCCAACTTCCACTCACAGACATCAGTATAATATGACTTAGGTGAGAAATTGAGCACATTTTCATCTTTGGATGATTTTTTGGTCAATTTCTACAGCTCCTTGGACTATATTTTTTCATATATTTTCCAAAGTTGCAATTACTTTAAGACAAGAAGAACCTATTGTAGCTTTCCAGGACTCTCTTCTGAACCAGATTCTAGTATCTCCAGAGAGTTACAAGTTGAAGGGAAGAGAGACCACAGTTACCCCATTAGGTTCCCAATTAGTCAGCCAAGGATTTTTCTGGCCCCTAGTTCCCTAGTGACTTCAGGTGATACTACCCATGTAGAACTAGGCCAGCTGGATCTGAGAAAACAGTAAAAAGTCTGCTGGGTGACAAGTCTTTGGAACTTACACTTAAATCTCCATTTCGGCAGTATGCATCCACTAAGAATCCAATAAATTCTATGTTAAGGAACGGGTGCAATCCTTATTGTCCTAGATTTTAAGTGAATCTCAGCATCAGTAATGCTATACTGTCATGTGTAGAAAGAAAACAGAGACAGTGACCCAAATTTTCTGAGCCATCCTTGTGTTGCCCACCCCCACAGAAGCTTCTGTAAGGATAAAAACAAAAAATACACATTTAGTTTTAAAGAAAATCACTTCTACTTGTGAAAGTAAAAGAAGTTACACTGATCAGTTTTATATTTACAAGTATATCTATAAATTCAGTTTATAGATTGTCAGCCTATAGTTTATAGATTGTCAATGCTGAAAAAATATGATCCAAAACACCAGAGGGGAAAGATTTTTGCTAATCAGTCCTATGCCTTCAAATGTTTCAAAAAACCTAAATGGTCACTTTTTGGTCTTTACAATTTCTAAATTACATGTATTTAGTAATATGTGAATACAGTTGATATGGTTTGGATCTGTGTCCCCACTCAAATCTCATCTCAAATTGTAATCCCCATAATCCCCACTTGTCAAGGGAGAGACCTGGAGGTAGGTGATTGGACTGTGGAGGTGGTTTCTCCCATGAGGTTCTCATGATAGTGAGTGAGTTCTCATGACATCTGATGGTTTTACAAGTGGCAGTTCCCCTTGCTCTCTTCTCCCTCCTACCACCTTGTGAAGAAGGTGCTTGCCTCCTCTTCGCCTTATGCCATGATTGTAAGTTTCCTGAGGCCTCCCCAGACATGTGAAACTGTGAGTCAATTAAAATTCTTTCCTTTACAAATTACCCAGTCTCAGGTATTTCTTTATAGCAGTATGAAAATGAACTAATGCAAGTCTTCTTTAAAAATTAGGTTATCAGGGTTGGGCGCCGTGGCTCATGCCTGTAATCCCAGCACTTTGGGAGGCTGAGGCGGGCAGATCACAAGGTCAGGAGATTGAGACCATCCTGACTAACACAGTGAAACCCCATCTCTACTAAAAAATACAAAAAATTAGCCAGGCGTGATGGCACGTGCCTGTAGTCCCAGTTACTCAGGAGGCTGAGGCAGGAGAATTGCTTGAACCCGGGAGGCGGAGGTTGCAGTGAGCCAAGATCGCGCCACTGTACTCCAGCTTGGGTGACAGAGCAAGACTGTCTCAAAAAAGAAAAAAAAAAAGTACTTATCAGCCAGGCGTGGTGTCTCACACCTGTAATCCCAGCACTTTGGGAGGTTGAGGTGGGTGGATCACCTGAGGTCAGGGATTCGAGACCAGTCTGGCCACATGACAAAACCCCATGTCTACTAAAAATACANGTGAAACCCCATCTCTACTAAAAAATACAAAAAATTAGCCAGGCGTGATGGCACGTGCCTGTAGTCCCAGTTACTCAGGAGGCTGAGGCAGGAGAATTGCTTGAACCCGGGAGGCGGAGGTTGCAGTGAGCCAAGATCGCGCCACTGTACTCCAGCTTGGGTGACAGAGCAAGACTGTCTCAAAAAAGAAAAAAAAAAAAGTACTTATCAGCCAGGCGTGGTGTCTCACACCTGTAATCCCAGCACTTTGGGAGGTTGAGGTGGGTGGATCACCTGAGGTCAGGGATTCGAGACCAGTCTGGCCAACATGACAAAACCCCATGTCTACTAAAAATACAAAAATCAGCCGGGTATGGTGGCAGGCGTCTGTAATCCCAGCTACTTGGAAGGCTGAGGCAGGAGAATCGCTTGAACCTGGGAGGCAGAGATTGCAGTGAGCTGAGATCGCACCACTGCACTCCTTGTTGCCTGGGCAACAAGAGTGAAACTCCATCTCAAAAAAAAAAAAAAAAAAAATTAGGTGTTATCACAGGTAAAATTAAAGTCCTCCTTTCTGAGAAGGTATTACAGTATTCGAGCAAAGACCTGAAGAGGGCAAGGGAGGAAGTCATGTAGCTATTTAGAGGAGTAATGCAGACAGAGGAAACAGCTGTGCAAAGATTCTCAGGTGAGAGGCCCATCTGAGGAACAGCAAAAAGGGCAGTGTGACCAGAATGGAGGGAGGTTGAGAGTTGTAGGAGGGATGACAGATGATGCAGAATCAAGTACCCTGAAAGACACCGGCCATTACTCTGCATGAGAGTAGAAACCATCATAGGGTTTGAGCAGAAGTGACAATTCAATTTGTGTTTTCAGTGGGTTCACTGGGGCTGCAGTATGAAACAGTCTGCAAAGGATCAAGAATTGAAGAAGAAAAACAGAGTAGGAAGATACCGTAAAACTCTAGGCAACACATAATGGTAGCTTAGACGAGGGTGGTAGTACTAGAAGTGGCTGGAGTCTGGATATATTTTGAAGGTACAGCTATGGGGACCTGCCAGCAGTCTGGATGCAAGAAAATAGAGTCAAGGATGACACAGATAATTGGGGCCTGCATTAACTGTACAGTTGCCATTAACTGAAATGAAAAAAACACGCAATAAGCAGTTCTGTGGGAGAAAACTGGAAGTTTGATTTTGGACACGTTAGATTTGTGATGCCTCTTAAACATCCAACTAGAGATGATAAGCAGGTGGTTGGATATATGATTTCATAATTTTAGGGGAGGTCCAATTTGGAAATATAAATTTGTCAGTCATCATCTCTGGTGGTTAATTTCATGTGCCAATTTGACTGGGCCACAGGTGTTTAGATATTTGGTAAAACATTATTCTAGTATGTCTGTGAAGGTGTTCCTGGATGAAATTAACATGTTAATCAGTAGAGTGAATAAAGCAGGTTGTCCTCCTTAATGTAGATAGGACTCATATAGTCAATTGAAAGCCTGAATAGAATCAAATGACTGAAAAAGAGGGGATTCCTTCTACTGACTATCTTCATGCTAGGACATGCCATCTTCAGGCTTGAACGGAAACATCAGCCCTTCCTGGGTCTCACGCCTGCCAGCTTTCCAACAGAAACTACATCATCTGCTCTCCTGAGTCTCAGGCCTTCAGGCTGACAGTAAAACTACACTATTGTTGAAAAACTACCTGTTGAGTACTATCCTCACTACCTGGTGATGTGGTCATTCGTACAGCAAACCTCAGTGGCACACAATTTACCCTCGTAATAAACCTGCACATGTGCCCCTAAACCTAAAGTAAAAGTAAAAATAAAAAAAAACCAACACTATTGGCTCTCCTGGGTCTCCAGCCTGCCAAATGCAGATCTTGGGACTTGTCAGCCTCCGTAATTGTATGAACCAACTCCTCGTAATAAATCTTTTTTCTCTATATATACATCCTATTGGTTCTGCTTCTCTGGAAGACTCTAATACATTATCATATAGGAGGAATACATATATATCACCCTATATAACACATCATCATACAGGAATACATGTATGTGTGAGATCCTGTGAGATCACCATGGAAGCTAATACAGACAGCAAGATGGAAGGACTGAGCCTGGGTCACTGCAATTTTAAGAAGTTGGGGAGACTGGGAAAAACTAGCAAAGAAGGTTCAGAAGGAGCAGCCAGCAAGTGGGAGGAAAACCTAGAGAATGCGGATCAAAGCCAAGTGAAGAAAGTGTTTCAAGGAAGAAATAGGAAGTGACTGAGATGCCGATGCGTTGAGGAAAATGAGGACTGGAAACTGATTATTGAATTTGGCTGTATTTTATTTATAATTTTTGTATCTATATTGAGATATAATAATGGTTCTCATTATGCTAGTCTTATAAAATGAGGTGTGTGGCTTTTCATCTTCTTCTGGACTTTATGTAATATAGGAATCAGCTATTAAGTAAAGAGTTGATAGTACCAGTAAGAAAAAAATCTGGGCCCATTGCCTTTCTGACCAAATGTGTGGCTATTTTGTCAACAACCCATATTTCTTTTTTTTTTTTTTTTTTTTTTGAGACAGAGTCTCGCTCTGTCGCCCGGGCTGGAGTGCAGTGGCCGGATCTCGGCTCACTGCAAGCTCCACCTCCCGGGTTCACGCCATTCTCCTGCCTCAGCCTCCTGAGTAGCTGGGACTACAGGCGTCTGCCACCTCGTCCGGCTAGTTTTTTGTGTTTTTCTTTTTTTAGTAGAGACGGGGTTTCACCGGGTTAGCCAGGATGGTCTCGATCTCCTGACCTTGTGATCCACCCGTCTCGGCCTCCCAAAGTGCTGGGATTACAGGCTTGAGCCACTGCGCCCGGCCAACAACCCATATTTCTTATATATTCTCTTTTCTTTGGCCCACTTTTGATAACTATGTTTTTCTATAAACTTGTTACCAAGGTTTTGAAGTTTATTGGCATAGAGTTTCTATAGTATTTCCGGTAATCATTTTTTTTCATCTCTAGATAACACCTTTTATCATTTTTTATATTGCATTTCTTTTTTTGAAATCATTGAATAATTTGGTCAAAGTTTATCTAAATAATTTATATTTTTAAAAAATAGTATAGGCTGGGCACAGTGGCTCATGCCTGTAATTCCAGCACTTTGAGAGGCCGAGGTGGGTGCATCACGAGGTCAGGAGTTTGAAACCAGCCTGGCCAACATGGTGAAACCCCATCTCTACTAAAAATATAAAAATGAGCCAGGCGCGGGGGCTGGCACCTATAATCCCAGTTACTCGGGAGGCTGAGGCAGGAGAATTGCTTGAACCCGGGAAGCAGAGGTTGCAGTGAGCCAAGATTGCTGCACTCTAGCCTGGGGGACAGAGTAAGACTCTGTCTCAAAAAAAAAAAAACAGAAAAAAATTAGCCGGGCGTGGTGGTGGGTGCCTGTAGTCCCAGCTACTTGGGAGGCTGAGGTAGGAGAACGGCTTGAACCCGGGAGGCAGAACTTGCAGTGAGCCAAGATCGCGCCACTGCACTCCAGCCTGGCAACAGAGGGAGACTCTGTCTCAAAAAAAAAAAAAGGTAAAAAAAATACTTTTGCTGTTTCATGAATGTCTGTTTTTATGCTTCTTTACTTCCCATTATTTTATTAGGGTTGAAAGCACAGCTCTTATTTTGGATGTTTCCTATTTTTAAATAAATGCACCAAGGCTTGGAGAGGACACTGCTGTGCCACTCAGATCCCTCTTTAATGAAGAATTCTTCATTCCGAGCTGCTGAGAGAACTGTGGGCAGACTGACTTCACCTGCCAGCCTTTTCAGGGATTGACTCAGCTACTGTGAGTGCTTCACCCAAAGTCCCACACCTTCCCTGGGGTGGCCCACATCCAGTGACTAATCCTTGCAAGAATATAAAGGCCTAATCACACTAGCCAACTCTGAAAAACATTTTAGCTCCTGTGTTTCCTGTGGAGTCCAGTGAGGCTGTCGTTGGGCTTGCACTGAAGACCAACTTCGCCTTCCTGTCTTCTTTACCTCCCTTCTGCAGGTATTGGGTCCAAGGGTTCTTCACACTCATCTCTGTCTCAGAGTCTACTTCCCAAGGAACTCGAACTGCAAAAAGACTATAAGTATCCTTCTTCAAGTCCATATTAAGAATGCTGCTTTTTTTGGTATTCAGTTTTAAATGTTTTGTAATTTCTATGTTCGTTTTCCATTTATCTCATAGACTTTAAGAGTCTTTTTTTATAATTGCAAGCATGTGATAGGAGGCTAGATTATCAATTCTGTTACAGATTTCTGATTTTAATGAGTCCTTTATGTCCTAATTACGTACTTGATCAGAACAACCTACTTAACTACCATTTTTATAATTGTTTCATGTGTGCTGAGCATGTGTACTAACCACATCTTCCATCTACGTTTAAAAAAAATCTACATGATCTGTCAGTTTCAGAGAGAAGAGTGTTAAAAATCTCCAACTCTGATTGAGAATTTGTTAATTTATCCTTATGATTCTATCATTTTCCTAATGTATTCTGAAGGTTTGTTAAGTGACTATAGATTCATAACTGTAATCTTCTTGATAGATTGTTACTTTGGCCAGCATAGAATTTCTACTTTTTATCCCTTCTAATTCTGTTCATCTTGAATTCTACTGTATAGCATATTAATATTGTTACACATATGTTTTTGTTAGCATCTGACTAATATATTTTCTGAGGTTCATTTCTTTATTAATAAATAAATTGATTTTTTTTTTTTTTTTTTTTTTTTTTTTGGAGACTGAGTCTTGCTCTGTCACCCAGGCTGGAGCACAGTAGTGTGATCTTGGCTCACTGCAACCTCTGCCTCCCTGGTTCAGGCGATTCTCCTATTCTCCTGCCTCAGCCTCCTGAGCAGCTGGGATCACAGGAGTGCACCAACATGCCCAGCTAACTTTTTTTTTTTTTTTTTTAGTAGAGACAGTGTTTCACCATGTTGGCCAGGCTGGTCTCAAACTCCTGACTTCAGGTGATCCGCCTGCCTTGGCCTCCAGGTGGTGGCATAGCATGAGCCACTGTGCCTGGCCAAATTGATATTTTTAATAAATCTGAGTTTGTATCTTTCAATAGATGCCTTTGATCAGTTCACATATTTTGTGATTACATATTTTGGTCTAATATCTGTAATCTTATGTTGTACTTTTTACATTCCATGCTTTCTCTGTTCCCTTTTTTCTCCTCAGAAGTATGTAGCACTGAAAAAAAGTTTTCTTGATTCAATATTAATTATACTTACTGTACCCTTTTTTATTGCATCAATAACTAGTTTCCACACTGTCATAGTTTCAACCACTTGTTGAGTCTCTTAAGGATTTTGTATTAACTAAGGTAATGTGGCATTAAAATCTTAGGTAGTTTTATAATAGATAAAACCCAAATTCCTAGTGGCTTCACTCACTCATGACACAGCCCCGTGTGTGTATTCCTAGTTAAGCCATCATCCACATGATCACTTGGGGCCCAGATTCCCTTCATCATGGGCCTCTGCTCTCCTCTAGGTCCTCTGCTGCCATTCCATCTGTCTTGTAGATGGGAAAGAGAGCCTGTGGAACAGGTACCTGTTTCATAACCATTGTGTCCTTCTAGTCATACCCTCCTGGCAAGGGCTAGTCATATGGCCCCATCTAGATACAAATGGGACGGGAAAGTGAAGTCACTGGCTGAGAAGAATTTCCAAGCTCCAGCCCCAAAAGAGAAACCTAAATTGGCTGGCCATCTGTGCCGCATTCTTGTTTCTATAATTTCCAGAACAGTCTGGCTTGTCTATCACAACTTCAAGATTAACAGACCCTGGCCCCTTTGCATGGCACCCTTTATTTCTCTGTCTTCCATCCTTTTGTCCACCTAACCCTTGCCTGATTCCTGGCCTTTGTTCTGTATTTGGCATTATCTGTTCTATCAGACCCTTTCCAGAATGGAATGCTACCAGCAAACCTTAAACTATAGGTAGAGAAGGGCAGCAACTCTCCCAATGATGAGGGCATTCCCTATGGTGCTCAAAACATTGGATAAGAACCCTGGAGATCAAGAAGCTTCCAGCTGAAATTAGCTATGCTATCTGTCTCTGAGTTCAAGTCAAATATTTTAGATGGACCAGCTTGGCTCTGCTTATTAATCTCCTAAATCTCAAAGACATGGCATGGGACAACCCATCCAGATGTGTCCAGGAGATTTTTTCTTTTTTCTTTTCGAAATTAACATCTATAAAATGTCATGCTAATTTGCTCACCAAATTCCAGTCACACTGACTTTGGAAAACAGTTAATAGGGGGGCAGAGCAAGATGGCCAAATAGGAACAGCTCCAGTCTCCAGCTCCCAGCACGATCGACACATAAGACAGGTGATTTCTGCATTTTTAACTGAGGTACCAGGTTCATCTCACTAGGGAGTGCCAGACAATCAGTGCTGGTCAGCTGCTGCAGCCCGACCAGCAAGAGCTGAAGCAGGGCGAGGCATCGCCTCACCTGGGAAGCGCAGGGGGGAAGGGAATCCCTTTTCCTAGCCTGGGGAACTGAGACACACAACACCTGGAAAATCGGGTAACTCCCACCTCAATACTGTGCTATACCAAGGGTCTTAGCAAAGGGCACACCAGGAGATTATATCCCACACTTAGCCGGGAGGGTCCCATGCCCACGGAGCCTCCCTCATTGCTAGCACAGCAGTCTGCCATCTAAGGGCAAGGCAGCAGCGAGGCTGGGGGAGGGGCGCCTGCCATTGCTGAGGCTTAAGTAGGTAAACAAAGCCACTGGGAAGCTCCAACTGGTTGGAGCCCAGAGCAGCTCAAGGAGGCCTGTCTGTCTCTGTAGACTCCTCCTCTGGGTACAGGGCACAGCTAAACAAACAAACAAAAAAAAGCAGAAACCTCTGCAGATGCAAACAACCCTGTCTGACAGCTTTGAAGAGAGCAGTGGATCTCCCACCATGGAGGTTGAGATCTGAGAACAGACAGACTGCCTGCTCAAGTGGGTCCCCACATCACAATTAAAAGAACTAGAGAAGCAAGAGCAAACACATTCAAAAGCTAGCAGAAGGCAAGAAATAACTAAGATCAGAGCAGAACTGAAGGAGATAGAGACACAAAAACCCTCCAAAAAAATCAATGAATCCAGGAGTTGGTTTTTTGAAAGGAGCAACAAAATTGATAGATTGCTAGCAAGACTAATGAAGAAGAAAAAAGAGAAGAATCAAATAGATGCAATAAAAAATGATAAAGGGGATATCACCACCAACCCCACAGAAATACAAACTACTATCAGAGAATACTATAAACACATCTACACAAATAAACTAGAAACCCTAGGAGAGATAGATAATTTCCTGGACACTTACACTCTCCCAAGACTAAACCAGGAAGAAGTTGAATCCCTGAATAGA
>NW_016808492.1:1526944-1680227 GCF_001698545.2 Rhinopithecus bieti | reverse complement strand
TCTCACTCATAGGTGGGAACTGAACAGTGAGATCACTTGGACTCGTGAAGGGGAACATCACACACCGGGGCCTATCATGGGGAGGGGGGAAGGGGGAGGGATTGCACTGGGAGTTATACCTGATGTAAATGACGAGTTGATGGGTGCTGACGAGTTGATGGGTGCAGCACACCAACATGGCACAAGTATACATATGTAACAAACCTGCACGTTATGCACATGTACCCTAGAACTTAAAGTATAATAATAATAATAAAAAACAGTTAACATTACCAATCTGTATTTAGTCCATTTTCACACTGCTATAAATACCTGAGACTGGGTAATTTATAAAGGAAAGAGGCTTGATTGACTCACAGTTCCACATGGCTGGGGAGGCCTCAGGAAAGTTACAATAATGGTGAAAGACAAAGGGGAAGCAAGCATTTTCTTCACATGGCAGCATGAAACAGAAGACAGTGAAGGGGGAAGCCTCTTATAAAACCATCAGTTCTTGTGAGAACTCACTCATTATCATGAAAACATCATGTGGTAAACCAACCCCAGGATCCAATCGTCTCACACCAGTTCCCTCCCAGGATTGTGGGGATTGCAATTTGAGATGAGATTTGGCAGGGGATACAGCCCAAACCATATAATTCTGCCCCTGGCCCCTCCCCTCCCAAATCTCATCCTCACACTTCAAAACACAATCATTCCCTTCCAACAATCCCCCAAAGTCTTAGGTCAATCCAACATTGACTCAAAAGTTCAAGTCCAAAGTCTCATCTAAGACAAGGAAAGTCCCTTCCGCCTATAAGCCTGTAAAATCAAAAGCAAGTTAGTTACTTCCTATATAAAATGGGGGTACAAGCATTGGGTAAATACACTCATTCCAAATGGGAGAAATTGGCCAAAATAAAGGGGCTACAGTTCCACGCAAGTCTGAAATTAAATAGGGCAGTCATTAAACCTTAAAGTTCCAAAATGATCTCCTTTGACTCCATGTCTCACATCCAGGGCACACTGATGCAAGAGGTGGGCTCCCACAGTCTTGGGCAGCCACCCCTGTGGCTCTGCAGGGTATGGTCCCCCTTGCTGCTTTCATGGACTTGCATTGAATGTCTGCAGCTTTCCAAGGCACACAGTGCAAGCTGTCAGTGGAGCTGCCATTCTGGGGTCTGGAGAATGGTGGCCCTCTTCTCACAGCTCCACTAGGCAGTGCCCCAGTGGGGACTCTGTGTGGGGGCTCCAACCCCACCTTTCCCTTCTGCATTGCCCTAGCAGAGGCTCTCCATGAGGGCTCCAACCCTGCAACAAATTTCTGCCTGGACATGCAGGTGTTTCCACACATCCTCTAAATCTAGGGAGAGGTTCCCAAGCCTCAATTCTTGATTTCTGTGCACCCGCAGGCCCAACATCACATGGAAGCCTCCAAGGGTTGGAGCCTGCGCCCTCTGAAGCAATGGTCTGAGCTGTACCTTGGGCTCTTTTAACCATGACTGAGATGCAGGGGACCAAGTCCCAAGGCTGCACATAGCAGCGGGCCAACCCACAAACCATATTTTCCTCCTAGGCCTCCAGCCCTCTGATGGGAGGGGCTGCCACCGAGATCACTGATATGCCCTGGGGATATTTTCCCCATGGTCTTGGCAATTAACATTCTGCTCCTTGTTACTCATGTGAATTTCTGCAGCCAGCTTGAATGTCTCCCCAGAAAATGGGTTTTTCTTTTCTATTGCATCATCAGGCTGCAAATTTTCCAAGCTTTTATGCTCTCCTTCCCTTTTAAACATAGGATCCAATTTCACATCATCTCTCTCACGTTCAGAGTTCCACAGGTCTCTAGGGCAGGGGCAAAATGCCAACAGTCTCTTTGCTAAAGCATAGCAATAGTGACCTTTGTTCCAGTTCCCAAGAAGTTCCTAATTTCCATCTGAGACCACCTCAGCTTGGACTTCACTGTCTAAATCACTATCAGCATTTTGGTAAACTCCATTCAACAAGTCTCTAGGAAACTCCAAACTTTCCCACATCTTCCTGTCTTCTGAGCCCTCCAAACTGTTCCAAGCTCTGTCTGTTATCCAAAGTTGCTTCCATATTTTCAAGTATCTTTACAGCAGAACCCCACTCTCCGCAGTACCAATTTCCTGTATTGGTCCATTCTCACACTGCAGTAAAGAAATACCCAAGAATGGGTGACTTATAAAGAAAAGAGGTTTAATTGACTCACGTTGCACATGGCTAGGGAGGCCTCAGGAAACTTATAATCACGGCAGAAGGCAAGGGAGAAGCAAGGACCTTCTTCACAAGGCAGCAGGGGAGAGAAAAAGGGAGTGAAGGGAGAAGAGTTCCTTTTAAAACCATCAGATCTCCTGAGAACTCACTTACTATGATGAGAACACCATGGAGGAAACTACCGCCATGATCCAATCACCTCCCACCAGGTCCCTCCCCTGACAAATGGGGATTATGGGGATTAAAATTTGAGATGAGATTTGGGTTGGGACACAGAGCCTAACCATATCACAACCTTTGCTCTGATACTAAGCTATTCAGCAGAATAGGAAGCAGATGAGAATGGGATTGGGATTTGACCTTTGGAGACCAACAGACAAGGATTTGAGCCTTGGCTGCATCCTTTATGAGTTACATGACCTTAGCTGGGTTACTTTACTTCCCTAAGCCTCAGTTTTCATGAACACAAAATTAAGATACCTGCCTCAGAGAACTGTTGCATGGTCAATGACAAAATGCAGATTATCTGGCTTATAGTAGACAATCAGAATTTGTCAGATGGGTCAATGAATTCTTTTTCTCTAAACTTCAGTAGTAGTGCCTATGAAGTCATATTAAAATTCTGTGTACTGTTTCACTATTGTAGTATTCTTGAAACATTTTTTGACTATGCAAACACCATTATTATACTGTTGGGTAGTAGCCCTAATATTTATATATTTATAAATTATAAATTATATAGACATACCATATACCAATTTGTTATATATACTATAAAACAAACCCAAAGCAGATATAAAGTTGGTATAATAATTTACAGATAGTGAAAAAGAAACATTTACAGAGAGAAAATTTCCTCCTCCTGCACCGTTAGGGGTACCCAAACCCCTACTTCAGAGACCACTGCACTTATGTTAATATTTCAGTTTAAACCTTATGACAACAAATTTATAAAATGAGCATTTATCCCTTTTGACAAATATTGTTTGTGGCAACAGGGGAAATAACCCAATATAATAAGTCACAGCAAGTTGCAAAGTTGGCTTGACTCCTGTAATACGCTCTTTTCCTCCTTTGCCTCAGTAGGTGATAATCATTTCAGCTCTGGGAACACTGAAAAATTAATATAAATTCTGACTGAAGATATTTGTGGAACTTATATGAAAAGATTGAATAACTTTTTAATTAATACTTAGGCTGTTTACTAAATGTTATTTTATCCTGTCATGGAATCAAAATGCCTTAACTGGGTATTTCATTGTTAGACCTGACATGTATACATGTGTGTATGTGTGTGTCTGTGTACGTATGTGGTGGGGAGAGGAGGGTAACTTCAGGGACTTTCTTAGTAATAACAAAAACACCACCTAGAATTGGTGTAACTATTTTTATTCCTTTCTAAGCACTGCCACTTATATTTTATCAGGTGATTTTTAAAATGGAATAACAAAACAGGTACTATTCTCTCCATTTTACAACAATGAAACCAAGGCACAAAAACTAAAGTGAGTTTCCTCATATAATGTGGCAACTCAACAATAAAGAGGACATTCTAATAAAAAGTGATTTAACACTAGCTCAGTGCACTTTTCTGATACCAAACTGCTGAAATACACTGGATATTAGAATCTGCATCTTCTACGGTGTGCAACTTTACACATATTTTTCTCATAAAGTATAAGGAATGTTATTTCTCATGAGAAAATGCGCAGTTATTTTAAGAGCATTTACTATATTTCACTTATGTAAAGGCTAAGAGGGGTAAGTATCCTTTTCTCACAAAATTACATGTCATGACATTTCTGCCACTTAAGATTACAAAACTCACTGACCAAACACCATTTAGAGGCACAGTGATCTCTATTATTAACAAGAAAAAGATGAAATTTTGCAAAAGGGCTCTTTCGGACTTACAGTGCTGAGGAAGGCACAGTGAAAAATAACCACAACCATAACAATAACAATAATAATAAAGTTTTCTACATCAAACATGTCAAATCCTTTTGACTCTCTTCTGATATTCTGCTTTGAAATAAAGGAACCCAACTACTTCTTATATGAGAACCCCTATATATAGTTTAATTGCTCTTCAAATCTGAAACCTATGACTAAATTACATTTCTCAACACTTTCAGGTGGCACCTATGAGGCCAGGATTACAGAAATGATAGTAAGCAAAGCCACATCTGAAAATGCACAAAAATTATCAAGGAAAAATTCACCGCAGCTAGAAATTGCTAGGATGGCTGTATTAGTTTCCTTGCTACTGTGATAGTACCACAAACTTCATGGTTTAAAACAACACAAATCTATTTCATAGTTCTGGAAGTCAAAAGTCCAAAATGGGTCTCACTGGGCTAAAATCAAGGTGTCAGCAGGGCTGTATTCCTTCTGGAGGCTTTAGGAAGAACTTCTTTGTCTTTTCCAGCTTACAGAAGTCACTTGTTTCATGGTCTTCTCTTTCAAAGCCAGCAATCACATCATTCCAACCTCTGCTTCTGTCCTGACTCCTCTGACTCTGACTCTGCTGACTCTCTCTTCCATCTTTAGGACTTTGTGATTACATTGGGTCCAGCTATATAATCCAGGATAGTATTGCCACCTCAAGGTCCATCACTTCATTACAGGCTCCAGAAATTAGGACATGGACATCTTTGGGCAGGGGGGTCTATTATTTTGCCTACCGTAATGCTCAATAGCTAATGGCAGACATGAACAGGGAGTACTCAGTTCCACACAGCTTGGCATAATGGAAAATGGAGGGGGTTTGGAGGCATGTGTGCCTAGGCTAGGGTTTAGACTCTAGCATTCAGCAGTTATGTGATTGATTACAAATTATTCAATGTTTAGCAGACCTAATTTCATCATCTGTAAAGTTTTTGTAATATCTACATTTAAGGATTATTGGGGGGATTAAACAAAGTAGCAAATGTGAATACAACTAGGACTGAGGTTAGCAAACAAAGAAAGATTTTTAATAAATGGCAATTTACCTTCCTTTGCATGCTTAGGTTTTGCAGCTTAAATAACAATCATTATTTCCTTAGTGAGAAGTGTATTCATTTTCTGGCCTATCCTTGCATCATTAATATCCTTTTCTACTAAGAAGTTTTAAATAATTTTATTTCAGCGTGTACCTAAGCAGGAGATAAGTTTGCAATGACTTGAATGCTTAATTTTAATTCAAGATAAATGATCACTCTGAATATGTATCTATTTTTCACACTACAGTGAATTGGGATTTTAGATGAGTTTATAGAGTTTTAAAGGCTATGACAAGGAAATTCAACATTTTATAATTAATAGTTTTCTTTGCCCTTTTAAAGATACTTTTCTCATTCATTATGCAAAAAGGCACAGATTTCCTTTTATTATAGCTTTGAGATTCACTCCCACCACATACATACTTGCGATTAGTAATTAATAATTGTTATCACTATTAGAAAGCTTGTCTCATTCCAACCATTAGGGCATAATTCACTGGCTTCTCTAGGTGATTTATCACAAAGCTTCTTAAGTGACTTTTGCTTAAAATATGAAGATACGGTTCCTATTATTTTCAGCAACCACCTCTCGCAGGATTCAAAGAACATGTCTCCTATTCTTAAAAAACAGCAGTTTTATTAAATGACCTCAAGTGCTAACCTAGTAGAATTTAATGTGAACTTGGCTAGACAAGAGATGAATGACCTAGCAATGATATCATGGCATATATGGTAACTCCCTCATGTTCAAATGCTATCCCTCCTCTCACTACCACTCATGATACAATAATGGTCCACTGGGAAGCTCTCATTTACCATTTAGAAATAGAACCTTCTTCTGAACAGGCTGTTAGGTACAGCAGGTGTACATGTTAAAGTTCAGAAAATGCTTCCACATATCCACTGGTATTTGCTTTCCTCTGCTGGACAATCTCCAGTAAAGAATAGTAAACTTGGTACTCCAAATTTCTAATATGCTCTCCAAAATACTCAGTGAAACTAATGACTGTTTTACTACTTAGGGGAAAAAAGCATAATAAGATATATAAAGGAATTTGGCTTTTATTCTTCTAGGTACTTTTGTTAGATTCAAAAGTTCTCTATTTCCCAAAAGTCACTATTTCCTTCCCTAGGTAGCAAGATTTGAGGTCATTTGAGGATATTTGTTTTTCAACATCAGGACCAAAATACAACACACGGCAGAATATTAGCAAGTGTTTTTTTAGGAAAACACTTGCGTAGTTCCTCACTCATACACACACAAAATTGAGAAAAGATGAGGGGTAAATTCTTCAATATCTAAAATAACAAGATGATATATAATCAGAAATGGTTAAGGAGAACAATGCACTACATAGGATTCAATCTAAACTTTTGTAATAATTAAAAAGATGTTGACAAATGTTTTAAAAAAATATTTGCTACACTTATTATCAGCAAAATCCAGGGCTGAGTATTCAGCTACGATCTGGAGGACAGGGAGAGACAGACATATGAACAAGTCCTGACTCTTCTAATGCACCAGCCCTGCTCCATGAGCCCTGCCAGAGCCAAGCACCATTGCTGCGGCAACTGCTGTCTTACCTCTGTACCCATTCTGCTCATGCTTCTATCACTTTCCACTGATTGATAATCTGCAATGAACCAGGAGCATGGCATAGAGTGTCCTATAAATATTTTTCTCTATGCTCTCTTTTTTTTTTGGTAAAACCAGCACCTGATCCTTTTCCTTACTCTCAGTCTAGGGAAAACCTCAGTAGCTTGTTTGGGCCATTTCAGTTTGTTATTCTGCCTTCCTCTGTGTGAGGCTAAGCAGAAGTCTTCATAGTCCTCCAGGCTGCAGGCTGGAGACACAGAAGCCTCTGTGTGGGGCCCTCTCACTGACAATACCCCTCAGTCTCCAGAGCTGGTATCAAAGCTCTTTCAGGGGGAATGCAAATTACCTCCCTTCTTGACCTTAATTATAGGGTCTCAAACATGTATAATCTCCACATACATTTTAAGACACTAGAATTAAAATCAAGAAGTCCCTCACATGCTTTTAAGCTGCTCTTAAATATGAAACAGTCTGATGCTTTGGTAGGTATGAGCATGAAATACAGGCAGTCTTTCCTTCTACTGTCCAGCAAGATCCCATTTCACTTCCATCAAATAGAGAATTCAAAGCGGTAAACAAATTACGTTCAAAACAGTAAACTAGCATATGTAACAATAACAACAAAGCATGTACAAATCCTCCCTTTCACAATATACAAAGCAAAGGAACATCTCGCATGCATTTTTCCAATCCCATACACAACTTTCCAAACATTTCAAATTACATTTATACAAGTGCTCGACTGCAAATTAAAACAGAAGCAGCAACATGGCCAGTAAATCCTAAAATGTCGACAGTGAAGAGAATTTTAGGTGCCCAGAGAGCCAACGTGTTCAAAAGATTAAACATTTACATTTGAAAAGTAAAGCCTTGGGAAAAATTATTTCAAAATAAAAGAAACATTTACATTTAAAATACAGATGAAATTGGTAAAAATTGTCTCTGCTGAATATCCTTAAAATACTGTTTCTTAACAGAATTTTGGTTTATAAACCAAAACTCCGCTCTATCGTGCTTGAAAACTAGATACCATCACCAATACTAGTAAACCATCAATTTAATATCTAGTGTGTTTCAAACCCTTGGTTTGCAACTGACATTTATCTTATTTAATTTCTACATTAGCCCCAGGAAGTGACAATTCATCTGCTTTTACAACTGGAGAATATAAAACTTAGTGATATAAAGCCACTTGCCCAAGGATATACACAGCCAGAAAGTATGTGAACAGAGATGTCATAAATTAGATTGGTCTCGGTCTAAAACTATACTGCCCTTCTAATTAATTATCTTATAAAAATGCGGCTGGGGAGCCAAGATGGCCGGCTAAACACAGCCAGGAGGAACATCTCCCATTGAGAGACAGACATGAGAACATCTCCCATTGAGGGACATGGGGTAGACTGAAACACTTTCTGAGCAGATCTTTGGGGAGAAGGCAATGAGGAAGACGCAGAGGCTGGGCTGAAAGGGAAGGATGCTAGGAACCCCGCACAGGGCTGCTGAGCAAGGGGCTCATTCCTGGGTCCCAGCATCTCCTGGGGAAGGAGTGAGATGAACAGGCGAGGTATGGCCTGCTCTCACTGTGGACCTCCAGAATCCTATCAGCAGGAGACCCCATGACCTCCACAGACACTTACCGTGGCAGGGAGAGCTGCCTGGAGAGGTGGCAGGAGCAGGACTCCAGCCTGCGCACAGTCCAGAAGGTTTGGCATGGGAGCGGCTGCAGTGGAGCACAGCCAGGGACACCTATGCTCCTCTAGGAGACATTAGCCTAGGGCTGACTGTCAGACCTGGACACAGCAGGGTGGTCTTCCTTGTGATACGGGGCTAGTCCGATCTGAGCACTACCCTGTCTTCTGGCCTCTCCTAGGGCTTCAGACTGGTAGCACCCACTTGCAGTGCAGCCTCAGATGCCCAAACAGGGTGCTTCCCGGAAAACTTTATCACAGCTCCTTTACTGGCAGACTGCAACTGACTGTCAGAGAGTTCCAGTGCACTAGAACCAGCTGAAACACACAGGGCTGCCATGGCCTTCCCCCACCACAACCTCCCTCTGCTGGTGCTAGCACACCCTGACACCCAACCCCGTGCCGCCACCACCAGCACAAATGCCAGGCAATCTGTTCCCCCAGTGCCCTGATCCTGTCACGCCACCACTACTGCAACCACCTGCATGAGCAGGTGCAGGAATGCCACTGCTCTGCTTCCACTGGTCCCACACCCCAGGCAATTCACATACACACTGCACATTGTTGCATGTGCAATGTGCACTGGCATGTGCAAGGGAGCAAAAATTCCACTGCCAACACCTTGATGAAGTGATTTAGTGGGCAGTTCTCATCAGAGTGATGTGGCCAGTAGACTGGGAACACTTTGGTCCCTCCAGTGCAGCAAGTTCCTAACCTTTGTCAGAGAACAAAGCTAGGGCACCAGTGCCAGCCCCTCAGAGCTAGAGCACATAGCCCAGGAGTGCTGAGCTGAGCCTTGGCCTCATAAAATCTTCCAGAAATGAGGCCAGTTGACCGTACCTACCTTACAGCACAATCAAACTCTCAAGGTTATCAAAGATGGAAAAGCAAAAAACCTCATCCAAAGGACAGCAACCTGAAAGACTGAAGAAACATCAGCCCATACAGATGAGAAAGAACCAGTGCAAGAACTGCGGCAACTCAGAAAGCCAGAGGGTCTTCCTACCTTCAACCAGCCACACTAGTTTGTCAGCAATGGTTCCTAACCAGGCTGAAATGGCTCAAATGACACATAGAATTCAAAATATGGATAGGAACAAAGATCATCCATATTCAAGAGAAAAATCAAAACCCAATCCAAGAGATCTAAGAAGTACAATAAAATGATACAGGAGCAAAAAGATGAAAGGGCCACTTTAAGAAATGATCTGATAGAGCTGAACAGCTCACTTCAAGGATTACATAATACAATCCTAAGTACTAACGGCAGAATTGACGAAGCCAAAGAAAGAATCTCAGAACTCGAAGTCCACTTCTTTAAAATATTTCAGTCAGACAAAAATAAATAAAAACGAGTAAAAAAGAATGAGCAAAACCTCCAAGAAATATAGGATAATGTAAAGAGACCAAATCTACAATTCATTAGCATCCCTAAAAGAGAGACAGAAAAAAACAAGCAACTTAGCAAATGTATTTGAAAATATCTTTCATGAAAATTTCCCCAACCTTGCTAAAAAGGCCAACTCTAAAATTTGGGAAATGTGGAGAACCCCTGTGAGACACTATATGAGATGATCATCCCCAAGACACATAGTCCTCAGATTCCAGAAGCTAGACATGAAAGAAAAACTCTTACAAGCCTCTAGAGAGAAGGGGCTGGTGACCTAGAAAGAGATCACCATCAAGCTAACAGTGGGCCTTTCACCAGAAACCCTACAAGCAGAAGAGTTTGAGGGCCTATATTCAGCATTCTTAAAGAAAAAAAATCCAACAAAGAATTTCATATCTAACCAAACTAAGTTTCATAAGCAAAGGAGAAATAAGACCCCTTTTAGACAAGCAAATAGTCCAGGAATTCATTACCACGAGATCTGCCTTACAAGAAGTCCTTAAAAGAGTGCTAAACATGGAAACAAAGACCATTACTGGTCACCACAAAAACACACTTAAGTACATAGACCATTGACATTATAGAGCAACTACACAATCAAGTCTGCATAATAACCAGCTAACAACATGATGACAGGATCAAACCCACACATATCAATATAAACCTTAAATGTAAACAGTAGAAATGCCCAAATAAAAGGCACAGATTGTCAACTTGGATAAAGAAGCAAGACCCAACTGTGTGCTGGCTTCAAGAGGCCCATCGTCACATGCAATAACCCCCATAGGTTCAAAGAAAAGAAATGGAGAAAAATCTGCCATACAAGCAGAAAGCAGAAAAGAGCAGGGCTTTCTATTCTAACATCAGACAAAAAAGACTATAAATCAATAATAATTTAAAAAGACAAAGAAGAGCATCACCTAATGGTAAAGGATTCAATTCAATGAAAAAACCTAATTATCCTAAATATGTATTCACCTAACACGAGGGCACCCAGTTTCATAAAGCAAGTTCTTAGAGACCTCTGAAGAGACCTAGATAACTAAGTAATAATAATGAGAGACTTAAACATACCACTGATAATATTAGATCATCGAGGGAAAAAACTAACAAAAATATTCAGGACCTATACTCAGCACTTGACCAAATGGAACTAACAGAAATCTACTGAACTTGACATCCCAAAACAAAAGCATATATATTATTCTTTTCTGCACATACTATACATTCTTCTCTTCTGCACATACCACATACCTTAAAATCAAGCACACATTTAACCTGAAAACAATCCTCAGAAAATTTTTTTTAAAACTGAAATTATACCAACCACATTCTCAGAGCACAGTCTAATAGAAAAGACATTAATACTAAGAAGATTGCACAAAACCATACAATTATATGGAAATTAAACAATCGGTTACACGATGACTTGGATAAACAGTGAAATTAAGGCATAAATCAAGAAATTATTTGAAACTAATGAGAATCAACTCACCACATTACCAGAATCTCTAGGACACTGCTAAAGTAGACTGAAGAAGAATGTTTATAGTGCTAAATGCCCACATCAAAAAGTTAGAAATATCTCAAATTAACAACCTAACATCACACCTAGAAGAAACAGGAAAAGAACAGCAACCAACTCCCAAAGATAGCAGAAGACAAAAAATAACCAAAATCAGACCTGAACTGAATGAAATTGAGATGCGAAAAACCATACAAAACTTCAACAAATCCAAAAGTTTGTTTTTTGAAAGAATAAATAAGATAGACCACTACCTAGATTAATAAAGAAAAAAAGAAAGAAGATCCAAATAAACACAAACAGAAATGACAAGGGGACATTATCACTGACCACACAGACATGCAAAATACCCTCAGAGACTATTATGAACACCTCTAGGCACAAAAACTAGAAAACCTACAGGAAATGAATAAATTCCTGGAAACACACAATTTTCCAAGACTGAACCAAGAAGAAATTGAAATCCTGAACAGACCAAAAATGAGTTCCAAAATTAAATCAGTGATAAAAGCCTACCAACCAGAAAAGCCCAGGACCAGACAGATTCACAGCCAAATTCTACCAGGTGTACAAAAAAGTGCTGATAACATTCCCACTGAAACTATTCAAAAAAATTGAGGAGGATGGACTCCCCCCTAAATCATTCTATGACAGCAGCATCGTCCTGATACCAAAACCTGGCAGAGCCATAAGAAAAACAAACAAACCAACCAACAAACAAACAAAACTTCAGGCCAATATCTTTGATGAACATAGATGCAAAAATCCACAACAAAATACTAACAAACCAAACCCAGCAGCACATCAAAAAGCTAATGCACTACGATCGAATAGGCTTTATCCTTGGGAAGCAAGGTAAGTTCACCATATGCAAACCAATTATTGTGATTCATCACATAAACAAAACTAAAACCAAAAACCTTATGATTTTCCTAATAGATGCAGAAAAGGCTTTTGATAAAATTCTTCATATTTTAAAAAAACCTCAATAAACTAGGCTCTGAAGGAATATACCTCAAAATAATAACAGCCATCTACAACAAACCCTCAGCAAACATACTAAATAGGCAAAAGCTGGAAGCATTCCCCTTGAGAACAGGAACAAGACAAGAATGCCCACTCTCACCACTCCTATTCAATATAGTACTGGAAGTCCTAGCCAGTGCAATCAGGAAATTAAACGAAATAAAAGGCATCCAAATAGGAAGAGAGGAATTAAACTATCTCTGTTTGCAGATGATGTGATTCTACACTTAGAAAACCCCACATAGCCTCTAACCAAAAGTTCCTACATCTAATAAACAACCTCAGCAAAGTTTCAGAATATAAAATCAGTGTACAAAAATCAGTAGCATTTCTATACACCAACAACGTCCAAGTTGAAAGCCAAATCAAGGACTCAGTCACATTCACAATAGCCATAAAAAGAATAAAATATCTAGGAATATAACCAACCAGGGAGGTGAAAGATCACTACAAGATTTACAAAACACTGCTCAAAGAAATCAGGGACAATACAAACAAATGGAAAAACATTTCATACTCATGAATAGAAAGAATCAACATTGCTAAATGGCCATACTTCCCAAAGCAACATATAAATTCACTGCTATTCCTATCAAACAACCAATGACATTCTTCACAGAATTACAAAAACTATTTAAAACAGAAGAGAGCACCCAGAAATAAAGTCACATACCTACAACCATCTGATCTTTGATAAAGTCAACAAAAACAAGCAATGGGAAAAAGACTCCCTATTCAATAAATGGTGCTGGTATAACTGGCTAGCCATATGCAGAACTTTGAAACTAGACCCCTTCCTTACATCATATACAAAAAATCAACTCAAGATGGATTAAAGCTAAATGTAAAACCTAAAACTATAAAAACCCTGGAAGAAAATCTAGGAAATACCATTCTGGACATAGGCCCTAGCAAATATTTCATGACAAAGATGCCGAAAGCAATTGCAACAAGACCAAAAATTGACAAATGACTAATTAAACTAAATAGCTTCTGCATAGCAAAATAAACTATCAACAGAGTAAGCAGGTGTTATACAGAATGGCAGAAAATTTTTATAAACTACATATCTGACAAAGGTCTACTATCCAGAATCTACAGGGAACTTAAACAAATTCACAAGCAAAAAACAAATAACCCCATTAAAAAGTGGGAAAAGGACATGAACAGACACTTTTCAAAAGAAGGCATACATACTGCTGACAAGTGTATGAAAAGCTGCTCATCATCATTAATCATTTGAGAAATGGAAATCAAAACCATAATGAGGTACCATCTTACACAAGTCAGAATGGCTATTATTAAAAAGTCAGAAAATAACAGATGCTGGCAAGGTTGCAGAGAAAAGGGAATACTTATACACTGCTGGTGGGAATTAAATTAGTTTAGCCATTGTGGAAAGAACCGTGGTGATTTCTCAAAGTACTTAGAACTACCATTTGACCTGCAATCTCATTATTGGGTACATAACCAAAAGGAATATAGGAATATATATATTTTCTACCACAAAGACACATGCATGTTCAGTGCAGCACTATTCACAATAGCAAAGATGTGTAATCAACCTAAATGCCCACCAATGGTAGACTAAATAAATAAAAGACTAAATTCCATGGTGACTATGTACTACATATATACTACTCTTTTTTAAGTAACCATAAAAATGAAAGAAATCATGTCCTTTGCAGAAACATGGATGGAGCTGGAGGTCACTGCTGTAAGTGAACTAACGCAGGAACAGAAAACCAAATACTGCATGATCTCACTTATAAGTGGGAGCTAAACATTGAGTATACATGGACACAAAGAAGGGAATAACAGACAGTGGGGCCTACTTGAGGGTGGAGGGTGGGAGGAGGGTGAGGATTAAAAAAGCTGCCCATTGTGTACTACGCTTAGGACCTGAGTAATGAAATAATCTGTACACCAAACTCCTGTGACACACAATTTACGTATATATCAAACCTGCACGTGTACCCTGACCCTAAAAGTATAAAAAATAATAAATAAATAAATAAAAATAGAGGGTCTTCATATAGTTTGAAATATATTTGTTTTTGCTCTTAAGCTGTATTAGTTATATTTTAAATTATGCTTTTTTCTCGAAATATTTTAAAGTGAAATTATTAGTCAACTAGGGATTCCCAGAAGCAAGTCAAGGAATTGGTAGAATGACTAAAGCAAATTGCTTTCTCTAATGTGAGTGGACTTCATCCAAATGGTTGAAGACCTGAACAGAATAAAAGGTTAAGTGAAAAAAAGAATTCCTTCTCTCTGCCTGGCTGTTTTTGAGCAGGAACATTGTTCTTATCCTACCTTCAGACTTAGACTGGAACTTATACCAACAGCTCTCTAAGTGTAGGCCTTCAGAGTTGGACTAGAAGCATACCAGCAGCTCTCCTGGATTTCCAGTTTACCAACTGTAGATCCAAGGACTTCTCAGCTTCCATGCTCATGTAAGCCAATTCTTTACAGTAATCTGTCTATCTATCTATCTATCTATCTATCTATCTATCTATCTATCCATTCCTCTTTGTTATGTTTCTTTGGAGAACTCATACTCAATCAGTGTCCAATTTTTCTCTTTTGTAACAGCATCAGTATAATGCTCTGCCTAGACATATACATATGTCTAGATGAATGGCAACAACCTTTAACAAAAGAGCCAGTCAGATCATCTTCAGAGTGCTACTCTCCATCTAAAAATATCTACTTTTGTTATCTTAGAATCACTCAACTTTGACACTACGACCTGATAGACCATGACTGTTATCTGTTCTTCAAAGAAATACATTTTGTTTTTACAACCTAGTAGTTCAGTATTGATCAATACAGGGAGATCCCGTCTCTACAAAAAATAAGAAAAATTAGCCAAGTGTGGTAGCACATGCCTGTGGTCATGAGGCTGAGGTGGGAGGATCACTCAAGTCTGGGAGGTTGAGGCTTTGGTGAGCCATGATTGTGCTACTGCACTTCAGTCTTGAGTAACAAAGACCCTGTCTCAAACAAACAAACAAACAAAAAAACCCAAAACAAAACAAAACAAAAAAGCTTCATTGGAAGGCCACCTTTCTTGAAAACAATAAAACGATTATGAGACAGTTGTGAGGTACCTACAATATTTTTTCTTTAATTTAAAAAATTTAATTAACAAAATGTATGTTTCGGACCAGTTTTAGGTTCACCAGTAAAACTGAGCAGAAAGTATAGAGTTCCACATAGCTCCTTCCCCCTCCACAAGCACAGCCTACTCCATCAACATGCCCCACCAGTATGGCAAAATTGCTGAACCAACATTTACACATCATTATCCACCATATCCAAAGTTTATGTTAGGGTTCACTCCTGGTGTGCTACATTCTATGGGTTTTTATAAATGTAAGATTATTTGTATCCACCATTACAGTATCATATAAATGGGTTCACTGCCTTAAAAATCCCCTGTGCTCCATCTCAAGT
Organism: Rhinopithecus bieti; assembly: GCF_001698545.2. Classification (NCBI taxonomy): domain Eukaryota; kingdom Metazoa; phylum Chordata; class Mammalia; order Primates; family Cercopithecidae; genus Rhinopithecus; species Rhinopithecus bieti. The sequence continues at coordinate 1,664,338 of NW_016808492.1, read as the reverse complement.
CTCTGCCAACCACTGACCTTTTATTGTCTCCATAGTTTTGTCTTTTCCAGGATGTCATATAGTGGGATTCATAGAATACACAGTATTTTTAGACTGGCTTCATTCACTTTGTAATATAAATTCAAGTTTCCCCCATGCATTTTCATGACTCGATAGCTCATTTCTTTTTATTACAGGCTAATATTCCATTTTATGAACATAGCATAGTTTACCTATCCACCTCCTGAATGACATTGCTCCACATTTTGGAAATTATGTGCAATATTTTTTAGATAATGTTTTCAAGTAATTAGAATAAAAATTAAAATGTATCCCAAAGCAATAGTGATAGGAATTATTAGAAACAAACCCATTCTTGCAAGTTTTATTTGATGTCTAGAAAATGGCAAAAGTATTTTCAATAGAAATTATAATCATATTTATTACCTCACAATGAAGTCATAAATTTTATCTAAAAATGAAATCATGTTTGTCTACATTGTACTATATTTCTATCAGTGCTCCTCAAAGCAGTTTGTCTGTGAACTGCTCCTTAAACAGCTGGGACAAGATCAGAAATCTTTACCAGCACACAAATGAACTTACTGCATGCTTCCTCAAGAAAGACTTTCCATCAAAAAATGCCCGTTGAACTGACACGGTATGTCACGATGTAGCTCATTTACATCCTTTGGTCATCAGCATGGATAGTTAACAGGCATTTTGAAGACTGGCACTTGTCCATGGACCACACTTTTAGTAGCATCAATTAATATATAACACCCCTAGAATTAGCCTTCCTTTCCCAGCTCTCTAATGATACCACTTTGTTGAATTTTTCTGAGTCCTCCTCGGTCTTCTACAGAATATGTCAACCTCCTGAAACCCTTTCCTTTTCTGGCTTTGATTAAAATGTACACCTTGCTTATGTTTTTATCTTTGACTTTTCCTTCTTTGTCCCATTGGCCATCTTTGCATTCTTTTTCCACCACCCAAGTAAAGGCATCCTTTAGGTTCTGATCACAGATATTCTTTTCCTGCTCTCTTTCCCTCCTCATGTACAGTCTCTATTCCTGAAGTGTTAAGAATCATCTCTATGCAGAAGCTGTAGTGGTGGTGTTTTAGGAGCCCTTACAACATCCAGCACAAACTTTTTTGCATATAGTAGATGCTCAGTAAATGTCTATGAAATTGAGATAATGGTGAATTACATGCATGTGGTTTATTTATTCTTACTACATTAAGAACTATAATAAAGAAGCACATTTATTCAGGAAGTACCAATAACTACTGTAATAAAAATATTAAATAAGATAAAATATTAATACTAAAATCTAAAAAAGTAAAATTCAAATGTTTGAAAAATATTTAAAATACAAATATTAGAGGCAAATTATCTTATAGCTTCACAGAGAAAATAAAGTTGTCATCAGAAAAGAAAACAGCAGGGAAAAAATGGTCCTAATACCTGGATTTTACCTTTTATACTGTCAGGAATTGTTCACTTCAAAATTCCATCAAATATGGTGAAAACAGATGAGTATAATCTGCAAATAAATTATTTTATTGATGTTTTTGATATCAAAATTCAAACAAAAATGGAAATTAACTTTTTTTTGAGACAGAGTCCTATTCTGTCAATCAGGCTGGAGTGCTGTGGCACAGTCATGGCTCACTGCAGCCTCGACTTCCCAGGCTCAAATGATCCTCCCACCTTAGCCTCCCGAGGAGCTAGACTACAGGCGTGTGTGTGACCATGCTCAGCTAATTTTCTAATTTTTTTGTAGATATGGGATGTCCCTATGTTGCACAGGTTGGTCTCGAACTCCTGGGCTCAAATGATCCTCCTGCCTCAGTCTCCTAAAGTGTTGAGATTACAGGCATGAGTAACCACGCCCAAGGGAAATATACTTTTTGAATGCAGCATACATTTGTATCAATTCCCCACAGCCTTGTTAATCTGCCCATTAGATGCCTCCTTAAAATTTTTTCTTCTTAGCATCTTCACAATATCTTCAAAGTAATAAATTCTTTAGCCATATTCTTCAATTTCTAACTAACATTGTTCTACTTCTCAATTATTTCTATAAACAGATTTTATAAAATTAAGTGTAAGCCAAAAGTATTCATTTGATGGAAAATAATGATCAGTTTACCATGTAAGCATAATTCAAATACTGTAAAAATGATACTCTGGTGCCTCTGTGATCAATATATGAAATACAGGTGTCAGAGAAAGAAAAGAATACAACATGTGCAAAAATGCAAGAATTAGCAATGCTGTTGTTTTTGGCATAAACATCCACTTATCACAGGACTTGGTAGTACTTGCTTGGCCTCAAGCAAAGTAATTAATCACAGGGCAGGCCAGTGTAAAACTGACTAAGGAAAATATTGAACATCATGAGATTTAATTTTAGTGACATTCATGCACCAGTTAGATAACTGCAGAGTAATGCTTTGCTATTTAGGACAGTAGTATATATTTATATGCTTACAGTAACCATAAAAAAGCTAAACCAAAAATAATCACTGTATGCATTAAAGGACTTGGGGTTATTTTACTATTATTTTTATTAATTTTTTTCTGAAAAGAGATTTAGTGTATGTTGTTCCAAGTTAAAATTTAATGTTTGAGAACTGCTTTAATCAGAATGTGACAATATTCCTGCAGATCAAATGAGCAGATTCTAATTACAGCATCAAGCCCAGGGACTGCTTAGTATGTGCCCAGAAGGAAGCTGTAGCATGGATGATTGAATGAAAGACTGAAACTGACTACTAAAAGGCTTTTAATATTCATATAGTATTTGACAGTTTACAAAGTATATTTATTTTTAATTTTATTTTTTAAGCAAAAGGATAATTTACTGGAAGTATACTGGAGGTTTACAGACTCAGTGGAGGTTGAGGAGCAGGCTAGGAATAAGGCAGAAGGCTACAGTCTTGGGGGCTGGAAGCAAAATAACTGTCAGTGTTATGCTGCCATTTATCCTTTATATAATAAACACCACGTGTCACTACATGTGATTTCTGAGAAGCAGAAATAGTAACGAAGAGTCTACAAACCAACCAAATAGGAAACAATGTGACTCCAACATTGATTCCATTTACATATTTTAAAATCAGCAGTACTATTACATTAAAGCTGTTTTTGGTTGGGTTTTTTGTACTTTTTTAATGGTTTGTATGGTTGTTTGTATGTTCTGTAGTCTCAACTACTTGAGAGGCTTAAGCAGGAGGATCTCTTGTATGTTTTTGTTGTTGTTGGCATGATTGTTTGTATATTTTGTGTACTCCTGTGCAATGGTGTAATCATGGCTCACTACAGCCTCAGCCTGGGCTCAAGTGATCCTCCTGCTAAGCCTCTCAAGAAACTGAGACTGCAGGTGCATGCCACTATACCCAGCTAATTTTTTTTATAGAGACAAGGTCTCACTATGCTGTCCAAGGTGGTCTCAAACTCCTGGGCTCAGGCAATTCTCCCCGTTGGGCCTTCCGAAGTGCTGGGATCACATTTATGAGCCACCATGCCTGGCCACCTTCAAGTCTTTATAGGACACTTTCTCAGGAAATAAGACAAACTAATGTCTTAACCGATGCATACATACGTGGGTGTTTTAGGGGATAAATTCTGAAGAGGGGTTTGGGAGGGCCCACCCACATGACACAGCAAGAAACTATTCCAGTCAGAGAGCAACAGGGAGAATGAAGATGGTCTGTGTGGGCCAGGCACTGTGGGTTCTAGGGTACAAACATCAGAAAGGAAAACACATTGGTTCCAGCCTCAAGGAGGACAGACATCTTCATACACACAGCCTTCCTCGTTTGCTCGCTCAATGGTGCAGATTCTTTCCAAATGCCTTGTGCCTGCTCTTTTCCCAACACTCTCCAGACCTCAAGCCTTTGGTCAGCATGAACATCCCTTTGCTCCCATGCACCCTGACCCTCAACTACACTCACTCTTGTCTTTCCTCCCCCTCACCGTCCATCACAATGTCCTGTTTACCTACCTCCCAACCCACTCCTCAAACATACCCTCTTCTCTCCAGCCATCTGCTCCTTGTTTACTTCAGGCCATCATCAGCTCTTACTTAACCACTTCTCATGCCCCTAATGTGAATTATTAAAATTTGGGCCTCCTGTTCTTTATTTTTAAAATAGAGATGACAATAACACCCATCTTATAAGTTTCCCTAGAGGATTAAATGAGTTAATACACATAAAACATTTAGAATAGCTTCCTGAGAACAGTAAGTGCTCAATTAATTATTATTTAATATTAATTAGTTATTATTGTTATCATTTGAGAATGCTGAAGAGGGGAAAAGGGATAAAAATAAGGTTTGAGCCCAAAATACCACTCCAAAACCCATATACCAATTACATTATATTGCAGTCATTTGGTCACTTGTTTCTAACTCCTATCAGACTACGAATTCATTCAGTGTCTAGAAAATGGTAGGTATGTAACAAATACTTATTGAATTTTTAAAAACCTGTTTATTTCTAATTACATATTATACTAATTTATAGTCTTTTATGTAATTTTAATCAAATAGCACTAGAAAGTAGGATTATAAAATACATGAAACACAGATTTTTTTTTTAAATCATGGGATTTATGCCCTTTTCTCAATTCTAAAAATTACATAGGCAGGAGCACGCCCAGCCTCTAACGGAAAAAGATGCTCAAATATTTAATTTTCCAAAATGTCATATTTGAATCACTTTACTAACACATATACGAAGCTATGTTAGACAGTCAAGACATCTGTTTCCCTGGCCAGAAAGTGTAGGCGTTCACGGAGATTTAAACTGGAGATAGCAAATGTTAGACAACAGCTTCCAGAACCTACAGAGTGGCCCGCAGCCCAGGGCTGCCCACGCTGGGCCCTGTAACTTACATGTTCCCACTGTCAGAGGGGCTTCCAGGGAAGTGGGGAGAAGAGGCTGACTTGTCCCCACCACTCAAGACCCCTAATTTCTCTTGCTATCTCTGTTTCAATACTTCCTCACTTAATAGTGTTCAACACTATTTGTTTGATGGACTTCACTAGTGTTTGGTTGGTCACAATCTCTCTGAGATGTTACTGGTAAGGGGGCTGCCACACATAGTACATAATCTTTAATTCCTTGAAGGTGACAAGGTAAAAGTATTACGATTTCAGAAAAGGGGAACCTTACATATGAATTTAAGGTGGTGGCAGAGGGTGGTCAGAATAGGGCTTCATGAGAGACATCATATTTGTTGGTTGTGAGAAATCTGGAAGATGGACAGGGTAGACTAAGAGCTGAACAGGAAGTTACAGGTGGAAAGAATGGTTACTAGCAAAGCTGAGAAGTGCAAAGGCCCTGAGGTGGAAAGACTATGTTTGGAGAACAGTGTGGCTGCAACACTGGATAAACAGACAAAGGAACAAAGGGGAGGGTGAATGATGATGAGACAGCGTGAAGCCACTCCCGGAGCCTGGTAGGCAGGAAGCAAGGGGCTCAGGAACATCTCAGCAGGAAGTAAAAGTTAGTTATGGAGTCATCTGCACAATGGTTTGAAAAAGAATAGCCAGAGGAGGAGAAAAGTTAAATGGCTACTGGAATGTTCTATGCACGAGGGAAAATGGTGACAGAGTCAGAAAATGAAAAGCTGGGAAAGGATGAAATTAAAAAGTTATTCTGACCCATCAAAAAGTGAGTGAATCTGCAGTAGCTGAGCCTAACAACTAACTGGCCTTCCTTCACTGTAACACCCAGGCAGAATGTGACCAGGAATTTAAGTTAGTCTAAGAAGTGAAACAGCTCACATTTATTGAAAGTGTCAGATACTATATTTGGAGCTTTATATACCATATCTCACTTAAGTCTCTGTATCAACCCATCCAGAGAACTATGCTTGGTGATTATCAATTTATAGAAGAAAAAACATAGGTTCATAGAAGTAACAGGACTTGGCTATGGTCATAGAATGGATAGTGAAGAAGATGAGTAACCCAACAAACATTTACTAAAATAGTGCCTACTATTTGCCAGGCAGCATGGGAAACAATGGTGAACAGAACAGACAGATTAGGTCCCTGCTGCTAGATTCAAACTCATATCTGACTCATAAGCTCATCCCTTTCTTCTTTCCACAACTACTCTGCACTTTGATGAAAGAAGTCCTGGTCTGACTGTTACAGCATCTGGCTAAAGCTATGCTGTGCTCATACTGCTTAAATTAAGCCTAACATTCTTATTATTTTAAAAGCATTATTATTTGGCTGAAAATGTGTTTTGTCACTTGCTTTTAAAATGGTGATGATCACAGGAAGTCATAGTACTTTGTGTGCAACTACTCATTCATTAATCATATTTTAAGCAAGAAAAGCTGATATTAACTCACAGACCAATATAAAGGAAAAGATCCATCAAAACTTCAGCCTTCTTACTCTTGCAGTCCCACCTTCCCTGAATCAGAACAACAATTACTTGAGCTTCAAAATAAACTGCCAAATATCAGAGCACAGAGCACAAAAATCTAGTTTATACCAAAGTACTTAATTAACTTGAACATATCACACTAAAAGGAAAAGAAACATAAATAATGTGTATATTTTTATTTTTAGGATATTAAGAATTGAAATATAAATGGAACTATAAAAAATTAGAAAACATTTCTTCATTCACTTAATAAATATTTACTGAGCATTGATAAAACATGAGGTAACATGATAAGTATCGTGAGAGGCACAAATTACTAGGACAGGATACTCTTTTCAGATGTTTCAGTTTGATAGAGTGTAAGACACAAGGAAAACAAATATTCTAGTTTAGGGCATGTGACTGTTGGGAGACAATTCTCCATGAGTTTCTTGCATTTTGGCATATATTGTGAATGAGACGACTGTTTTTTGTTCTGTTATTCTGAACTCTCTTTTCTTTTCTTTATTTTTTCTTTTTTTTTTTTTGAGACGGAGTCTCACTTAGTCGCCCAGGCCAGAGTGCAGTGGTACGATCTCGGCTCGCTGCAAGCTCCACCTCCCAGGTTCACACCATTCTCCTGCCTCAGTCTCCCGAGTAGCTGGGACTACTGGCACCCACCACTACGCTGGCTAATTTTTTTGTATTTTTAGTAGAGACGGGGTTTCACCGTGTTAGCCAGGATGGTCTCCATCTCCTGACCTTGTGATCCGCCCGTCTCGGCCTCCCAAAATGGTGGGATTACAGGCATGAGCCACCGCGCCTGGCCTCTGAACTGTCTTTTCAAGGACATTTCTATAGCAAACAGCCTTGGAAGACAGAGTAGTATCTCCCTCCAGAGCAAAGGGTAGGTTTGCTTACAATCCTGGAAGATACAGTATCTCTATGTAGAGCAAAGGCTAGCATGCTTACTGTACAGAATAATAATATCTCTCTCCAGAGCAAAGGGTAGACATGTTTGCTACTCATGATAAAAGACTCCAGTTCCCTAACCTCAATGATATTCTCCCATAACACAACTCACTCTGTGTGCAGTAACACAAGCTGGTCCTCTTCATGTCATCCTGTGGGAATTGGGGCTCAGAAAAGAGGTGCAAAAATGCTGAGACTTGATTACTACTGCCATTATGAGAATAAAGTGTACTTTGTTTCTGATTTAGGAGACTTATGTCTTCTACCAGCATCTATAACAGTGTGGTAGCCTGCCCAACTAGTTAGCTTGCAAGTAGGGTAAAAATCTCAGAATTTTGATAGTTCCTGACAGGAGAAGGTTGCAACAATGGCAACAAATTCTTCCTCTACTTGCGTCTATGCCTTTTTGTACACCCTCTTAAAATGATTCTGATGATTCTGGACTTAGCCATGTGACTTGCTCAGCCAGCAGGGGGGACATTAGCAAACAAGACCCAAACAGAAGCTTGAGAAGCACCTGTGCCTTGAGGCTTGCTCTCGTGTTCTTAGGATTTAGTTGCCACGTGAAAATGCCTAGGCTAGTCTTCCAAATACATGGCCCAGCTTCCCTTACCACCCCAACCAACAGCCTACCAATCACCAGCCATGTCAACAAGGCCAACTTAGATCACTAGCCCCCAATCAACCCTTTGATTAACCACTGACGCAAAAGCAAATCCAGTATAGATCAGCTGAGCTGGCAGACCAGAAGAACAATTCAGCCTCTAGGTTTCGGGGTACTTTGTTATGCAGCAAAAGCTAAAAAAAAAATACTGAGTATAAGGAAAAAATTACTTCCAGTATGATATCTACATTACAAGCTCCAAAGGGCTCGGCCTATGTCTCGTTAAATACCATAACTCTAGCACTTAGCACCGCCCAGATAACAGTTAAGTGCCAACTGCTCCAACTTTATTTGGCTTTCTCCATCTGAACAATCAGTGCATAAGACAGTGAATTTTCATTGACTTTCAATGACCTTACAAGCAGCTTATGAGACTGAAGGAACTGCACATGAATCCAGCAGAGCACACAGCCTAATTGGAAAATGCACAAGTTGGTACTGAGAGAGACAGATGTGTGAAAATCAGCTCCTCTACTTAATATCTGGCAGTCCCTGGGTAAATTATTTAAACATATCGTAATTTAGTTTCCACACCTGCAAAATGTAAATAATAAAGCTTCTTCAGAGGCTTTATACTATAGGTATTACAAAGGAGGCACTCTTTGTGCATAACCTGTCAGAGTATGAGGGGCACTGTGGTGGAATAGATGAGAAACTGGGAGTAGCAGCAAACACTGTTAAATACCAACAAGTGAAATGGTCTCTTGCACTCACATGCACGCACTGTACTCATCATACCCTCTCCCCTCTTTCTCACATATACACAAATGTGCGAAATCAAATCATTTCCCAAAATGAGATTCAAAACCGGGATTCCAGCCAAGATGGCTGACTAGAAGCAACTAGTGTGCGTTGCTCTCAGAGAGAGAAGAGAGTGGTGAGTAAACATTAGCTCTTCAACTGGATTATCCAAGTGGACACATTCATCAAGGAAGCGACACAATCCACACAGAAGTGAGAAGCGTGAGACAGGACAACTGCCCACCTGGGAGAGGCGAAGAGCCAAGGGAGGACCCCCCGACTGCCAGGAAACAGTGAGTGAGTGTCTCTGAGGACCCACACTTCTGCCATGGACCTTTGCAACCCTGGGTCCCGGAGTCATGAATCCCCAGGTACCCGGACACCAGCAGCTGCAGCTGTGGCAACAAGAGAGGTCAGGCTCCCGTACAGGCCCCCCAGGATGGGGGCAAATCCACAGGGCTGAGCAGCAGATGGAGTGCACGCCTCACCTCCACTGCACCTCGCCAGACATGGCCCACTCGCCTGAGACTCTACCGCGGCCATTGCAGCCCTGCCTGAGCTCTCGGGTCGCAGGCAGGCCGCCATTTCTGCCGCTTGGAAGCCCTAGCTCTTGCTGCCCTCAGGCTGGGGAGGGAGCACAGTGATTAGGGACTATCACAGACCCCCAGCACAGGGCAGCCACCTTACCTGGAAAAGCAGCCTGTTTTCAGTGCGGTCCCTGCCCCACTACTCCTCACTGGGCAGGGCCTTTAGATCTGCGACCTTGGCCACTCCCTCCTAGGGCTCTCCATGGTAGCATGTCTGCACTTTCTTGGAAGGGATCTCCCGGAGGTAACAGGCAGGCAACTACTTTTGCTGCTCTGAAGCCGTCGCTCCTGTGGCCCCCCGGGCTTGGGAAGGAACACAGTGATCAGGCACTAAGGCAGAGCTGCCTTACAGAAAACCGGCCAGTTTTCCACACAGGTCCCCACCCTACCACCCCTCAATGGGCAGGGCCTCTCCACCCGGGCTCCTAGCACAACCGCCCTGCCCTGGCCTGAACATGTCAGTTGGTGGCAGCTCTGTGTTTCTTTGGGAGGGAAATCCCAGAGACAACCCATAGCCCCTCTGCCATTGCAGCTGCGATGGTACCACCCTTACTGCACTGGGGAAAGAGCAAAGGGCCTGGTTGCTATGTTGACATCCCTAGAACAACACAGCCACCATATGGAGAGAAACCCAGTGTCTCTTCTCTGTGAGCTCCCACTCTGTACTCTTCCCCCAGGAAGGATCCTTCAGCTCAAATTGCAGAGCAGCCACCCCGCCCCCAGCTGAGCACTTCCACTGCTAGTGGCTCTAAGTTTCCCTGGGGAGGGGCTCCCAGAGGCAACCAACAGTCCCTCTGCCACTGCCAGTGCACTGGTCCTGCCCTTGTTGCCGTTGCACTGGGGAAGGAACAAAGAACCCGAGGGCTTCACCTGCACTCCCAGCACCAAAGTCGCGGTAAGGAGAGGGAGCCCAGTGTCTCCTTCCCATGAGGCCTTGACCCCCTGCGCTTCACCAAGCAGGGCCAGTAGTGCAGTCACCACAAGCCCCGACTAAACATTCCCATTAGCAACAGGTCTGTGATTCTTTGCAGCGGAGCTCCCAGACAAAACCGAAAGCCCCTCTGCCGCTGCCACTGCAGTGGTACTTCCCTTGCTGCCCTTGGACTAAGGAAGGAACAAAGACCCTGAGTGCTTTACCTACACCTCCAGCAAGCTGCAGCCATCTTAAAGAGAAGAGGCCAGTCTAGTTCACCCATGAGCCTCCAGTGCTCCCTGCTCATCACCAAGCAAGCCCCCCCTAACCCCCACGCCCCCACCACCATCCCAGCTTGGGCCCATAACACAGCTGCCCAACCCTGGGCCAATCACACCAACTGGAAGCAGCTCTCTATTTCTCTGGGCTGGAGCCCCAAGAGACAAGTGAATGGCCCTCTGCCACAGCCAGTGCCAAGGTCCCTCCCCCTGCTGCCTCCAAGTTGGAGAGGACACACAAAGCCTGAGCTCACCCCGAGCTGCAGTGTGCACCCTGGGAGTGCCAATCCAAGATCTGCAGCCAGAAATTGAGAGGGAGAAGAAACTACACTTTCAGAGCACTAAGAGGGAGCACAGCTGAAATCAAGAAGAAATACAGAAGAGCCACGTGGTTGACCAAGAACCTACCATTATGCTTAAGCACCATTTACTGGATCACAGCCCAAACTCAACACCAAAAATACTTTGCTAATATACCCCCCACTCCGCATAAAAACAAGGACAAGAAATCAGCTGCAAATAAAAAGATCCTGCACAAAGCCTCAGCCCTTTGAAAACATCCAGAAAAGAAGCCAACTGAATATGCTCAAATTACAACTGTTAAAGGAACATCAGCACACAGAGATAAGAACTAGTACAAAAACTCTGGCAACTTAAAAAGCCAGAGTGTCTTTTTTCTCCAAACAACTGCACTAGTTCCCCAGCAAGGTTTCTTTACCAGGCTGAAATGACTGAAACGACAGACAGAGAATTCAGAATATGGATAAGAATGAAGATCATTGTGATTCAGGAGAAAGTTGAAACCCAATCCAAGGAATCCAAGGATTACAATAAAATTATACAAGAGCTGAAAGATGAAACGACCATTATAAGAAAGAACCAAACTGATCTGATAGAGCTGACAAACAGTACTAGAATTTCATGATAACAATCGCACATTTTAACAGCAGAATAGACGAAGCTAAGGAGAGAATCTCAGAGCTTGAAGGTTGCTTTCTGAAGTAATTCAGTCAGCCAAAAGTTAAAAAAAAAATGAGTAAATCCTCCAAGAAATATTGGATTATGTAAAGAGACCACATCTAAGACAAATTGGTATCCCTGAAAGAGAGGGGGGCGGAAAAAGCAACTTGGAAAACATATTTGAGGATATTACCCAGAAAAATTTCCCAAGTTTCACTAGAGAGGCCAATATTCAAATTCAGGAGATGTAGAGAACTTCTGTAAGATACTATACAAGATGACCATCCCCAAGATGCACAGTTATCATATTCTCCAAGGCTCACATCAAAGAAAAAATATTTAAGGCAGCCAAAGATAAAGGGCAAATCACATACAAAGAGAAACCCATCAAGCTAACAGTATTCCTTTCAAAAGAAACCCTACAAGCCCGAAGAGATTGGGGGCCTATATTCAGCATTCTTAAAGAAAAAAATTCCATGCAAGAATTTCGTATCCAGCCAAACTCAGCTTCATAAGTGAAGGAGAAATAAAATCCTTTTCAGACAAGCAAATGCTAAGGGAATTCATTACGAACAGGCCTGGCTTAACATAGGCACTTAAGGGAGTGCTAAATATGGAAATGAAACATCATTACCAGCTACCACAAAAACACTTATGTATATAGGCCACTGACACAATAAAGCAACCACACAATCAACTCTGCATAATAACTAGCTAAAAACACAATGACAGGAAAATCCACACATGTCAATATTAACCTTCAATGCAAATGAACTAAATGACCCAATTAAAAGGCAGAGAGTGGCAAGTTTGATAAAGGAAAGACCCAGTGGTACTATCTTCAAGAGACCCATCTCACATGCAGTGACCCCCAAAGGCTCAATGTAAAGGGATAAAGAAAAATCTACCAAGCAAACACAAAATGGAAAAAAGCAAGGTTGCTCTTCTAATTTCAGACAAAACAGACTTTAAGGCAACGACAATAAAAGAAGACAAAGAAAGGCATTACCTAATGGTAAAGGGTTCAATTCAACAAAAAGACATAACTATCCTAAACATATATTCACCCAACACAGGAGCACCCAGATTAATAAAGAGAATTCTTAGAGACCTATAAAGAGACTTAAATAACCACATAATAATACTGGGAGACTTAAACACCTCACTGATAATATTAGATACTAGTAGATAGATCATTGAGGCAGAGAACTAACCAAGATATTCAGGACCTGAACTCAACACTTGACTAAATGGGCCTGATAGATATCTACAGAACTCCTCATCCAAAAACAACAGAATATATATTTTTAGCATATGCACATGGCACATACTCTAAAATTGATGACTCAATTAGCCATAAAACAATCTTGAGCAAATTAAAAAAAAAACACTGACATCATACCGATCATACTCTCAGACCAAAGTGCAATAAAAATAGAAATCAATACTAAGAAAATCACTCAAAATGACAGAATCACATGGAAATTAAACAACTTGCTCCTGAATAACTTTGGGGTAAACAATGAAATTAAGGTAGAAGTCAAAAAATTATTTAAAAATAATGAGAACAAAGATACAACACATGAGCATCTCTGAAACAAGCTAAAGCAGTGTTGAGAGGAGTTTACAGTACTAAATGCCCATATCAAAAAGTTAGAAAGATGTCACGTTAACAATCTAACATCATACCTAGAAAAATTAGAGAAACAAGCGCAAACCAATCACAAAACTAACAAAAGACCAGAAATAACCAAAATCAGTGCTGAACTGAAGGAAACTGAGATTCCAAAAACCATACAAAAAATCAATGAAACTTGGAGTTGGTACTTCAAAAGGAATAAATAAGATAAATCGACAGCAAACTAGACTAATAGAAGAAAGACAGAAAATCCAAATAAATGCAATCAGAAATGAAAAAGGGGATATTACTTCCAACTTCACAGAAATACAAAAAAAAAAAAAAAAAACCTCAAAGACAACTACAAACCTCTATGCGCACAAGCTATAATTTAGAAGAAATAGATAAATTCATTTACAGAATTTACGGAAACATACAACCTCCCAAGATTGAACCAGGAAAAAAATTGAATCCCTATACAGAGCAATAAGAAGTTCCAAAATTGAATCAGTAAGAAAAAGCCTACTGATACGGTTTGGCTTTATCCCCACCCAAATCTCATTTTGAACTACAGATTTCATAATCACCATGTGTCCTGGGAGGGACCTGGTGGGAGATAATTGAATCATGGGGGCAGTTACCTCCATGCTGTTCCTGTGATAGTGAGTGAGTTCTCATGAGATCTAATGGTTTTATGAGGGGCTTCCCCGCCCCTCCCCCCACCACTTTGCTCTGCACTTCTTGCTGCCATCACGTGAAGAATGACATGTTTGCTTCCCCTTCTGCCATGATTGTAAGTTTCTTGAGGCCTCTCCAGCCCTACAGAACTGTGAGTCAATTAAATCTCTTTCCTCTATAAATTACCCAGTCTCAGCGTATGTCTTTATTAGCAGCATGAGAACAGACTAATATACTTATTAACCTGAACATGCCCAGGACCGAATGGATTCACAGCTGACTTCTACCAGATATATAAAAAAGAGCTGGTACAATTCCTACTATAAAAGACAATAAAAGAAGACAAAGAAAGGCATTACCTAATGGTAAAGGGTTCAATTCAACAAAAAGACATAACTATCCTAAACATATATTCAGCCAAAAAAGTAGTTTTACTTTTACAAACTAAGGAAGAAAAACTCCTCTCTATGTCTTTCTATGGGGCAAGTATCATCCTGATACCAAAACCTGGCAGAGACACAACAAAAAAAGAAAATTCAGGCCAATATCCTTGATGAACATAGATGCAAAAGTCCACAACAAAATACTAGCAAACCAAATCCAGAAGCACATCAAAAAGCTAATCCACCACAATCAAGTAGGCTTTATACTTGAAATGTAAGGTTGGTTCACTGCACACAAATCAATAAATGTGATTCATCACATAAAGAGAACTAAAAACAAAAACCACATGATCATCTCAATAGATTTAGAAAAGGCTTTTGATAAAAATCAACATCCCTTCATGTTAAAAGCCCTCAACAAACTAGGCACTATACCTCAAACTAATAAGAGCCATCTATGACAAACCCACACCAATATCATACTGAATAGGTAAAAGCTGGAAGCATTCCCTTTGAGAACTAGAACACGACAAGGATGTCTACCCTCAGCACTCCTATTCAGCATAGTACTGGAAGTCCTAGCCAGAGTGATCAAGAAACAGAAAGAAATAAAAGGCATCCAAATAGGAGGAGAGGAATCAAACTAACCCTGTTTGCAGATGATGGATTCTATACTTAGAACACTCCACATAGTCTCTGCCCCATATCTCCTAAATCTGATAAACAACCTCAGCAAAGTTTCAGGATTCAAAATCAACGTATGAATATCAGTAGCATTTCTATACACCAACAACATCCAAACTGATAGCCAAATCAAGATTGCAATTTCATTCACAATAGTCACAAAAAGAATAAAATACCTAGGAATATAGCCAACTGGGGAGGCAAAAGAGCTCTACAAAGAGAGAATTACAAAACACTTCTCATTGAAATTAGTGATGACACCAACAAGTGGAAAAATATTTCATGCTCGTGGATAGGAAGAATCAATATTGTGAAAATGGCCACACTGCCCAAAGCAATGTACATATTCAATGTTATTCCTATCAAACTACCAATGATGTTTTTCACAGAATTAGAAAAACCTATTCTAAAATTCATATGGAATCATAAAAGAGCCGAAATAGCCAAAGCAATCCTAAGCAAAAAGAACAAAGCTGTAGCATAGTTTGTAGTATAGTTTGAAGTCACATTACCTAAGTTCAAACTATACTACAAGACTACAATAACCAAAACAGCATGATACTGCTACAAAAACAGGCACATAGACAAATGGAACAGAATAGAGAGCCCAGACATAAAGCTGCACACCTATAACCATCTGATCTTTGACAAAGCCAACAAAAACAAGCAATGGGAAAAGACCATATTCAATAAATGATGCTGAAATAACTGGCTAGCCATATGTCAAACATTGAAACTAGACCCTTTTCTTTCACCATGTACAAAAATCAACTCAAGATGGATTAAAGACTTAAATATAAAACCTAAAATGATAAAAACCCTGGAAGATAATCTATGAAATAGCATTCTGAACATAGGCCCTGACAAATAGTCATGACAAAGACACCAAAAGCAATTCCAACAAAACCAAAAATTGACAAATGGGACCTAATTAAACTAAAGAACTTATGGACAGCAACAGAAACTATCACCGAAGACACCTCACAGAATGGGAAAAATATTTTGCAAACTATGCATCTGACAAAGGTCTACTATCCAGAATCTATAAAGAACTTAAACAAATTAACAAGCAAAAAATAACCCCATAAAAAAGTGGGCAAAAGACATGAACAGACACATTTCAAAAAAGACATACATGCAGCCAACAAGCATATAAAAAAGTGCTCAACATTACTAATCATTAGAGAAATGCAACTCAAAACCACAATGAGATACTATCTCATACCAGTCAGAATGACTATGATTAAAAAGTAAAAAAATAACTGATGATGGAGAGGTTGCAGAGAAAAGGGAATGCTGATACACTGCTGGTGGCAATGCAAATTAGTTCAGTCATTGTGGAAAGCAGTTTGGCAATTTCTCAAAGAACTTAAAACAGTATTACCATTTAACCCAGCAATCCCATTACTGGGTATAGACCTAAAGTATTACAAATCATTCTACCATAAAGACACCTGCATGTGTATGTTCACTGTAGCACTATTCACAATAGCAAAGACATGGAATCAACCTAAATAACCATCAGTGGTAGACAGGATAAAGAAAATGTGGTATGTATATATCATGGAATACTACACAGTCATAAAAAAGAATGAGATCATGTCCTTTGCAGCAACATGGATAGAGCTGGAGGCCATTATTATAAGCCAACTAACATGGGAACAGAAAACCAAATACCACATATTCTCACTTATAAGTCAGAGCTAAACATTGAGAATACATGGATGCAAAAAAGGGAACAAGACACTGGGGCCTACTTAATGGTAGAGGTTGGGAAAAGGGAGAAAATTGAAAAACTACTTATTGAGTATTATGCTTATTACCTGGGTGATGAAATAATCTGTACACCAAACCCTCATGAAACATAATTTACCTATATAACAAACCTGCACATGTACCCCTGAACCTAAAATAAAAGTTAAAAAAAAAAATTCGATACTGAAATGCTGAAACCTAAGTAGAGAGAAGTTAACACCAAGAAGGCTATATTACGGTCCATAAAAAGACAAAATTCCTATTACATAATGTACATACAATCTAAAGTGTTTTGCTGATTCAAAAGCCCCTCTGAATAATATGACTCTTCTGAAAGAAGAATACCTGACAATGTGAGTGAGGGTGTGTGAAATGTATAATTATATTAATGGAACTAAAAGGCCACTTTACAGATATTCTGTATCATCTTTGTAGTTTAGAATTAAATCCTACTTTTTATTTCAGAAATAGCCATTTCAAGTAATTACCTCTTCATCTTCTACCTTACTCAGTTTCATCACATTTAATACGCTTTTTTAAAAAGGCTGTCTTTTATGATTTGGCATCTTTGAAAATTCTCTGCGACTGCTAGTTGGCAATTAAGTGCAGTTGATATTGTCTCTTAACTAACAAAAGCAACATTATTATTAGAAATATTCAAACCAATCAACAAATTGCCCATGGGCCTAAGTTGGTGTCTGTAACATTTAGAGACTTTACTGGGGGAAATTAAAAAAAAACACAACACAATTAAATTAATTTATATTCCCATTTATATGGAGATTCATACCATTATGTTTCAAAAGTATTAGTCACTAGTTAACTGAAATAGCATTGAAAAGAAAATTAAATAGGCATTGAAATAATGTATATTTAGAAATTAATATTTCAAAACATTCTGGCTAATAATTGTCCAGGTTTGCTATTTTATGTCCATATAAGAAGCAGACTATCACACTTGTTAAGAGTCAAACATGGATTTCAATTCCAGATCTGCCATTTAGGAACTGTGTGACTTCTTATCCTCTGAGTTAGTGCAAATTACTTAGTCTTTGTTATTGTTTTCATATATGCAAAATGGTGATTTTAATAGTATGTATATATATGTGCACAATGGGTTGTTGTGACGATTAAATGAGATATGCATATAAAATCCTTTGCTCACCATGTGAATCATAAGAAGTGCTAAATAAGGGGCATTTAATCAGCTTCACCATACTGTGTACTTTCATCTTCAAGAAAAACAGCAATCTTATTACCACATATAATTTGCTGTTGGAAATCAACCCCAAAGCTCTGGTAAACAAGATGTGTTTTCATTAGCCACATGTACTGACCATGAAGGTCCATTAGGCTAAATGAATCTCTGTCCTTGGAGCAAATAATTAGAAAGCATTAAGAGTATATATAGGCCAGGTGCAGTGGTGTGTGCCTATAATCCCAGCACTTTGGGAGGCCGAAGCAGGTGGATTACTTGAGGTCAGGCGTTCAAGACCAACTTGGCCAACTTGGTGAGACCCTGTCTCTACTAAAAATACAAAAATTAGCCAGGTGTGGTGGCGTGTCCCTGTAATCCAAGCTACTCAGGAGGCTAAGGCATGAGAATCACTTGAACCCAGGACGTGGAGGTTGCCGTGAGCTGAGATCACGCCATTGGCACTCCAGCCTGGATGAAAGAACAAGACTCTGTCTCAAAAAAAAAAAAATGTATATATATACACACACACACAGGTATATATACATATATGTGTGTGTGTATACAAAAAAAAGTATATATATATATACACACATATATATACATATGTATATATTAATATGTATATTATGTATGTATGTATATGTATATATGTGTGTGTGTATATATATATAAATCAGAAACACTACATATACTTAAAGATTTTAAAATTTTAACAAATTGTCTTATAGCTTGGTCTTTGATCCTGAATCCAGAAGCATCCTCTCACCCCAGTCTGCACCCCCACATGGAGCACTACAGTGCCATATTGTCTCATGGTGGTAAAGTGCCAAGCACTCCTTGGTTCAGATGCCTGGTGAGGTCTGTTCTACACTGGAGGCACATCCAGGTGCCCTGCCCAGAGAGGACCCAATGGGGCCCCAGGACACAGTCTACCCAGGAAAGAACAAAAGCCCCCACCATTCAGCTCCGGCGGTACCACATAATTAGCTCCTGGTTTAGTGACAGTTTGGGAAGCATTGTCATCCTCTCTTTATCAATATTTTAAGAGAAACAAACAAACTATGGTGACTTACCCGGAAATAGTCGCTACATGCTGCCAGGACGGCCTTGTGAGCATGGAATTTCTGTTCCTCAGCAATCAGGGTGATGTCGCAGAGGATGCCATCACTCCTCTGCTGATTCAATGCTGCCAGGACGCTGTCATTGTGAGATTCGGAGTGGCAGAGCCTCTGGCCTGTCAGCATTTCTTGAATACTGCAAAGGAGAACAATCAAGTCAACGTTTCTCCTTTTACCAGCCCTGTGGGCCGGCTGCTCTCTCATTCCTTGAACATCGAATGAAGCAACAAGGGTTCCAGTGCACTCTATGAGTGTGACCATCTGTTCCCTCATTTTCTTTCTCTCCACCACTCTCTTGTTCTCCCTTTTTCTTATTCTCTCTGCTCCCCTCCCTGCAGGGTCTTTCTCTTTTTTACTGGTGCCTCTCTTTCTGTATTAGTGTTTGTGTGTGTTCATCTGTGGCTGCATACTGACCCAGGTCTCTGGACCTGCAAGCCTCTGTTTCTGGGCCCCGTCCCTCCAGTGTGTGAACATCTCTGAGTGCAAAACTTCCTCTGGATGTATGTCTGGGCATGTGTACATGTGTGTGTGTGACCCTTCCCACTCTGTCCCCTCTCTCTAATTCCCTGATTCCTTCCCCACCTTTGTACCTTACCATGTCTCCCACAGGACACAAGACTGTTAACACATACAAGAAAACTGAGCAAATGTTAGTCAGGACAAAAAGGGCTGCAAGTGACCATTCCATGTAAAAGGCAATTAAACTAAAGAAGCTTACTATTAAACTTGGGAAATTGTGCACCATAAGAGCATCAAAAGGAATGCATTGTAAATGAAAACAAATTTAAAGCTGAAAGTAAAATTAATCTATTATCAGCCTTTAGTTTCTATGTGTGATCATTATACTAGATTTATGAATGACTATATACTTTCTTTTTGTTTCTACTTTGTGAGATTGCTAATTTTACCCATTGTGAGACTTACCCCTTCACTCTCTACACTAACCTAAAACATTTATCCTTATGTCCTTTCAAAAGTCCCAGATGAAGCTCTAGATCATTCTACAATAATACAGAAGTAATGCCATAAACACAAAATGCAAACTTGCACTTTATAGACAGCTATGGACATTTTCAGCTTATGCCAATGGGAGTCTATACAGTGCTCTAAAATCTCAGAACCGGTATTGGACTAAGATGGGTGATCTGCCAGGAACAGGTTACTCCCAGAGTGAAAACAAGGGCCATCAAGCCCTGTTTCTGGCCAGCAGGTCCATCTCAAAGCTGAGTAAAAATATCATTGGGATGATTGAGCATTGTCTCTCCCATGTTGGTAATTCCTGTATCCAACCCCTCCCTCTGAGTGTGAAAGAGTTTCTCAGGGGAGCCAGAGTTGCCACCAGCCTAGTCTGCATGGTGGATTTATTTGGCAGGGCTCTGCTCAGCCTGTGGTGCCAGTTGGCTGGTAAATTACAGTTAGGTACAAATCTCCATCTTAAAATTAACCAAATACTTCCTGTGAAATGCCAGAAGGCAGTCATTAAGCTTTATTGGACAGTTTTGACTAGGAAGCATCAGAAATGTCAGAAATATGGAAAGAAAAAAACTTGACAGACGGTGATGATATAGGAAGTTCCTGTGGGAAGGTGGGAGGATTATTTTCAGTTGAAATGTAGCAGTGAGTTTTGAAATGGTTACTGTCATTGAATATTCATCTAGTAGCTCAAGCCATAGGCAGACTTTCAAATCAGTAGTTAAAAACCTCATTCAGAAGCATAAATAATTTTTTGCAAATTTCTATGCAAAGTCTAGAATGGAGATTAATTAGCATCACTCAATTAATTAGCATCTCAAATCAAGAAATGGAATAGTAATAGAAACATTGTATCAGCCAAGTAAAGATTTAGGATAGTCTTTGAAAAATCTTTCCTAAAAGGATGACTTTTTAATAGATTTGAGAAACACATAGTGCTCACCACGTCCCATGAACTATTCTTAGTGATTTACAATGACTAGTTCATGTAATCTGCGCAACAACACCATGAGGCAGGTACTATTATTATCTTTATTTTATAGATAGAAAAACTGAAGGTCCAAGATCAGGTATTTTGAGAACATATCACCAAGAATATAATAATGTAATTCCTCCTCCTACTTAAAGAAAAAAATAATAATAAAAGGCCAGGTGTGGTGGCTCATGCCTGTAATCCCGGCACTTTGGGAGGCTGAGGCAGGTGGATCATTTGAGGTCAGGAGTTTGAGACCAGCCTGGTCAATATGGTGAAACCCCATATTGGGGTTTAATTAATACTATAGTAATACTCTGTTGTACTGTATTGTATCAATACACAAATTAGCCAGGTGTGATGGCGTGTACCTTAATCCCAGCTACTCAAGAAGCTGAGGCAGGAGAATTGCTTGAACCCAGTAAGTGGAGGTTGCAGTGAGCTGAGATCACTGCACTCCAGCCTGGGCAACAGAGTGAGACTCTGTCTAATATATATATATATATATACACACACACACACACACACACACACATAATCTGTAAAAGAGCTGAAGAAATCTATGCTTAAGGGGAAAAATCATGAAAGTCCCTATTAACTTTATATTTATATTATGTATAATGAATCTCAAAATCAGCCTTTTAGAATAATATACATGAACAGAACAACATGACGAGGCAGTAAGAAATGTTTGAAATTTTGCTTCAAAAACATGTATCCTCATACTGTGACTAAAAGTTTTGGGATAGAAAATAGATTCTAATTATTATAACCTTAGAAAATATATTTGAAACATTCATAACTTATTTTCTCCATTTTTATATCACCTTAAATGTTAAATAAATGTATTTCAAAATTTCATTTGTAGTGGAACAGAAGAATATATTAAGATAATTGCCTTAAAATGTTTCCTTACTCATTTTCCAAATATAGTGCCACAATTCCTGTCCTTATTATTAACATTGAATTGGTACTTGCATTTTATATGTCTATTGAGAGTGAATAAATCTTGCCAGAAAAAGAGCAGCTGTAAACTGAAATTTGGCAAAGAATAAAAGACTCGGCTTTGAAACAATAGTGATGCTGCACAATTTCACAGGATCATTCAGCTGGGCTTGAAAATTCAAGCTTCAAGAAAACAACAAGCTAAATATTTAAGACAACAGTTGGCACAAGATCGCAAATATTTTGGAACCAATATGTTAGGGATCCTTAAAAGCAGAAACAAATACTCCAACATTTGGCAAGAAATAAAAGCCTCTTAATCAACAAATCATTATTGTATTCTGAAAGTAACTTCCCACTCAACTCTCGGATGTAAATTTGTAAAACATCTCAACCCTCTAAATGTTAAGGCACATGTGGCCACAGAACATAGCTGGAAGGGAGCAGGCCCACTTCACCAAGTCAATAGTCATAAACCAAGGACAAGATAAATCAAAGACTGTAATGCACTATGTCTAAATTAAAATGGGGAGCTGACACATGCTTGCAAACATCTCCCTCAGCATCTAGAACATATATCAAATTAGCAAACTAAGCCTCCCAACTTAGAGCAATGTCCCTCAATTTTTTGAGAAACAAAGAAAAAGGAAGGAAAAGTATACCCTAAAACTTCTAAATTGCTGGAAAAAAACTGAAAGCAAGAGCCATATTTCTCAAGGAAACACAGATTTGAGTGTCATCCTAAAACTGGAAAAGGTCTCCCACAGAAGCAATGCTGCCACCTCAGAATTCATCAGTGAGTGCAGAGAGTGTCCCGGCTTCCCCAATACAACCCCTTTCTCTCAGAGATGCCTTAGAACTGCATCAATACAAAAGAGTATGTGCTATATTAATACTATAGTAATACTCTATTTATTGTATTGTATTGTATCAATACAATAGTAATAGTCTATTGTAGGGATACACCTATACAGTAGACACTAACCACACATGGTCACTGAGTACTTGAAATACGGCCAGTCCAAATTGAGATGTACCATACATGTAAAATGCACAATGGATGTCAAAGACAATATGAACAAAAGAAAGTAAAATAGCTCAATATTTCTGTACTGATTACATGTTTAAATTATAATATTTAGGGTATGTTGGGTTTACATAAAATGTATTTTTAAAATTAATTTTACCTTTTTTAGGGCCAGGCATGATGACTCACACCGGTAATACCAGCATTTTGGAAGGCCCAAGCGGGCAGATCATCTGAGGTCAGGAGTTCAGGACCAGACTGGCCAACATGGTGAAACCCCGTCTCTACTAAAAATATAAAAATTAGCCAGGTGTGGTGGCACATGCCGTATCCCAGTTACTCAGGAGACTAAGGCAGAAGAATTACTTGAACCCGGGAGACAGAGGTTGCAGTGAGCCGAGATCGTGCCACTGCACTCCAGCCTGGGCAACAAGAGTGAAACTCTGTCTCAACAACAACAAAAAACAATAATTTTACCTTTTTTAATATGGCTACCTGAATTTTTAAATTATAGATATGCTTCTCATTATGGTTCTGTTGGATACTCTATGAGTTCCCAGTGATATATGTACCTCTATTTTTTTCCACCTGAACACTATAAGGGCTTTAGGCAACCCCTGTCAGACTGCCTGTGCAAACTGCTGTTCCTATATTTCACAGGGCCCCATGTAGGCCCTCATGCAATAGTGGAAAGCCCCAGACTCTCTGAGCAGAAGATTGCTTTTTAGTAATGCCAGGGAGCAACCATTTGATCAGTCATATGTCAGTATCCAGAAATGGGGAAATAAATAAACGAGGTCTCAGGAAAGACGATTATTCATAACTTTAAGCCTTTAACTTTCACTCTGGAATTGATCACAAAAACTAATAAATCAAATGCAGAGAATGGCGTTCATTATATCATATTCCCTACTCATACTGAATCACTGCTTTAGTGCAAATTGCTACTTCAAGGTCATAGAGTTAACATTTTTTGGTCACAGAAATCCTATAGGGTTTGATGTTCATGGAAAGAATTTTGACGAAGTTCAGTCAGTTTTAAAGTTGTAAATTCCAAAAACAGCTATATGGTTTTAAACATCTGCATTTCAAATTTTAAAATCCAAGTCAATTTCTATGTCAGTGTTTACCTACAACTTGTATATACAAAAAATATGTAGTCGTTTTTAAGTAACACTACCAATAAGGTGTTACATACTTACATATTAAAAACAACCAAGTGGCATAAAGATTCTCATTTCTTAAGTAGGCTACTTTATACAAGAAAGAAAAAGACTGGACAAAAGTCTGACAGTAATAATTATGCATAATTATCTCAATTCAGTCTATTGGTGAACTATCAAGTGAGTGTCTTAAATCACTTAAACTATGTAGTCAAAGTATTTTCATGAAAAATAAAGACATTAATATTTTAAAATTCTATTTAAGGTGGTAGGCTATTAAAGGACCCTATAATAAAATAATTTTACTTCTATAGAACACTTTATAAACACTTTAAAATGAACTTGGTCAATTAATAACAATGGTCATAATAATAAGCAAAGAAGATACAATATGCTTAGACAATTATTAAATAATGAAAACTCTGTAGAAAGGAAATTAATTATAAATGAATAGTTTCGTTTCCTTCCTTCCCTCATTCATTTACCCAACAAATATTTATTAAGCCTGGGCCAGGTGTTGTGCTGGGTGCCAGGGACAAAATGGTGAGCAAACCATATGTGGTAGCAGTCCTTAGCAGTCCTCATGGAGCATTCAGTACAGTGGGGCAGTTACACATTCATCAAATAATCTGGCCTCCCTAAAGAAATAATACTTGAGCTGCTGGCTGAAGGATGAGAACAAGTTAATCTGGTAAAAAGAGAAGGTTTTCCAGGCAGGAGAACAGCAAATGCTATAATCCTGTGGCAGGAGGGAGCATGGCCCTTACAGAGTGTCTACAGAAAGTTAACAGCTAGGGACGAAGAAGAACGTGGTGCAGGTAAGCCCCGAGCAGCAGAGGCCTGAGCCCACTTGTGCAGGAATTCTGGGCCAGGTTATCCTAAGGGCAATGGGAAGTCACAGAAAAGGTCACTCAAGCTGTAGTACCAAGAGCAGTAGGGGAGACTGGGCCAGACTAGAGCAGACCCAGACTGTGGCTATGGTTCAGGTGAGTGATGGAGTTGGACCTTGGAGCCCAAGGAGCATTCAGATGAAGTTTCAGAAAGGTGAATGGGATTAAAAGTTATTTAGAGGGAAAATCTACAGGTCTTGGTGTTAGATTACATATTGAGGTGAGTGGGAGGAAGATTTCCAGAAGACGCCTACATTTCTGGCTTATACAACTTGATATTTCCAGAATAGGAAACAAATGAAAGAGGATCAGAATTGTAGAAAAGAATGATGATGAATTTGGTTTGGGACACGTTAAGTTTGAGTTGTCTTTAAGATACCCAAGCACAGATGTCAAATATGTAGCTTGATTCATGGATCTGGAGCTCAGAAAGGAGTCTTTGCTAGAAATGTAAATCTGTAACTCATCTGCATAGGGAAGGTGACAATACAGCTGTATCTCAAGAAAATGGCTGAGAAACAAGCAACAGTCAAAGGTTGCTGAGAATATATGAAAGATCGATTTGAAGCACAGAGGCAGGTTTGGGCTTAGTTGTGGGAAAGGATTGCCTCTTGAGTGGCAGGGAATCAGTGGACCAGAAACACATACTAGAACTCTGGGCACTTTTTGGCTTGTTGAATCTGAAGATTTTTGTGGAACTAGTCTCTACTAGACAATATAGGCATGGAAATATGAATAGCTCAGTTCATCCGGATTGGGGTTTTCTCAAGCAAATGCATCAAAAATACAGGAAATGAGAGAACTTAAGGGTTTAGCAACAGTGATAGAATCTAAACTGCTTAAGAAGGAAAATGAGGAAAGGAAAGATCAGATGGGTTGGTAGAAAGTAGCAGGGCCAATAAATGAGACATTACAGTGAGGTCAGAGCACAACCATAACGGGTAAATCAGCAAGCTAGAAGGAGAGGAGGCTACAGTGAGAGTAAAATGACTGATAGTGTGATTTCAGAAACAGAGTAATTATTGAGGATGACAAGGTCTGAGGTGTGGCCATGAAACTGGGCAGCTGAGTGCAGGGAGAAGGTCTTTGGAGATAAGCAGATTGAAGGTCCAAGGACCATGAAGCAGACACATCCTCCATGCTGACACTGAGGGCCCTGGGGGTATAGTAAGAGTTTCGTGATGAGGAGGAAGACTGCAAGCCAGGTGCCGTCGTGCTCAGTGAATAAAGGACAATGACCCCGACCACAGTTAGGAAGAGGAGAGCCTGAGAGAGATAGAGGACACCATCTTCAGAAGAGTATGTCTTTGTTGTTTTTGTGGCTGTGCTTTCTCAATCAATCAATTTGTGGAGTAACGGTCTAGAAGCAAAACCATGCCCTGGGATGATGACAATCTCTCTACCCATCCTTGACATACATGAGATGTGAGGAAATAACAATGCAACTACTTTGAGAGTACTACAAGGGAAATGGTCCTCAGAGGAGGATGGATCTCAGTGAAGTCTGAGACGAACAGAGCTTTTCAGGACAAGGAGATGATACAGCAGAATATGTGGTTATGCTGTGACACTTCCACATGACACAGTGAGAGAGTGTGAGAGGTGGGGAAGGGAGGGCTCTGGGTTGAAGCAGAAAAGGAGACAACATTATAGAGATGATTGCACTGTAGAAGACAGATGACCATGGAATGGGAGTTGATTAATAAGAATGGGATGGCAGACTTAAAAGTAAAAACTTATTTTAAGTATGCACACTGATCCTGGTAGCCAGGAATAAATAGCTTGGCTGAGGTGGTGGCAGACAGACACCATGGTCTCCATGTGCTGTATTGGTTGAATGCCAGGTCTAGAGCAGGGTTT
This sequence comes from Rhinopithecus bieti, assembly GCF_001698545.2. Taxonomy (NCBI): domain Eukaryota; kingdom Metazoa; phylum Chordata; class Mammalia; order Primates; family Cercopithecidae; genus Rhinopithecus; species Rhinopithecus bieti. The sequence continues at coordinate 1,637,584 of NW_016808492.1, read as the reverse complement.
CTCAGCCTCAGTATTACCGACATTTTGGGCTAGATGTTTTTTTGCTGTAGGGGGTTGCCCTATGCATTGCAAGATGTTTAAAATGATTCCTGGCCTCTACCCAGTAGATGCCAATTGTATCCACAGTCCCAGTGACATCCAAAAACATTGCCAGATATTGCACAAAGTACCCTGGTGGTGAAATCATCCACCATTGAGAATCACTGATTGAGAGCAAAAGACTCACATGGGGAGTGCAGAGGCGTTATACCTGCTACAGCAATGTCACCAGTTCTCAACACATTTCTGGAACAAATCACCTCTAATAGCTTCAGAGTCACGGAAAGAAACTGGTCTCATTACTTAACAAACACCCAATTCTTAAGAAAAATGTATTCCCCAGGTTTATCATCTTTCTTATTATTTGCTCTGAAGATATTTTGACTATTCCCTCAGAGGATGATGCAGATTTACCTCCAGTGAGACTATTCAAATGAATGCCATGCATTTCCTCATTGGCTGCCCCTCAGTTTCTGGAATGTGCCAAGCTCCTTCCTGCCTCAGGGTATGCCCCCCTTCAAATCTCAGGTATACAGCCTGTCTCAGGAAGGCATTTTCTTGCTCTATCTATCCTGTACTTTTCCTTCAGAGCACTTTCACAATTATTTTTGCATCGTTACTGGTGTGCTTATTTGTTTAATGACTGTTTCCCCCATAGAATATACATTTTAAGAGGGAAGGAACCTTATCTGTTTTATTCATAGCTGGGTCCTCAGCACCAAACACAGTACTTGGCTTAATTAATATCTATTAAATAAATGAATTATTAAAAGGAAATGTTGTGAGCATTTTGAGAATAAGCATTGTACTCCCCAAAGTGATTGCCTTAAAGGAGGCTCTCTCTCTCTCTCTCTCTCTATATATATATATATATACACACACACACACACACACGCACGTATGCATAATTTTTTGTTTCTTTTTTATGTCATATACCTTTATAGTAGCATACCTTTGTTTGAAGGAAGTTAGCATCCTAAATAAGGAAAAAATATTAAAAAGCAGTATGATTCAAAGAATCAGGAAACATGTTTAGGTTTGACAAATAACTAGGTCACAGCAGTTAGTCCTTGTGCCACCACAGTAAATTCACAAAAGCTCTGACTAGTTTGTTGATTCTTTCAAATATGCATTAAGTCTCTGCTCTGTGCTTGATCCTGCAACGTGCAATGCACCTATTTCAGGGCTCACTACAGCATGCAGGGACACACCCCGCAGGGCATACCTGAGGCAGCGTTCAGACGGCATTTTCCAGCTGGGTTCCTCAGGTTCTCAGCCTTAGAAGTGTGCAGAGGAATCAGCAAGCATTCCAGCTGAATAAAAAGACAAGAGAAAAGGGTGCATTGAGCTAAATGCAGAAAAGCAAACTTTGGGTCTTCCTGATGCTAAAGCTTTTGAATTCCAGGGAGGCAGCTTGGAGAGTTTTACTGTCCACATAAAACATTCTGACACAATGCTCCTTTAACAAGTAATTGTTCTGGATATTTTTAAGTTTTTTCACTTTATTGAAGCTTCAAAGACTAGGAAGTAAAATATGTTTGAGAATCAACAATAGTAATTAAGTGTTAAAGTAAAAATTAAAACACCAGATGGGATGGCCAAAGGAAAAAACTAAGATTTGATGAACCACAAATCTAAACCACAAATACTAGTTGACTTGTCATTTGTAGAGATTTCATTTTCCTTCCAAATATGATTAGTGGAATTAAATTAAAATAAAGTACCTCATGGCCAAGTGTCTATAGAAATACAATTTTCTATTCAAGAAGCAGATTTCTGAAAAGTAGGTGGAAAAAATAACATAGAGAAGATAAAAATTAGTAGGAAATGAAAAATGGATTCTTATAGAGGCTTCAATATTGCATAATTGAAATATATAACAGGATGCAGTTGTCAGGCTTGAAATTGCTCCTTGGCTATTCAAGCACACTTACTCATTTAGTCCCTGCCCCCATCCCCCGTCTTTGCTTTTAATCATTGGAGTAACTCTGACTAGAAAAATAAATTATTTGAATAGTCTTGGTCCTGGTCCATGACTACACTTTACAACCCTCAGTAGAGGTTCTAGCTCCCATTTTCTAATGCACCCAAGTGGCTAAATTAATTAGAATCTGGATAAGCTAAATAGGCTTCCTTCTGTCTCAATTTTATTTTGAAAAGCAATAACAGGATGAAAATGCTTATGAAAGGAATATGTTAAGCTGTGCCGATTTCTGCTGATTTGTATAAAAGAGAGAGCTACGATTTACAATCTGACGGAAATACAATATTTGTTATACTGTATACAAACCCTCAATTGGTGTGACTGCATAATACTTCACATAGCATATCATCGTTGGTTAACTATTCCATTTTACTGAACATTAGGTTGCTGGGTTGCTTTGAATATTTTTCATACAACTATATTTTTGTTTCTTATTTTCTTTGATTATTAAAAATAGTATGTCTCTACTTTCATTTATTTCTAATTTAAGTCTTGATGAACCTAAAAGTGAGTCTCATTTTTAATTGCCCCATTATGACTGAGCAGCATGGGCAGTCACAGTAATTCAAGGCACGTTGTTTAATTAGCCAAGAGACTTGCTTAGCAACCTAATGTTGCTACAGTGTCCTTTCAGAATCTAGGTTATAAACTCCAGTCTTTTGTAGCCTAACACAAACTCCAACAGGCATGGACACTTGAGCTTTAAAGCTGCAAAGAATATTTATTACTACAGGGAGGTGTAACACCTTAATCTTTCTGAAAGTCCAATGTTTTTAAAACACTCCCAACAACTGAATGGAGAACAAAAATCCTAAAGTTAAAATAATCTCAAATTAAATGGCACATCTAACTTGATATGTTTCATTTCAAACATGATCATTAAAAATAATAAGATAGATGAAATTCTCTTTTACAGATATTTATTGTTTGGAGACCAACTCACTAAATCAGGTGTTTCTAAAATTGTTGAATTATAAGCCACTATATACTACAAAGCTTAGGAAACTGGACACCGTTTTAAAGGTGAATTAACTAGGTGCCCACCAGTGGTAGACTGGATTTAAAAAATGTGGTATATATACACCATGGAACACTGTGTATTAATAGCTACAAAAAAGAAGAAAATCTTGTCCTTTGCAGCAACATGGATGCAACTGAAGGCCATTATCCAAAACGAATTAACACAGGAACAGAAAAACAAATACCACATGTTCTTCTCACTTACAAGTGAGTCAAGCATTGAGTATCCCTAGGTGTAAAGATAGGAACCACAAACATTGGGGACAAATAGAAGGAGGCTGGCGGCATGGGCTAAAAAACTACCTGTTAGGTAGTATGCTTATTACCCGGGTGACGGGATCATCCATATCCCAAACCTCAGCATCATGCAACATACTCATGTAACAAACCTACACATGTACCCGCTAAATCCAAAATAAAAGTTGAAATTATTTTTTTCCAAAGGTGAATTAAAATGAGTTAAGGATTAATCACCACTGGAAGAGGTTTATTATTTACTATTTTTACTACATATTATTTACTATTTATTATTCCCTATGTCCTCTATATTTATATATTGGAGATATATATATATATATATAGAATTAAATTTTGTTAGCAAATACATTTGTTTTTATAAAAAGTTTCCCCTCACCATAAGTAGAGTGAACAACATGGCTACTTGTAAGCTCCAGCCAGACACCTCTTCTCCCTCTTCCCACTTCCTTGCACTTTTTCCCATGCCTAGTATGTGGATTAACCCAAGGCTGTTTCCCCCCCCACAGCCCAGGGAGATCCAGGCCAGTCTCCTGCAGTTCCCCTCCTGAGAATACAGAAATGATCAGAGTTGAGCCAGCTGAGTGGGGCATTAGGAAGCAGAGCAATATGAAGAAAGGCCAGAGTTGCTCTCCAGGTAGCCAACATTTAGGGCTCTCACACACTCTCAGAGATAGAACTACATATATCACAAACCCCAAAGGAGTGCTATGTGGGCCTGGAAGCAAATGAGGTGACTCTTTTTCTGTCACTTAAGAGTGATCACCTTTGAGATCTCTTTCAACTGTGACCATCTACAATCTTCTGAGCCATTGGCATGACAAAGATTCTCTTTTAGACCAAACTCTAGTCAGACTCCTCTGAGCTCTTTTTCAAGTAGGCCCTGTCCTTGGGTATGTCCTCAGGAGCTTTGTGGTCAACTACTGAACAATGAAAATATTATTTTGGTGCACAGATAATTTATTGATTTTACTAAACACTTAAAGACAAGGAATATATAAAAATAGTTAAGAAAACATGTTAAAATTTTAAGTATCCATCAGCCTTTTGGTTCAGCTTAATGAACCCAGGAAGGAGGAAGGGATTTGCCTCTATTGCATAACTACTATAAAAAAACAAGGCAGGGAGGGTACCAGAATAGCCACCCCAAAATATGCCTCCTTAGCACATGGATCATTTTGACCTAAAAGCCACTGAGAACCAGCAGATAGATGCAGGAATAGCTCTAAACACAGGGTACCATTGTCCTTTTGTAAAGAAAATTTACATTTATAAAGAACATTTTCATAATTTCTTTTCACAAATCTCTTCCTCTCCTGGACCACGAAGAGGAGGACTCCTAACTCTTATCAATGGAGAAGGTACTGACTTTAATCTGCACAACAAACCTTACTGAACAATTCTTTTTTACAGTACTTTTCCTGGTCATATTTCTGTAACTTGTCTTTCCCATCCAGAAGCCCCAAACCCCTTTTCCTTTGATTATCCTAAGATCACATGTCAGGCCAAGTTCTAACCACTCCTTTGGGTTAGTCATCACTGGGTGCTCCCACGTGTATCTGTGATGAACATGGAAATAAATTTCCATTTGTTTTTCTCTTGCTAATCTGTCTTTGGTGGTCTAAAAATATAGAGGCCCTGCTGAAAAATCAAAGATGGATAGAGGAAAAAAGATTTTACCCCCTCCCCTACAACAGGCATAGTGGTTTTCATTTAACAGTGTAAAAGTTCAGCTACTGTAGTAACTTCTCAAAGTGAGAAATGACCCCCAAAAGACTAGTACCACAAATTTCAGTCTTTGTGATTAAAAATACAACCAAACAAATCCAGCTTGCAAACAAAAATAAAACACACATTTTACAAAATGAAGCTGTTTGTACATATCGATGTGCAACTAGGCTAGGCTAGTTTCTTACCTTTTCCAAGACTCAATTTCTTCATTTTCTAAAAATACGGATAATACTACTACCTTATCACAGGGCTGTATAGTGTATGTAGAGTACCTAGTACAATGGCTGACACATCACAGGGTCATAGTAAACATCATTGTGTGTCTTCTTTTGTTATAGAATACAAATATGAATCATGTAGTGATTTGATCCAGTGACAGGAATCTCTGAATGTTTTCTTTTGTTTCACTTTTTGGTAATGTAGTTCATATGCCAAATACTAGTGTTTGTAATACCAAAAATGTGTATAGCAGTAATCCTTCAAGGACTGTTCTCAAGACAACTTTACAGCTGGTGAAGACTCAGACCCCCTTCTCCAAGCTCTCCAGAGGAAGCTGGGCATTTACCCCCAGAAACACAGCAAACATTTCTTAAAATATAGCAATTTTTTCACATAATTGAAATTATTTACCACCCTCACCCTTAGGAAATGTTCATTAGTGGAATGTCCTCCATTTCTGGTAAGTCTCTTCAAATATAATCTGGTACATAGGATTGATGGGATCTAACCTCTTTATAGTCTTTATTTTTATTAAAATGTTTCAAAGTTGGTAGAGTCTCACTTGGGTTTTTTTTTAAGTCAAACTTGAAAATATATTTACACAGACAAAATAAATATATTATTAAACAGTAATAGTGCACAAGAGATACATGATTAAGCCCTCCAAACTAGCTGGCTAGGTTTTACTTACTTACTTCTAGTTGATCTTAAAACCCCCACTAGCAAGTCACATGACCGAACAATACATAACTAAACTCCCACTCGCTACCTTATGGGTAACATCTCTGACAATGGGTCACCGTAGTAACAGTGCTTATAGTTATTTTTCAGAAACTAGGGGGCAGCTTTTGTCTGGTTCAAGCCAGATGAGACCTTCACAAGTTGGTTGCACAGGCTGGGCCTTCAACAGCTGCCTGAAGAGGGAACTTCTTGATATCAGAGAGCCAAAAACTCCATTATCAGATTACGCTAGTGCCACCATTTTCTGCACATATATCCTATGAAGAACCATACAGCTTAATTACCCTTGTGCAGAAAGCCCTAATTACCTCACCTTTCCGACTCACCAATCGTCTTTCCCTATACTTTAGACCACCCCACTTTCTGTCACACACATACCTCCAAGCCCTATTTTCAGAGAGGTGGATCTGAGATTTATTTCCCTGGCCCTGCACATTGAAGCCTTGTGAATAAAATCTTTTCTTTTTTGCAAAACCTGTCACCACAGTGATTGGCTTGCTGCATAGAGGCAGAACAAGCCTGGCCAGTAACAAAAGGGGGAGGAAAAAAGTAAGTGTCCTATAGGTCTTGATGACATACAAAGAAAGAAGGACTAGATAAGCTAAGTTAGTTTAATATAATCAATAAACATAAGATACTAAAAATTAAGCTACCTTAATTATGTGGATGCATACCAATCCTACCAACATATAAGAGACTGGCGAAGAACTCAACTCTGACCTTTTTTTCTCTTGCCCAAATTACTATCTAAAGGGGTATGGGGAGTCATGCCCTACAAACCATAAAGTCTCATCCAAGGGGTTTTATTTAACCCTATATAACGTGGCTTGCTTTCCAACCTGATGCTGGCATAACATCACATGGCAGATAAAGAAAGAAATCAAAATATTTCAACCCCAAATACATGTTCTTTGCCATATCTTGAAATAGTCCTCCAAAGCTGACTCTTGTGGACAAAAATCTACATTCTGAAGAGAATCCCCTTCCTTGCCCTTCATTTTTTTCCTGATCTAGGAGACAACTGACTTACAATGTATTCTTTCTGAAGCCTCTACCTGGGGACTACTTCTGTGTAATGAGAACCTTGGTCTCCACAACCCCTTACCTTAACCCAGACATTCTTTTCTGTTGATTCTAGTCCTTTGGACAATAATTAAACCCTTTTAACCAAATGCCAATCAGAAAATCTTTGAATCTACCTATGACCCAGAAGCCCCCGCTTCCAGCTGTCGAACCTTTCCAGACCAAACCAATGTACATCTTACATGTATTGACTGATGTCTTATGTCTCCCTAAAATGTATAAAACCAAGCTGTATCCTGAACACCTTGGGCACATGTTCTCAGGATCTCCTGAGGGCTGTGTCGGAGGCCACTGGTCACTCATATTTGGCTCAGAATAAATCCCTTCAAAATATTTTACAGAGTTTGACACTTTTTGCCAACACTGGTTTATTCTTGCTATTATCACATATTTGTTTAACAATGTTTGTGTGTAATACTCCAATAATACCTTATAATTTTAAATAGAAAACAAATTATTATTAACATGTTCAACATACATACATGTGGGAGCCCCCAGTGATGAGTAACTCAAGGAGTGGTTAGAACTTGGCCTTACATACAATCTTAGGATAATCAAAGGTAAAGGGGTTTTGGGCTTCTACATGGGAAAGACAAGTTATGGGAAGACGACCAGGAAAAGTACGGTAAACAAGAATTGTTCAGTAAGAACAGGGAAAATGCTAGTCCTCCTCCTCCTGCACAGGTCATCATGTGAGTGGCAGAGCAGGCCTTTCTCAGTGTCTTGTTAAAAGGAAACAATGGTGATAGCTATAACAATGATGAAGATGATAGGACCTTAATTAAACACTTAATAAGTGTCCAGCACAGTGGACACTTTTCCCTACCTTATTTACTATCCCCATTCTGTTTGGATCTGGATAATAAGGCATAATGAGGTCAAGGAATTTACTAAAAGACACACAAGTAATGAATAGTGAAATTAGACTTCAAATCCAACAGACTGACTCCAGAGTCCATACCCTTAACCACACCTAATAGTAAAAAAGGGAACCTATTCCGGGACACGGTTATACCCTGAAGTGCTAAAGAGACCAAAGACCAACAGCCTCGGGCACCTAGTACTGGGGCAGGTGAGTTAAGGCAACTTTGAATCAGTACAAAGGAGGTTTCCAACAATCTAAGATGCACACAGACTATGTAAGGTAATACCTCTGTCACTAGAAGTGAAAAATAGGACCATAATAGACTTGGCCTTGTTTTGAAGATGATTCAAATGCTCCTAGGCCTTCCTGATCCACAGAAACCAAAAGCCAAGGCTCAAAACCTGCAACGACCACATGCTGGTGTCTCCCAAGGAGGCCCTGATGTGGACTGAATTGTGTCCCCCCAAAATTCATGTGTTGAAGCTTCCAATATGTGACTGTATGTCACTGTGTTGGAGATTTGGCCTTTAAAGAGATAATCGAGGTTAAAAGGTTACTGGGTGGGCTCTAATCCAAAATGACTGGCATCCTTCTAAGAAAAGATGAAAACATACACGGATACAAAGGAAAGACCGCATGAGGACACAGGGAGAAGGCAGCATCTGCAAGCCAAGGAGAGAGGCCTCAGAAGAAACCAACCCTGTTATCACCTTGATCTCAGACTTGTAGCCTCCAGAATTGTGAGAAAATAAATTTGTGTTGTTCAAGCCACCCAGTCTGTGGTACTTGGTTATGACAGCCCCTTGCCAGTCTCTTCTAAGCTACTATGACTCAGAGGCTGTGCCAGACCTGCAGACCACACTACCTCCAGATCTGGGATGGTCTGTGCTCTGCTCAGACAAAGCTGGACCACAAGCATGCTGAGCAATCCATGACGGTGGAGGCCTCCTGGGGCCTGAGACAGTGGCCTCTCCACTACTGTCCTCGCAGAGCATCTGGCCCCCAGCTTTCACTTTCCAATCAATGTTCCTCTTTCTCTAGGCACTAAACCCCACCACTCTTGGAAGAAATTTCCTCTGGGAAGTTGCTTTTAACATCCAGGCATTAGTTTGCTTGTTTTATCAGAACACTCCCTTCCACCTTTCATAAGTACTGTGGAGGCCCAAGCAGAGAGGGATGAGGGTCCAAAGTGTAGACACACAGCCATGTGCTCGAAGCACCATCACCTCCCAACACTCCATCCCTGAGGCCAAGCTGTGTGTGCACCTGCATGCCTTCTGCATAACTTAGGGAGATTTTTTCCCCTCAGCACTCCTTCTACCAAGCTACCTTCCATGGGTAACCCACTTCTCTGTCAGACATGACCCTTTCTGAATTCTTTCCAGTGCAGTCCTGCTGCTGGATCTACCCACAGAGGGAAGGGGAAACACTGACTAGCTCCATGTGCTGAGAGATGTGAAGGCCCACTTCTAGCCAAGATAACTGGATACATGATGGTCAAATGAATACAGGCAATAGCTCTTGGCCCACTTGATCATCTCACTGCCCTGCTTAAAGCTGTTGTGATAAAGTTGAACTTCTTAAAATAGTACCCCTGCCAACACTTCCAGCCTTGTGTTTTACCACTTGATCCTTCTTCTTCTGGTTACAGTCATACAGACATACTCATCACACTCAACTGTTCTCTCCCCTCAGGGTACCAGTAACTGTCATCTTCACTGTTTAGAACTTTCTACCCCTCCTTTTTGCCTGGTTAACCCCTATTCATCCTGCAGGTTTCAGATGTCACCTCCTCTGGGAAGCCCTCCCTGATCCTCCCAGGTCACAGTTAATTACTGTCCTATATGATCCAATAGTACCTATAGATCCCCACTCACAGCATAATCAGCACTCTATATTATTACTTGTTGGGGTGGGGGATCTACGGCCCTAGTTTCATTTCTACCCGTAACCCTTCCCTAGACAATAAGTTCTTTAAGTGGGGTGATCATTCATTCTGGAATGGTTATGTTTTGCATATTGTCCCAGTGCAATTTACTAATCACATCCCATTTGTTCTCTTTTGTTTCCCAGTTTGGATGATAAATTATCTGGTCATCCTGTCTATATGGGCAGGACCCACATCTATCTTGCTCACTGTTTTAAATCCTCAAGGATTACCATTATTCTTACAAAATCCTCCAAAGCAGATAAAGTAAAAGTACAATGTAATGCTGTTTTAAAAATGAGGAGCATGACAGATTATTTGCACATATTGAATCATGATGTTTTAGTTTGTATTATGAAATTTATTCCCTAAAATAATGTTACACTAAATATTAAAAGTTTCTTTATAAAAGAATAAGGATAAGATATCTAGTCACCCTCTTGAATACAGCTGGAGACCTTGGGAACCAAACTAAAATATAATGTGTAAATTCTTCCAGTCACATTAGCACATGCCTTTTCAGCTCTTATTTTAATTTAATTTTTAGCTCCATCACTCCTCTATGAATAGAAACATAAAATGCATGGATCGGTTACACAGTCTTGTCAAAATAACCTAACCTGCAATTATAACATCCTGAGGTGCTTTTAAAATATTGCTATGAAAATTTTTTATTGAGGAATTTCTTAAAGCTTTCACACCAGTTAAAATTAAATTAAATTATTCATCTTCATCTTTATAGATGACACAATGTAGATCTTGAGTGTTTTGCTAGTATAGAAATTATTTGTATGATAAATAACATATTACTTTATGATATTATAAAATCAACATGCTACACATATGTAATTATTTTACTTAATTAGAAAGTCCTATATTAAAAAGTTCTTAATCCAATAGCAAATGACCATTCTCCAGTGATTAATTTTTGCCTTCTAGCAAATAGAAAATATGCGATTTAGAGTTCCCAAATTTATGATTTAGATGCAATCCAGACTCCATTTTCAAACAGAGAAATGCTCTTACTTTTGAATTTTAATATATAGACTGTTCATTCATCAAATATGTGCTAAGCACTTAATACATTTCCATTAATCACTGAACTAGATACCAGGAGTGACATAAAAAGATTAAAAATAGTCTCTGTCTTCAAAGAGCTTATAATCTTTGGCATAAATCAAAGAGCTTATAATCAAAGGCGTAACATCCACATTTGCAGTTACCCTAACAGTATAAGACATTCTGCTTTTCTTCTATCGAGAGATGCACAAATTTTCCTCATTTTAAAATATCTAGAATTGGAGTTGTATTTTAAATCACTATATACCTTAATGTGCTTTTTTTTTTTTTTTTTTTTTTTTTTTTTTTTTTTTTTTTTTTTTTTGCCTCGAAAAACCTGATGTGCTTCTTACATCTGCAAGAAACATTAGAACTGGGGAAACACTGTTTTTTAAGTGCCTACATATGGGCTAGGCGTATGTATGCACACGTGCTATTACACTTAATTCTTACAACTATCGAGCATTATTTTTCCCAGAAGAAATAGCAGAGGCTCAGCAAGCTGAAATGCTTAAGGTAAAACTGGCAGCTGCTGAAGCTGAGACTCAAACCCAGCTCTTACATTCCGCTGCACCACATTATCCTACCAAAGGAGAGGCATGTGGTTTAGAATACTGGGTAAAGACCAAGTAGGGGAGCAGTAAAGGATGGAGAGAAAGGAGAAAGCTTTCCAAATGAGAAGCACCACACACTGAAAGATATGGAGACCTCCAAGCTATGCTTTTGTAAAATGAGAAACCTGTACTACCTGGAGATGCAGCATAGTATACAGGTAAGAAGAGAGGGTTCTGGAAGAAGACTGTTGGAGGAAGAGGTTTATATTCTGGCTTCAATAGTGCTTCCGTGACCTTCATGAAGTTACTACATTTCTTCACATCTCAATTTCCTAATTAGTGAAAGGGATACAAAAATGAAACTTACTGATACAGTTTAGCTGTTTCCCCATCCAAATCTCATCTTGAATTCCCAAGTGTTGTGGGAAGGACCCACTGAGAGATAATGGAATCACGGGGGCAGGTCTTTCCCATGCTGTTCTTGTGATAGTGAGTAAGTCTCATGAGATCTGATGGTTTTAAAAAGGGGGGATTCCCAGCACAAGCTCTCTTTGCTTGTCTGCCACCATATGAGATGTGCCTTTCACCTTCCACTATGATTGTGAGGCCTCACCAGCCATGTGACATGGAACTATAAGTCCAATAAATGTCTGTCTTTTGTAAATTGCCCAGACAATTTTTTGGGGGGTATATTTTTTGTTGTTGTTGTTGTTTGAGATAGAGTCTTGCTCTGTTGCCCAGACTGGAGTGCAGTGGTGCAATCTTGGCTTGCTGCAACCTCTGCCTCCCAGGTTCAAGCAATTATCCTGCCTCAGTCTCCTGAGTAGCTGGGATTATAGACTCCCACCACCATGCCTAGCTAATCTTTATATTTTTAGTACAGATGGGGTTTCACCATGTTGGCCAGGCTGGTCTCAAACTCCTGACCTCAGGTGATCCACCTGCCTCGGCCTCCCAAAGTGCTGGGATTACAGGCATGAGCTGCCACGCCTGGCCTCGGGTATGTCTTTATCAGCAGTGTAAAACTGGACTAATACACTTACCAAAAGGATTCTGGTTAAAAATGGCAGCTTGAACACATGTCCATTCAAATGTTTGCACTGAATGCAACACATACCCTGATTTAAGGAACCGTTAATTTAAAATATTTTTTCATCTTTCTCTTGAGGAAATAACCTCACTGAAACTATGGTAAAGAGATGAAAAAACAACAATAAACTCCCAAGATCAAAGAGAACAAGAGAAGAAATTAAAAACATAAAACTTATTGAAGATAGAGAACAGAACAGATGGATGCATAATAACTGACTCAGCAGGAGATAAGAAAGGCAAATTCCAATCTGGCAATGGGCAATTCAAAGAAAAAACTCAATTTGCATCAAGGAATATATATCTAAAAGACTCAGGAACCAATAGTATGAGCATGAGGTTCATGCTATGGACTTAATGTCTCTCCCCCAAAATTCAAGTGTTCAAACTCTTATATCCAATGTGATGGTATTGGGAGGTGGAGCCTTTGGGAGATAATTGGATAATGACAGTGGAGCACTCATGACGGGATCAGTGCTATTGTAAGAAGAGACAAGGCCAGGCACGGTGGCTCACGCCTGTAATCCCAGCACTTTGGGAGGCCAAGGCGAGAGGATCACGAGGTCAGGGGATCGAGACCATCCTGCCTAACACGGTGAAACCCCATCTATACTAAAAATACGAAAAATTAGCCAGGCGTGGTGGCAGGCACCTGTAGTCCCAGCTACTCGGGAGGCTGAGGCAGGAGAATGGCGTGAACCCGGGAGGTGGATCCTGCAGTGAGCTGAGATGGCACCACTGCACTCCAGCCTGCCCCACAGAGTGAGACTCCGTCTCAAAAAAAAAAAAAAAAAAAAAAAAAAAAGAAGAGACAAAATAGAGCTTGCTTCTTCTCTCTTTTCTCCACAATTTGTGAATACAACAAGAAAATGGTCATCTGGAAACTAGGAAGCAGGTCTTCCCCAGACATTGAATCTGCCAGCATCTTGATCTTTGACTTTCTAGGCTTCAGAATTGTGAGAAATATGTTTGTTGTTTAAGCTACCCAGTCTATGGTAGTTTGTTATTGTTATAACAGCCCAAGCTGGCTAAGACAGTTGACAATAGAAAAACTAGGAGAAAAAATTCTATTTAAAAAGCAGTTTGAACTCCTAGGTCCCTTCCCCTAATCTGCACTACATGGTTACTGTCCATCTCATCCCAGTGACAGAATGGATATTTGCTCTCTGGAGAAAACATAAGTATCTCTAGACTGAGGAATGCCAGGTTCAGTGGAGGAAGGAGGTGCCATCTGAAAAACAAAGAAAGGGAAAGTTTACACAGAAAATGTGGAGCCCCTAAGCTTTCATGTTCCATTCAACTTCCAGAATGCCAGCAGCTAGGTTTATATCACCCAGGGAAATTAGAAGATTACTCTCTGGGGAATATAACTAAGCCATCACCAAACCTAAGGAGTCTGACACCATAGGTTTCCCAAATAAATGGCTCAACCAGATCACTTTATGGCGTAATCACTATATAATAAGCCTGCCCATGTGCTCAGAGCTTCCAGCCAGCTTTTTTTTCTCTTTACTATGAGTGAATACCCAAGCATCACCAAAATTTTAAAAGAAAAAAAAAATAATAAAAAAAAAAAAAAAAAAAAAAAAAAAAAAAAAAAAATGAAGGAAAGAAAACTAAAACAATTTTTTCCACTGTAGTCTTCCATATCCAAACAAATTATCAATTTTTTAAAGTCTAAAAATAGAATAAAGATGTTTCCAGACTTGCAAAGTACGAGCAATTATCTCCCAGGCATTGTTTCCCAGGAAGCTATTTAAAGGATGTTTTCCACCTAAACAAGGGAGTATATATTGAGAAAAGGAAGACACGATTCAGGCCACCAAGGATTCAACACAGAAAGAGATGATAGGAATTCTCAGGTGATAGTCAAGGAAGTTCCCAAACTGCAATTATTAAAAACAGGCAAACTGGAGGAGTTCAGAAATATCCAGAGAGACTGACCAGAAGGTGAAACAGACAGAAAACCTAACGTGGTTTCTACCAATTTATAGCGAGAGGAGAGTTTGAGGATTGAATTGTTGATAACAATAAAAAACCTAAGTTAAAAAAAAAAAGACAACTATTAATGAAAAACAAAAGTAGTGCAGGAAAGGAAAAGTAATCATATTTTGATTATATAATAACATTTACATTGTCATAATCATATAAAAATGAAATAATGATCCAACCAAAGTATCAGTGTAACTAATTCAGAGAATGGAGGAATGGGAAGCCTGTATGTATGATGGGGTGATTTTAGGGAATGAATGAAGAAAGCTAAATTGTCTTTCTTTTCTTTTTGAGATGGAGTCTCACTCTGTTGCCCAGGCTGGAGTGCAGTGGTGCAATCTTGGCTCACTGCAACCTCTATCTCCCAGGTTCAAGCAATTCTCCTGCCTCAGCCTCCTGAGTAGCTTGGATTACAGTAATGTGCCACCACACCCAGCTAATTTTTGTATTTTTAGTACAAACAGGGTTTTGCCATGTTGGCCAAGCTGATCTTGAACTCCTGGCCTCAAGTGATCCTCCTCCCTCAGCCTCCCAAAGTGCTGGGATTACAGGTATGAGCCAACACACCTGGCAAGAAAGCTAAATTTTCATCTTTTTTTCATGGGAAACCAAGCAACTCAAATATCAAAAACCAAGACTGGTAACATAAGCATGTTACTGAGAAATATGGAAGTAAATAAAGTAAGTTCTCAACATAACATTGTTGATAGATTCTTGGAAATAATGTATAATGAATCAAATTTGTAATCACCTGATGGGGTCTTCTTGCATACTGCACAGACAAAACTAATTCACTGAGACAGCAGTATTGTGGTAGACAAAGAATTTAGTTAATGTAGAGCTAGCCAAGTGAGAGGACAAGAGTTTATTACTCAAATCAGCCTCCCCAAGAACTTAGAGGCTAGGGTTTTCATGGATAAGTTGGCAGGCAGGGGAGCAGGGAATGGGTGCTGCTGATTGGTTGAGGATGAAATCACAGGGTTGTGGAAAACAATCATTATGTGCTGGGACAGTCTCTGGGTGGGGGCCATAGGCCTGGCTGAATCATAAGTCATGGGTCCTGGTAGAGTCAATTGGTCACCAGAATACAAAGGTCTGAAAAACATCTCAAAAGATCAATCTTAGGTTCTACAATAGTGATGTTATCTGTGGGAACAACTGGGGAAGTCACAAATCTTGTGATCACCTTGTGGTGATACATTTACTACAGCGCAGTAAATGATTATAGAAAGGCAAGTTATGCTTACCTCTTTGCAGAATTCAGGCCCCTCTCACAGTCCTAGTTTTGTGGGCTTTCATTAGTCTTACAAAAGGTAGTTTCAGTCCCTGAACAAGGAAGCATCAGTTTTAGTGAGTGGCAATTATGATCCTTGTTAGACTTTAGCTAAATTCCTCCCACGGTTAGCTGGGCCTACACCTAGGAATAAGTGAGTCCAGCCAGCCCGTGAGACTAGAAGCAAGATGGAGTCAGCCATCACAAATTTCTCTTGCTGTCATATTCTTTGCAAAGGCAGTTTCAATTTTACCATAGGCTAATTCATAAAAACAAGAGTTAAGTTCCTATGGCATATTTCTGGTCATAAAAGTCACCAAACTTCTTTTAAAAAATGCTCAAAACACTTCTCCTAGCCACTGACACCAGGTAAATTCAGCCCAAATTCATAACACTACAGGAACAAGGTGTATAGGGCTGCTGACATCTCCTCTCATGCAGACAGCTCAGTCTGTTTCCTTTGCCTGAACCCAAGCTGGTCCTGGCTTCTTCCCAGTCCTACTCAGCCTGTTGAAGTCTCCCTTGTCATCAAACAGAGACCATGTGAGTCTGACCCATGTATATATTTCCATTATTAATAATAAAATTTTAAATATCGTTTTAAATTAGAAATTTAACCACTTTATGTTTAGATCAGGTCACAGTTCTAACCTAACTTATAAAACATTCAGAATTACAGTTTTGTGAGAAGTTCTTTTTTTTGGTTCAAACTTGTATTACAAGGCTTTCTTGAAATCAATGACAGCTATATGCAAATATCTACCCCAAAATTGCATTTTCTCACTATCATCTCATGGGCTCTCAGATATAAGAATGTCTTCTGTTGTGGAATCAAAGTAGAGCAAGAGTAGTATGTGAAATGCCCTTGTCTTGTTACTAATATCAATGTCTATGGCAAAGAAGACAACCCTCAGCTATTCAATTAGTTATGTTAATTGGTGTGATGAACACGCTAATTTTCTCAGATAAAATATTTGGTTTTCCATGAAAATACATCTGGTCAGGTTGAACAACAAAGAATTTACTATAACTAGTCATTCACCAACCATTCAGTCATTCACTCACTCACTCACTCACTCACTCACTCACTCAACTCATTCAATATTTAAATAGCACTTACCATACACCAGGAATGCATGTAAAGGAGTAAGATTAAAATGATTTTGTAAAGCAAAGTGTCTGGATTTTTTTTTTTAACGTGACAACTGATAAAAGCTATCACTTAGAGCATAATTTTCTTTTTTAAAAAAGAGATGTAAGGTAGAAAAAAGAACGTGGGCATGAGGTGAAGTTCCTTCAGCTGGGTTGAACTTCATGTTAACTGACATCTTAACTATGAATTATAGGGGCAGGGACCACATCCCACTCTTCTCTATGCTAGAATGAGCTATGTTCCTGGAAAACTTACTAATAAATGTATTGTTTATACATTGTTCTTGTTTAGAGAGCCAATGGTCTTTTTTTAAACCACAAATGTAGAAATTTCAGACACCTCCAAAAACACTTGCCTCTGTCATTGAAAATGTGTTTCTAAGTCTTTTACAGAATATGCACATAATTCTAACAACTTCGAGATATCAAGACCCAAAATAAATCAGTTTCACTTTAATTTTTAAATTAATACCACTTTAAAACCTTGGCTTTGAAAAATACACTGTGGCTCAGTTTTAAGACAATATTACATTGTCCTGCTTTTTACAGAGTAACTGAACAGCAAGATGAGGCACTTTGAAAATATAATGAGCACTCAAAATACTAGTCATAATTTTACTATTAAAAAAGAAAAACAATATTGATTTAAGTAAAAAATTTTAAAGTCAGTATATTTAATTCCAATTATTAGTGGCAAACCATTTACCTACTGAATTTCCTTTCCTTAGTTCTACTACCACTGAATACCTTTGTGAAATACTAAAATTTAGGAGGGAAAAAAAGAGAAAAAAAGTTACGTTTTCTGAATCACAGTACCAATGACACTATGAATATTTAAACAATGCAAAATCATTAATCTCGACAGGGTACTCTGAAGATATGATCTTATGAAAGTAAATGAGAGATGTCATTAATAATCTGTACAACCCCACTATGAGTCAGTCAAATGGAAAATATTCACAATTAAAAAAAATAAAAATGAGATTATCAAATACTAACTCAGTCAACATTACACAAAAAGATGGTGGCAAGTCTACACCTGTGGAAAGAAAGGCTGGTGGGGAAGATGGTGGCAACATTAGAAATGAACCCAGAGACACTGGATCTGGGTAAATGAACAATGATAACATGTGAGCAAATGTGAAGGATGGCAAAAAGAATGGCACAAAGAGAAAACTGACTAACTAGAATATCAGAGCTGGAACTAAGGAGACTCAATTTAAATGAAGTAAAATGCATGAGGATTTTAGAAAGACTCATCCATTTGAAAATAGTTATTAATTCCTACTATGTGCCATTACCTTTAGGAGACACAGTTTAAAACAAGACATGTGGCCAGGCGTGGTGGCTCACGCCTGTAATCCCAGCACTTTGGGAGGCCAAGATGGGTGGATCATGAGGTCAGGAGATCGAGATCATCCTGGCTAACACGGTGACACCCTGTCTCTACTAAAAGTACAAAAAATTAGCCAGGCGTGGTGGCGGGCGCCTGTAGTCCCAGCTACTCGGGAGGATGAGGCAGAATGGTGTGAACCTGGAAGGCAGAGCTTGCAGTGAGCTGAGATCCAGTCACTGCATTCCAGCCTGGGGAACAGAGTGAGATTCGGTCTTAAAAAAAAAAAAAAAAAAAAAAAGAGACATGTAATGTCCCTATTTTCACAGAACTTACATTCTAAGAAGAATAAGCAGTAAATAGACAAACACTGCTAAAATGCACAAAACATTGTGATGTGATTGAGTCAACAGGTGTTTATTGAGTTGTCAGGGAGAGTCTCTGAAGAAATGAAATTAATCTAAAATCCTATGCAAATATCAAAATAATAAAGATTTTAAAGTCGGAGATAAGAAAGTTTTCTACATTATGTTTTGTAATTTCAGAAATGTTTGAATTGCTACATGACTTTTTGGCATGAGTCAGAAAAGGAGGAGGAGAGTGGAGTATGTTTTCTTGGCTCCGTCAATAGGCTTGGGTGAGCTCGACAAGTGGGAGGATAAATCTCAGAGAGAATTGCGTGGGGGAGGTGGAGGGGAAAAAGGCTGTCAAATCCATCTCAGTGACTGAAGTCAAATCCTTCCTTCATAAATCCTAATTTTCCCAATGCACAAAATCTATGATCACATAATGTTGTTTTTTAAAAAAGTATATTCTGTAACCAAGATATTATTGCCCTTTGTTATATCCTGTACTTAAAACTGCTAAATACTATTAGTGAAAATAAAACCATCATGTTTATTTCATGAAGAAACAGACCCAAAATATATCCTATGATTTCAATAACTGTATCACACACACAAAGAATAGACTTGCCCACATAAGGACACACTTACATCACAAAATTTTTCTGTAGGTCTCAGGAATCATCTGATGTCTTGGTTAAATTTTTTCTCCACATTATTAAAAACAAAATATTTGGTCTCTCTAGAGAAATGTCTAGAAATACCAACTATGATGATGTACCAAGCAGAGGATACGAACCAAACCTCAAGTTTGACATACAAGGTGAAGTAACTTTCCCAAGATCACCAATCTAGTAAGCGGTAGAACTAGGATTGGAATCCAGGCAAGTCTGACTGAAATTCACTCCCCTCATTGTACACTGTGCTGCCTCTAGCATTAGTAATACAGAATAGCTAGACTTCAGGGATTTTCCAGAGAGCAAAAGCTCTCACAATTGCCCAATAACTTCTAAGTAACCTACAACAGACAATTTTCTGAAAAAATGTTCATCTCTCTTTTGGAACCTCTAAAATCTAGCGTTGGATTCCAGAAAGGCATCTAGCAAAACCAAACGTTTAGGAGCATCATACAATTCATTTATTTATGCGAGGACCAGAAAGAAGTCCCTCTCAAGAATTTTCATGAAAAGGACACTGTGTAGTATCCCTTTGACATAAGATAAGAGTGCAAACTTTGTAATCAGATTGCCTAGTTTCAAATCCCCACCCACTACCAGTGTGACAAGTACTTAATTTCTCTCTGCCTCAGTTTCTTCATTCTATAAAATGTGATTAATATAATACTATTTACCTCACAGCATGTTTATAAGAGTTTAATGAGTCAATAGAATTACTAAGAACAATGCAAAGAGCATAAAATCCATGAAAGTTTTCATCATTATTATGCCAGAGTACAAAAGGCAATATACCTTCCCATCTGTACTCCCAAATTACCATCTCTGTATATACTGAGGTTTACCATCGATAAAAGCATCAGAGAAGTGATGTGATAACCCTGTAAAGATGCTTAGAAGACATTGCTCATGACATCTATCACAGTGTCTTTTTCATGAGAACCCTTGAGAGGGATTTATTTTTGGTCCTAGTATAAATAAATAAATTGTATTGATGCTCCTAACATGTGGTTGTATCTTATTTATGTTAAAATAAAAACTTTAGACAAATTAAATACAACAGAGTTTATTTGAGCAATGAACAATTCATGAATTGGGCATCACTTGGAACCAGAGGAGGTTCAGAGAACTCAGCTGTGCGATGTGAGCTGCAGGCTTACACAGGCTGACTGCAGAAGCAAAACTAAGAAATTACTTGATTGGCTACAGTTGGGTGTTTGCCTTATTGGCTACAATTGGTGGAAAGTCCCTAGTTAGTGGTTAGTTGATGATTTCGGCTGATTATGTTTGTTTCATTTTACTATTAACACTGGTAAACTTCATTTACTTAGGTAGGAACCCAAGGTGCTGGAGCCATCTCAGCCTAATGGCCTCCCAAATAAATTTCTTTTAACATTTATAAATGCTTTAAATCAAGAAACTAACCAAGCTGTTTTTTTCACAATGACTACTAAGGAAGTTTAGAATTAAATATGCACCCACTCTTAATAAGCATATAGAACTCAACATTTTTCTACTATTCACAGCTCATTTTATGGCCATTCCCTTTCTCTTTCTTTTACCAGTCATTTCTCATTTTTAACCCTTACACTTTTTTTCCGCTAAGTAACAAGGGTATAAAACAATCAGCCAATCTAGAGGGATAGAAAAGGAAAAGATGGGAATATACGAGCTGTTATCTCATTAGGATCTACTTTAGGGACTAGTTGGAGCAGGATTGGCACAAACGGCAAAAACATAAGATGAAAATTACAAATTCAGAAGTGTCCTGCCACTACCATGCTTTGTCCCATACTTTGTCCAATTATCAATATTATAAAATAATTATCCAGGCCCCTGTTCTTCAGTACCTATTCCTCACAAAACAATTACAATAATTCCTAGCTCACAGCAGTGAAGTGACAGATTCTTGACTAAAGAATCAACAAGTCATTATTTAGTGGTCACCATATCCAGGCACTTCTAGGTTCTTGGGACATATCAGTGAACAGAACAGACAAAATGCCTGCCCTGTGGAGCTAACTTTCTACACAAGAAGACAGATAAACAATAAACGTGGCAAATAAGTAAGTGATATGGTGTGCCATGAGATAATAAGTGCTTTAAAACACTGAGCAACATAAATGGGATCCAGATGAAGGATTCATGTTAAAAAATTATTTTACCAGAAACTGAAAATAGATATTATATATCTATTCTGAGTGGTTACATTGGTGTAAAAGCAGATATCACTTAAAACAAAACATTTAAAATATTTTTGTCCTAAATAAACTCATATTTTAAATATCCAAAAGCTTACTAATCCTGTTGATACTTCTTTGGTAAAATGAATAATTTTCCATGAAACAAGATGAATCTCATCTTATCATTCGTGTAAACCCTTATATCCCAGCCATTTAAGTGAAAGCTAAGACCCCAGAAAACGTTAAAAACCATTCCTTGTCTGGCCTTACACCCCACACCCATAACTGCAGAAACTTCAACTACACAAGGAAGACCAGCTCCTCAGTTCCAGGGTTTGTCTCACTGACTCTCAAAACCATAATCACCCTGTCAGCCTCCACATTCTCATTATTCCACTCTGCAAAACAATGTCAGCCTCTGAATCTACTGATGTAGACACCAAAGGGGCCCAGGTTCATGCCAAAAGCACTGAACCTGGCTCTAAAGCCTGTAACTCCCCCAGAAAGCCACCAACCACTTCTCTGAAGAAGACACTGCCCAAGAATGCCATTTCCTACAATGACCAAAATTTTAAGTGCCAGTGCTGCCCAAGTCACCAACGTTGTGCACTCAGGATCCCGTAGGTGTTTCAGGAAAACAATGTTTAACATTTTTTTTCCCTACTGTTTTTAAAGTACCTCTCTCTTTCTAGGACTTGGCCTTGAGTCTGAGTAGACCTGTGCGAAGGGACGATTGAGTGGTAGACACTGTGCTGCACTTGGAAATAAAACCTTTGCTCTGACACTGGCCCACTGGGCTAGAACTAAGTGTGTATACCTTTATTCTCTCCACAAGGTCTGTGATCTCTGAAAGGGCTTACCCCACAGGCATGCCCCAATCTTAGGGTACAGGCTGGGATTTCTGCTCTAAGGGAGTTGGATGTAGTTTTCCAACTCTTCAAAAGAAGCATGGTTGTGAGTTAGGTGGCATCATGGTAAGCAACAGAAAGTGTTAGTATTAGCCTTGCCATGCACTATCCACAATTAGCATGAAGGGCTGGCGCAGCCATGTGCTAGGATTAAATGATGATGATGTTTAAAAACAACAATAAATAAAAATGAAGTAATGGAAGCTGCATCCAACCTCTCAAGGAAATGCTTCTCAAATTAAAACAAAAATATTTTAAGTAGTTCATGACAAGAGGCCTAGAAATTCAGCACAGCACATTGGAATTATCTCATAAATGGCAGAAGTCATACACTTCAATCATCTATAAAAATAAAGAGTTGTCAAAGTCATGTTATACTCTTAGAATCATAAATTTAAGAGTAAAGATGATCATTCTTCCAATAAAGAAAAGCTCTGTAAGTCCATGAAAAGCTCTTTTCCTTCCTACAACTGTTTGTTCTTCATTGAAGAGTGGATTCAGAAGATTCCACCAAAGAAGACAGTATTTCTTTTATTTTCCCAAGTATAGCAAGGCTATAGTGTATAGTTTACCACCACTTCACAGATTTGGAAAGTGTTGTGAAGTCACCGACAAATCTCGTCTTCTAACCTTACAACTTACTACTCATGTAATCTGAGCAAGTAATATAGCCTTTCTGAGCCAAGATTTATTTCTCCATTAAGACAGGGGTAAACCTACATCCTCTACAATACTTTTGTTAAGACTAAATGACATGATGAGTTTGCAAGTACTTCCTAAACTATGAAGTACAATATGAACATATAGCATCATCAAACTCATTCAACTACCATGGCAGATGGGGCCATGGTAGTAGAATATTAAGTTATTAAGTTATGTTAAAAACTTGAGAAATCTAATAAAACTAATTTGTTCCCCGCAAACAGCACTCCTTAGGATCATATTACGTAGTTCTATTGTAAAGAAACTTAAAAACAACTATTTAAACTAGAGAAAGTCCATCATCCTTGCATAGTATTTTAAGCCAGAATATCTGAATAAAACAAGAACAAATATTTTATTCTTGCCTGGGCTATTTTAGATACTGCCTTTTATTCTGATACCTTGAATTCATGCATGCCTCATAGGTAACATTTTAAATTATTTAAACACCAGTTAATATTACTGGTGTCAGCACAATCAGTAATTACCGTCTTAATAATCACAGGCATCTAATTCCAGCTGCTCCCATCTTTGATATAACGATGAGCAACAGCCTGGAGGACAAGAACTGACAGGGAACAAATACAGCTGGGGGTCAAATTAATGCTGGCGGTGAACTAGCTTTCAGTGAGAGGCACATGCTGAAAAATGAGACCGTGGGTTGAGAAGGAATTAATGTCCTGAGAGTTTTGTACAAAATAAAATATTTTCTGAACATGAGAACAGCTTTTGAATCTAGATCTGAAGAAGCTGGCTAAATAAATCATACCTCCAACAACCTTCTTTTCAGTAATTATAAAAAGAATGCATCTGCACACTCGTTCCCCTGCCAGATATGACTTTTCCCTTCCCCAGATGGCTGGGGCAAGTGTCTGTGCATATGGCAAAAGAAAAAAGCAGGAAGCTCAAAGTGTTTAACTGGAAAAGGAAGCAGTGAAGGCTTATGAAATGTGTTTGTGTGAGGCACTATAGGGGCCATAAAGACAAAGAAGAGCAACTAGTAAAGACAAGACCTCAGAGACCTGGGTCTTGGTCGCGGCTCTGCTACTAAGGGTTTTGCTGGCCAAGTCAGTTTGTTTCTCTGGGCTTCTGCTTTCTCATACAAAATGTGGAGGAATCCAACTAAATCAGTTTGTGGGAGAGTTCTTTGCAGCTGATGTGAAGTTAGCCAACATCGGGGGTCAGCAGTAATAAGTAAAACAGGTGTCAGCCTATGTGTGGGTGAGAAATCTCCTTGGTAGAACAGTATAAAGTTTTTTTCACTTCTTCTTGGAAATAGAAGTAAATATATTACCGCACAGGTCTTGAGTGGATGACACCAAGAGACCAACCCTTTAAGAGCTGGTTCTAGAGGAATATGAACTCTGCATTTACCATAGCCAAATCCATTTTGAGGAAAAGAATAATGGCCCTATCACAGTCCTTTACCCCAGGATAGGTGTTGAGAGAATGTATGTGTGCATGTATAGGCATGTGTGTGGATGTATGTGTATATATGTGTGTGCATATGTGTCTATGTCCTGGTGTGTATGTGTGTATATGTATGTGCATATATGTGTATATGTACAGATAGTGTGTGTGTGTGTGTGTGTAGAGGGAGCGTGAACAATCCATCTCATTTATCTTTCCCTTTTAGCCTACAGTCCCTCCTCTAAATCTGTAGCCCCAAATGCTTAATTTAATTTTTAACCATGGCATGTGGGAAAGAGAGAGGTGAAACAGGTTGTCTACACATTACTCAGGCTTGATGGCAAGCCACTCTGCCACAAGGGGTGATTCTTTGCAGAATGAGGACAATAAAAACTAGAGATGGAGGCAGAAAGGGAGGTGGTGGCATCAGAATAACCCGGGGAAAGTCTTTTTCAATCTCTCTATGCTTTCTCCCCTCTCTCTTCTTCCTTGAGAATCTAATATGACCCTGAAGGGATATTCTGAATCACACACACATACACACACACACACCCCCCACAGCTGCAGCAAGTCACTGCTACTGATTTCCTGAAGTGGGATAAAAGATAAGAAGATTTCAATGCTAATGTCCTTTCCAGCCTTTACACTTTAAGACACAGCTTCTATCATTCATATACTTTCAAATTAAGAAAACACACATAAGATAACAAGAGAACAACAAAAGGCAACTCTCCACAGCTAAATGACAGAGTAGATGAAGATGTCTAGAACAAGGGAAATTATTGTATGGTAGAGCTAATCAGGAAGGGTTTCATGGAGGAAATGGGTATTGAGCACAGATGGCTTGATGCACAG
Source organism: Rhinopithecus bieti (assembly GCF_001698545.2). Taxonomy (NCBI): domain Eukaryota; kingdom Metazoa; phylum Chordata; class Mammalia; order Primates; family Cercopithecidae; genus Rhinopithecus; species Rhinopithecus bieti. Next base: position 1,612,192 of record NW_016808492.1, on the reverse strand, counting down.
ATTTTGGACTGAGATCGAGGTGAAGAAGCATGCTGGGGATCTGGCAGGTGTGAGGTGGCAGGAGTAGCTGGAAAGGATGGTGAGAGGGACAGCAGTAGTACAGGGGCAGCACCAGACTAGGCTGACCCAGACAAGTGGGGCCAGCAGATCTTGGGCTGCAAAAGGCAGCGAAGCCTAAGCTAACAAACAGTGACTGCGGCGTAACCGCTGGCTGTAAAGCAGGAGAATGTTTGAGCAACACATGTGCTTCAGGAAACTCTTTCAGATCATGGCCCAGGATAGTTAAGAACAGAGGGTTTTAATGGGGTTCCACAAACAGGCCTTACCTAAGTTACTATATATACAGTACATATGCCAATCTTTTTCTGCATTCTTTCTCTGAGACCATATTCATACATGCCTTTTGCACAGGAATAAGGATCTGGACCATTTATTCTATTCTCAAAAAGTTATGAGACAACCAGTTTCTGCACCTGACCCCTCATCCCAATTACACACAACAGAGAAAATGTAAGAGTTCAGAAGAAAGTGTTCCAAATTGTTCTTGGCGGTCTTCTCATTGTTTAGATGGAACAGATCAGTAAAGGATAAATCACAGAAAAAAAAACAGCTATGTGACACCAACGAAGGTGATCCTTGTGCAGCAGGGAACCCCTCGTGCAGCAGAGGCTCCAGAGGGGAAGCTTGAGAGGATACTTTCTCAGGCTCACTTTTTCAAGAGTGGTGTAAGAGGTGCTTTCATGGATTATGTGAAGTTGACTATAACATCTAGTCTTACCTGAATCATATCATACTTCTTCTGCTTAATAAAACCAATGCTTCTCAGAGCTATCATTTCATTTGACTAAAATGTAAGTCACTCAGGAAACTTATTTAAGAATTAAATCAGATTAAGTATGGCTAATTCTTAATGGGAATAACAACAGGTTTTCAGAAAATACATGATAAGTAAGAATCATGATATCTCTTAAATCAAATATCAAAATGCATGTTTGTTTCACCACTTCCTAGAGAGAAGTCTTAGTATTTGTTAGGAATTTGTTAGGAATATTTCTCAAAGTTAATATTTTTGAAACTAGTGCCAACCCAGATGGAAAGAACAAAATATTCCTTTTTCAGGATGAGTTTGTGTCCTTTGTAGGGACATGGATACAGCTGGAAACCATCATTCTCAGCAAACTATCGCAAGAACAGAAAACCAAATACCACATATTCTCACTCATAGGTGGGAACTGAACAATGAGATCACTTGGACTCGGGAAGGGGAACATCACACACCGGGGCCTATTATGGGGAGCGGGGAGGGGGGAGGAATTGCATTGGGAGTTATACCCGATGTAAATGACGAGTTGACGGGTGCTGACGAGCTGATGGGTGCAGCACACCAACATGGCACAAGTATACATATGTAACAAACCTGCACGTTAAGCACATGTACCCTAGAACTTAAAATATAATTTAAAAAATTCCTTTTTCACTATGTTTATTAAAGTAGTGCTGACTTGAACATGCAAATCATAGAAGTTACACTTTTTAAAGCGTTTTCAAGGAAATTTATTTTTCAAAATTTCAACCTTGTAAACCCTGAAAAGACTTGAAAATTTGTTTACAAAAGTACAAAGGAAGAAATAATGGCTCAGAAAGGCTAATGAGCTATCAGTGCCACTCTACAGTAAATCCTAAGGTATTAATTATCTGATTTCCAGGAGGCTTCTTACCCCGAGGTATGCTTGATTTTTGACTGACTATGTACTTCAAGTTTCTATTTTTGATCTGTACATTTCACATCATCTATTACACTTTCCATTCTCTGAATTCCAACAATTTGTACCTGTGTTAGTGATGCTTACCTTATGTCTACATCACAATCATGGGTGTATTATTGTTATATCTTTCCTCTCTGCTGTTCTATGAATGTATTGAGGGCATGGAGCGCCTCTCACCTCACTTCTGTATATAGCATCCAATAAAGTCTGCTAAATGAATGAGTCTACAGCATTTAGAGAGTAAGCACGAATCTTACTACAAAGTCTGGTGTGCAAGAAGCTGTTCATTTACCTTTTTTCTGTAACTCGGCTTATTATCTGTTCTGCCAGTTTGGAAGCTCTGCCTTCTTGGGGCTGCTTAAGCCGGGCTATAGTATGGTTCTGAGATTTAGTGCAGTGGCATAGTAATGAGGTCTGGGCTGCAGGCTGCCTTTGGTCTCTGAGTCACCATGCATGCTTTATCTTGACCAACATCAAATTCAGTTGTCACTTTTACTCCTCTACTTTTTGGGTATCAGCAGCATTTCACATCAGTAAATGCTCTCTCCTTCAATCACACCACTGCATTGGCTTCTATGATTCCAGTCTCTCCTGGTTTTCTTCCTTCCTCTCTGGCTACACCTGTTTATTTTTCTGCCGTTTTGCTTATCCCTCTCTACCTAATCATTAAGAGTTACAGTTCCTTGAGATTTAATTGATCTACTCTATCCCTAGGCAATTTCAATCTCAATCAAAAATCATATTATGGGTCCAATGTTTTCTATGAGCTCCAAACATATAAGAACCTATGTAATACCTTCATTTCAACATCCTAAAGACGGCTCAAATTTAATATTGCCATAACCACACAGTTGTATGGATTAGTACTATAACCCATACAAACGGCACCAACATTAATGCAGTTGTATGGAATGTTACCTTCGCACTTGCAGTTGTATAGAATGATACCTCCACCTGCGCACATGTAGGAGTCATCAGGCTTCTCTTCCCTTACCCTCAATATTCAATCCTGCACCAGGCCCCGAAAATTTTACCTCCTGAGTTGTCCTTAGTCAATTTATCTCCTTCTCTATTCCCACCTCCCTAGGCTAAGCTACTTCTATCACCTTTGATCGGAATCAGATCAATGGACTCCAGTGCCCTCCTATTCTGATTACTGTTCCCCTGTAATCAGATCTCATCTTAGCCTTCCAGTTCCTGCCACTCCATCATTACAATCGTTCCTCAATGGCTTCTCGGCATTTCTGATAAAGATAGATATCTTTATAGGCCCGTGCAGTCCTTCTCTTACTGTCCTCCAGCACATTTCCCCCTTCACTGCCCTTGGCGCTCTGCACCCCACTCTACCTTGTTGACACTATGTTTCCTCCTAGGATTTTTTTTCCCATTACTTGAAACACTCTCCAACCTCTCCCTTTCGCCTCACTAATGCCTCGTGTCCTTCAAACCCCCTTAGGGAAGGCTTCCTCATCAACCTCCAGAGCAGGTCAAAGCTCCCCACTTTATACTTTTCACAATGCCATGAACCTCTCCTCCTCAGCACTTATTTCTATTGTAATCTCACTTTTATTTGTGAGACCATGTGATGAATGCTTCCACTAGAGTGTCAGCTCAGAGATGACAAGTTCCTGACTGTCTTCCTCGCCACTGACTCATCAGCCGTTGGCATAATGCCTGACACTTGACAGATGCCCAGTAACTGTGTGCCGAATGAGCATTCTTTACAGAGTAAAACAGTATTCCTGAGAAAACTGGCAATGCTTTTATAAGCAAAAACACCAACGGCAGCTTTAAGAAGCAATAACAACACAGAAGACTTCGGTGTTTTCTATCTTTCATCTTGCAATGACAGCATGGCAGGAAAAGGGGAGGGGCGGGTCACACAAGCCAATAAGGTGTGGCCCATGTCTCACAGCTGTTTGCTAGCTTTAGAGACTGAGTACTGGAAAATGTAGACGGTGGTCAAAAAAGACTGCCAACATTCACATTACCCTACACCCATAGAGCAGTAATCCTGGGAAGAAAGGCCTGCTGTCCTCAGAGAAAGGGGAGGAACCATTAGCTTCCCGGGCCCTTGCAGTTCACTTTAGAATAATCATAACAATCAATAACAAAAATGTACTGGTTGCTGACTCTGTGTCAGGCACTGGACAATGAAACTTACATACATCATTGCATGTGGATCACATGATTATACTGCAGGGTGGGTGTAACTGTCCCTAGAGCACAATACTGGGGTTCAAAGAAATAAGTAACTTTCCTAAGACTAAATAACTCGTATATGAAAGAACCGGGATTCAAGCTTAGGCCTGTCTATTTCCAAATCCATTCCATCTATGTATTCCCTGGTGCTGCTCCTGCTGCAGGAAGAAAGAAAGGAAGCTACAAGCAGCCAAAGCCCACTGGCTGTGGAGGAGGCCAGTGGCTAGTGAACAGTGTGGTCCACAGGCAGCCTTAACATCACTGGTCATCAGGGAGGACCAGAGCAAACAGAAGCAGCAACAGCAGCACAGAGAACGCCGATGAAGTATCAGCAGGACACGAGAAGCATGTGGGAAGGCTGGAGCCCAGAAGCGAAGGTGTCCACTGTGGGGCCCAGCCCTGCCCCAGTACCACCTGACCAGGGCCCCCAGGACCCTCCAGCAGGAAACAACAGTGGACCTAGTGGAAGTGAAGTCCGGTCCTGATGCTGGTGCGCCTGAACCATACATGTTTTGCTTTATTTTCTACTATGGAATTATCTTGTAACTATAACTTCACAACACTGGTGGTCAGAGACACCCTTGGTAAATATACAGCAAATTTGGAGCTGTGATGCTTTAAGAATAACAGATTTAGGAAAACATACACAGATAAGTTACCAGATTTCTTCAAATAATCAACTCCTAGGGGCTTTAAGGGTTTTTCTGTTTGTTTGTTTTAAATTATTCATTACTTGACAAAGAGGCTTAGGAATCAGAAATACATAACACTAAAGGTTGTCAAAGAATTGATATTTCCTGAGAGTGTGTTTATTTACAGAGTCTGAGAAAGAGACATGGTTCACATTGGGAAGAATTAGAAGGCAGGTAGAGAAATGCTTTTTGAGACCAATCAAGCCGTGGGTCTTCAAAGGTTGCCAGAAGTTTTTGGAAAGGAGAGTGACACGATGGAAGCCACATCTCTAAAGATACTAGTGACAGCAGTCCCTAGGAAGGGACGGAAGGATAAAGAAAGTGGCACAGAGAAGCTGTAAGGAAGCTGAAGGCAGAAGAGCAGCTGTGAGGATGGAGGGTAGAGGAGGACACCTGAGGAAGTGGAAGGAGAGGCTGAGAGCCCCTGATAACCGAATATTGAGGCAGGAGTACACATTGATTCCATGCTCTCCTCCATAACTGAATGAAGAAATCACAGAATCATTCATTAATAGAAAACGTGTGAGGAGTCAGCTCATCTCCCTGAGGAGGACGGGGCAGTGGAGGCGCACCCAGAGAACCTCAAGATTGTTGCCCGACAGACACACACAGATGGAGCACAGGCACCCCTACATCTCTCTCCCATTTCTGTCCAACTTCCCCATGTCCTGACACTGGTTATCTGCAAATAAGTGCACATATACAAGAAATAAGATAATATCCAAATTTTACAGAAATATGCAGCTCCTTCATCTTTTGGACCATACATGCTAAACACTAAGCAAATAAGACAAATACATCAATGTCTAGAAAAGGCAAATGTATAGATGTAGAAGCACACTAGAGGTTACCTATGGTGGAGAGGGGGTGGGGAATAACTGCAAATGGGCATGAGGGAACATTTTGGGGTGACAGAAATGTTCTAAAACTGGATTGTGTTGGTGGCTACAGAACGCCATACATTTGCTACAAACTACTGAACTGTACACACTTACAATGGGTGAACTTTAATGATATGCCAGTTTGCCCTCAGTAAAATCGTTTTGTTTTGTTTTTTTTAATCGGTAGGAGCTGTGGGGGAAAAAATACAGGTTAAGATGAATTGAGAGTGAAGGGGTTGGGGTGGTAGGCAGGTTGCAATTTTAAGCACAGTGATCACAGTGGGCTTCATTGAGAAAGTGACATTTGAGCAAAGACCTGAAGGAGGTAAGACAGTGCGCCTGCGGGTAGGCAGGTGGCACGGCATTCCAGGTCGAGGGTATTACCAACTGTGAGACACCAGTTCTAAGGCAGGAATGGGCAAGGCAAAGGGAGATAAGCGGGGGATAGATGGTATACAGCGTCTGGTTCTTGTGATGGAAGCTGTTGCAGTTTTGGGCAAAGAAATATAGCCTCATTCAGGTTTTAAAACAAAAACTTTGGCTGCTGTGTGGAGAAGAGTCTATAGGAGGCAAAGAAGACTTTCTGGGGATCTGCTGCAATGATTTAAACAACAGGTAATGTTGACTGGGACGAGAATGGTAGTGGGAAGTGGTGACATATGGTCAGATTCTGGGTATACTTTGAAGGTAGAGCCAACAGAATTTCCTGACTGTTTGGATGTAAGTTGTGAGAGAAAGACGCTAAGGATGTTTCCAAGGTTTGGGTGCTGAACAACCAAAAATGAGAAGGCTCTGAATGAGGTAGGCTTGAAGGAAAAATAATTGTAAAGCATTTATAGGGAACAATGCTACTAAGTTCTATGTGCCAAATCATTTCACATTCCTTGGGTGACTTTTTTAAAGGCTTCCTTCACTATAAGGTAGGTTTCCTTCCAATACATTGATTAATTAAGATACTTTAGAGAAATGAATGGTCATGCAAATGTAGACATGTCTATTTAAAATCCTGATTCTTAGCATTCTTTATCCTTAGTCATTGGATTGTGGAATATCTCATTTTCTTATAATTTCTTAATTATATTCCTAGTGACATTAGACTTAGCCTGCCTATAAAGGTCCTACTGCTGGCCCCAGCCAACCAACAAAAAGTACAGTGACACCAAAGGCAGTCAGTCATTCCTGAGTGATTCTCTTAAAGGGATAGGCTGAGCTGAGAAAAGTCCCTATCAATGTTGGGATATAGTAATAAAATCCACGTCCTATCTCAGAGCAAATTCAAGAAGCACCACATGGAAGGACCAAAATTCAAGGCCAGTCTCTCTTGAGATTTATTTCTCCTTAGGAGAAACTGTGAAGAGATGGAGTACGAAAAGGTCATATTCTTGTATAGAGATTTAAATAAATATGTACTGTCATTTCCTGATGTAAAATAGAGATTTTCCTTTCTTTGAATTCTACATTTACATAGATTTGGTTCCTTCTTATTTATTCTGCACATTTGGTCACTGGACTTCTCTATGCAGTCATTATCATTAATATACAAGTCAGAAATACACATTAGACTCAGCAGCTGTGCCCAAGGCTATTACTCCCTATAATTTGGCACAGATGGCCAAATACACAAAGAGATGATTTTGGCAGGATGGCCCAATACTAACCACCCAATGAGGCTGCAACTTCAAAATCAATTGATGATAGACGTGGTTTCACATTTAGTGTTCCCTCTTTCCTCCTGGACCCCTCCTCTTTTCCTTGACAAAAAAGGCAGAAGAGTCCAACCAAAATCTAATTTGCCAAAGTTCCACAGACAGCATTTACCTTACTTTATAGGGGGGAAAAGGTAACTCGATAAAACAATTCTAGTCCTGAAATGGTCATTCTTTAGGTTAAAAGACTTTTCTTCAAGTCAAAATATTATTAAGCATTAAAAAGTTTCCTGCAATAGGAATTAAGGAGGCTTGTACCTAACTCAATATCAGAAAACCATCACAATAGTCAATAATAATTAAATTGCCGCAGACAGGTAAACCTAAGTATGATGTCTGCCTTTCTCTCAGCTAGTCACACACCACAAAATGAATTATTTTAAAATTACAATTAAGCACATCCAATCATGCATAACCTTGATCATTTTTGTAGATGTCGGCAATTCATTCATGCCTTTCAAGTTGTCTAATGGCAAGGTTTTTTTTCTTCTTATCTGTATACTGGTGCTTAACAATTGCATATCTCCTCAAAATACCTAATATTCAAAAGCACATTTTGAGCCCTCCCAAAAATAAAGATCAGGCTACAATTTGAAACTGTAGCCTCTCTGCTCCTCAAATCCTGCTATATCCATACTATCCTGCAGCAGTTCACTACCAACCTGTTAATCAATGACTCATAAGATTTCATCGGCCGGGCGCGGTGGCTCAAGCCTGTAATCCCAGCACTTTGGGAGGCCGAGACGGGCGGATCACGAGGTCAGGAGATGGAGACCCTCCTGGCTAACACGGTGAAACCTCGTCTCTACTAAAAAAAATACAAAAAACTAGCCAGGCGAGGTGGCGGGCGCCTGTAGCCCCAGCTACTCGGGAGGCTGAGGCAGGAGAATGGCTTAAACCCGGGAGGCGGAGCTTGCAGTGAGCTGAGATCCGGCCACTGCACTCCAGCCAGGGCGACAGAGCGAGACTCTGTCTCAAAAAAAAAAAAAACAAAAAAAAAAAAAAAAAAAAAAAAAAAAAAAAAAAAAAAAAAAAAAAAAAAAAGATTTCATCCACAGTGGAAATGGCATTCTCCAGTTGGCTTACATAATGCCACGTAATCACTATCAATGCTCTAAATCTAAAAAGATATAAAATAAAAACGCATCTAGTTTTATCTTATGCAGAAATGTATGTTATTAATCAACCGAAGTGCCATATGGACAACTATGAGGATATTAGCTGCTCTCTGCAGCAATCTGCCTAATTAGTTGTACACAAATTTTAGTAGAAAATGATAACCTCTGTTTTGGTAGTAAAGATGTTAATCACACATCAAGACTTCTACCCAGACAGGGCACCTGGTTGGTAGAGAATTGTCTGTGTTGTTTAAATGTCCACTGAGTATCTGGAGAGCAGTGACCTCAGAACTGATTTAACTTGCTATTTTTTGTTGTTGTTAAGTGTGAATGACAAGAAAGCTGAGGCCCAAATACAGATGGTCTGGCTGGTCCTTGGAAGGTGGAAATAAGAAGCAGAGTGTGAGCAGCTCACTGAACTCTAGACCCCATCTCCCAAAGCAGACCTGTCACCATAATTAGTCAACGGGAGTTTCTTAATACACAAATGTCTCAGTACTAATGCAGATTCTCACACAGTAAGTATAGAAGATCCAGTAATCTATATTTTTGAAACAATCTCAGGTCATTCTGAGGACCAGCCTGATTGCAAACCTCTAGAGTGCACATATTTGCAGGACAGTGGTAAATATATGATTTTCTAATGCAAAGTCCTACAATGCCCAACCAAAACCAATACCAGAGCACTCTTAATACAAATAAAATACTTAACGTATCTAATGTTATCTCATGGATGACAATGTGAGAAAAGTGAGATTCTTTGTGTTATCCCAATTTATACAGAAGGAGACTTAGGCACAGAGTTCTGAAGTCAAGGTAACTCCCTACAGAGTGAAAACTCAAGGAAACTGATTCCGCCTGCCTTTGCTCTCCCTATCCACTTACTGTGTCGACCCCTAGCCTAACCGTAATCCACAGAAACAGTAACAGTGAGACATTTTCAGTACTGATGTGTGTGTGACTTGAGCCACCATAAGTGAGTGTTGCCTAAAGAAAAGGCCTTATTAACCCTGGCACTGTTCTTAGGAGGCCTCAAAACTGGCCAAAGAGGGACATGTGGCTGGTTCCTGGGAGATGACCCTCTGTCCCAGCTGAGATGATGGTGGGTACTACGCCACCACATAGAAAGACTCTCTCCTGAAACTGTCAATATGCTTCCATTCCTGAGCTCAACCGTGGAGCTCCAGATACAAAGGGGAGATGCATTACATCTAAGAACTAAGGAAGTTCTTGAGAGCAATGATAACCTGTGTTTCTTAAACATCTTGGTCAACAGTTGGCCACTGATGTGAAAGGCTCACTTAATGCTGAGAGGCAAGAAGTCCTCTTTCCAAACTTGCCTTGTTCTTGCATCCAACAAAGGAGTCATACACCAATAGCTGCTGACTGAGGCACTCTAAGTTTCCACATGAACAAAGAATGGATGGCAACAGAATTCTGAAGCAATCACAGGATATAAATTTCCTGAAAGAGGTCAAAGTAGAGGAAGCAGAATTCCAAGAATACAATGCCCAAAAGGAAAAATTCAGTAATCAAGGCACATGTTTTGAGGGGCATGAGAATTTCATCCCTCATTAGGTCCAGGAGTAAAATATGTCATTATTTTCAAAGGTTTTATGTAGGGGTGAAGCTCCTGCACAGATAAACCATGTTAACTAATTCCTCCTGTCCTAATTCCATGCTAGTGAAATCCTTAACCACTAAACCCTTAGCCACTAGGAAAATAATGTGCTGCCCAAAGAATTCCACCCACATCTGCAAACCCCTTGGCAGTTACATATACAGAATATATTAATATTCGATGTTAAAGCAATTAACAAAATGTAATGACAATAATTAATTGCAGGCTTCTGATGGGTAACATTGATAAAAACAGCATGAAACACAGAAATCAAAAATTGGCAACTTGGTAAGGTACAGTGGCTCAGATCTATAATTCCAGCACTTTGGAAGGCCAAGGTGGAAGAATTGCTTGAGCCCAGGAGTTTGAGACCAGCCAGGGAAACATAGTGAGACACCCATCTCTACAAAAAAAATTTTTTTAAATGAGCTGGGTGTGGTAATACACACCTATAGTCCCAACTACAAGGGAGACTGAAGTGGTAGGATCGCTTGAGCCCAGAAGATTAAGGCTGCAATGAGCTGTGACGATACCACTGCACTCCAGCCTGAGTGACAGAGTGAGAATCTGTCTCAAAAAAAAGGAAAAAAAATGACAACTTTGTGAAACAGTACAAGGTGAGAGAAGGGAAACATCAGAAAACCCTATAGATGACACTAAGATTCACAAATCTTAGGGATTTCAGAAAAAAAGTCAAGTTAAATGCTGTATAGAAAGGCCTAAGGGCTGTGCATGAGTTTCTAAAATGACTTTTGCTCTATTAGGAGGCCCCATCTGTAGGTGATCTGGAATACCTCCAAGAAATGATAAATGGCTTTGGCCCAAAGCTAAAGAAGATAAACTACGGCAAAATTAAATCAGATTGTAGGTAATCAATGTTTTCGTGGAAGAAAAAACAAAACATTGATTTCATATTTCTTCAGGCTTTGAAGTCTCAAAAAAAAAAAAAAACCCAGTCAGTTCTATCAGCTCAAGGACATCAGGCTAGGAAAGACTAATGAAGCTTTACGCAGCCAAAGGGGCATCTGATTACATCTACACCACTGCCTATTACAAAACAGCATTTTGTTTAAAAGAAAGTCTCCTTTCAGAAAATGTCAAGCAGAGTAGATGACGAAGCAAGTGAATGAGAGACTCTATCAAAATAAATCTCCTCCACTCAGATATCTATATCAATTATGAACCTAAATTTCCAAAATAATAACCACAACTATTACTTGGGGAGTGTTTTAGAATAAACCGGTATGTTCACATTTAGAGTAGGCTTTTTTTCGTAATGATTTTGCAACTGTGCTGGTCTGCGAATGTGATGCAGACACAAGACCTGGCACTGATGTCATCTCGGCTACCATATTTTTCAGCTGAGAATCTACACCTCACTATAATCAATCTCCATTACAAAACATTTTTTACCATGTTCTTTTCTGGAGCCATAAAGAAATGAGTAAAGGATTTTCTGTCTTTAACAGTCACAAAACTTGTCTTTCTTATTTGAGGCATCTCAAGTAATGTTACCAACTAGTAAAAATGCATCTGAATTATGAAATTGCACTATAACTTTACAAATACTGAAATATATAAATATATGCATACATGCATACCAGGTATAAGCAGAGCACATTTAGCACAAGAAAAAGTATTTTATTTAAGGACGTGCTTTATAATCCATTGTATGATGAAAACAGAGCTTAGCTTGGTCTATGGGATCCTACAATATACTGCTCAGGCTAACTTCCTACAAGTGTGGTAGGCTGCTAGCAGTTCCTTCTGCTGTCTAGGTTCTCCCTAAGCCCATGAGCTGGGGGTGACTTTGAAAAGAGTCAAGTCATACTAATCTCATGTGCACTCCTGGGTCATCTGAAACCCACATGATATTTCAACACAGAAGAAGGAGTTGCTGGTGGGAACAGGGAATGGGCGAGGTCGTGGTGCAGAGAAAAAGAAAAAAATATAGATTTAACTAGAAAGTATTCTGTTTGGGAAGATTTTAATTGTACCTGACTTGAAATTTGAGGAGTGTTTTTTTCTTTTTTTAATCCTGGTGAGCTTTTGACCTTTCCATAAAATTTACATAATTCAGCATGAAGGGAAACTTCTAGTTGTCAAGAAAGATGTGGACTCTAGAAATTGACCTTACAGAAAGGCTAACAGGTCTGTGCCTGCCAGGTACTTGATGCTGCCACTATTAATTCTACAGAGAACACAAGGGGCAGCTCTGTGCTTTTTACAGATGTGGACCCCTGAAGAGATCCTATGATAGACCCCAGAGAGCTGCCTGGGTAGGAGGAAACTGACTGACCCTTCCTCCTTTTCCTTTTGACCAGGCTGATGCTCCAGGAGCTGCATAAAAGAGGGAAGAGTGGCTTGTCAGAGAGAAAAGACATCACTGAGTCCAAGCTATGCATCCCTCTCCCTGGGAGAGCCCACGTAAGCAGCATACTGCATCACTAAAAGCTCCATAGCATAACTAGGGTAGCTCCACTCCAAGGTCTGCACACCAGATTAAGACATTTTACATGGCTCAGGAAATTTAAATGAATTCCACCATCATTTTGAGGAAGGCAAAGGAGTGGGGAAAGGAGAGGCAAAGGGAAGGAATTAATAAGTACTGAGATTTTATTATACACCAACATTGTACTAGATGTTTCTATGCATATCTTATTTAATCTTAAAACAACTCCATAATCTAGGTAACAGAATTCCCATTTTACAGATGAGGAAAATGAGAGCTAGAGGGGATATGTAACTGAACTGTGAGTCACAGAACCAAGAAGTATCAGATTTAGTATTCAAATCCAGGCTCCAAGTCTCAGGTTCTTCTGGTTGTGCCATGCTACCTTGCACTTTCAATTATAGAACTAAAAATCATAAATAATAAGGTTTCTAAGTAATGATTTTAAATGAGGTATCAGAACTTGTGTCATAAAAAATTGCAAAATGCCTCCTCCACTGCTCTATTGTCTGTGCCATTAGCATCAAATATGTTCTCACTGAAGCAATCAGCTAGGATGGGACTTCTTTTTCCATCAATATCTTGTATAACAAACTGGTTGTATCATCTGGTTGGGGAAGGGAGGGGGTAGCCCTGCTTCTAAGTAACTGGAACTGGCTCATCTGGCATGGAAAGCAGAATACATTATGCCTCAAATAAACATGTAGGAAAATGTTGTCAAGAGTCCATGAAAACTGCCAAAGACATTTCTTCTTCACTTAAAAATTATCTTATCAGGTTGGTGACTTCAACCTTGCAAGGGAAGGAGCTATTTTAGACAAATTTATAGCTTTCAATGCTTTTTGCCATATGTGGAACTAATCTGACTCCAAGTTAAGTCTGCAAAACTTTTTTTTTTCCTACATAGTTCGTTTAAAAATCTCACCAAAACTTATAGTGCCATATGTCAAAATCAAGTTAAATTAAATACATTAATGCATTGCAATGTGCATATGAAATAGGGAAAGAACAAAAGAAATATGAAGAAAGTTGAGCACTTCACATTGCTCAGCTCCTCTTAGGTAAAGATCTTGACAAGAAGGGCCTGGGAATGAAGGTTCTGATTAGAAATGCCAGGAAAAAGGTGAACAAAATGAATTCCATTTACTAATTCCCAAAAAGAGAGAAAGTAAAATGTTCTAGGATAAAGTCTTAAGTTCTACTCTACAAATTGGAAAACAATTCTGAAATAATAAGCAGTCATATAAGCAGAGAAGGGAAGACACTGCCTGACACAGAGACATAGCCACATCTATCTCTGCTGTCACCAAAAAGTCCCTTGCTTATTAAGAAAGATGGGCTCCTTACAGTATCATTTTTTCATAATATTTTCCATTACTTGCCAAATGTATCTGTGAAGAGCAAATCATCATATTGGCTTATATTGTACTTGATAGGAATTAAAATCCCTCCAACTTTAAAGTAAATTTCTATCATGACAAATATCCCCAGTGCTAGACTCTAGCTATGACACCTTCTATTTTATTTCATCCTGTTACCTTGTGCTGAACATTCTAACAGGTAGATCTCCCACCCAGTCACCAAAGATCTAGTACTTAAATGCAAGTCTCACTCCCACTTGTTTGTCACATTTCTTTCATATCTATACTGATGCAATAAAAACATTGACCCAACGAAGATCAAGATTATAGTACATTTACCTGTCACCAAAGCCTTCTGTCTGGATTTGAGTATAGCTTTTCAAATGGTTAACATACAGCCCACATTTTTCCTTTACTTGTCCCAAACATACAAGACTTCATCAAAAGTATATGCAACCTTAAAATCTGTATCTGTAAGAGCTTCCTTAGCCTCCAAGTCTATGACTCTACTAGAAAAAAAAAGATTACATCTTTTATCATCTAATTTGCCAGAAATCTTTTCTCATTATTGAAAATCCATATATTTATCCACTCCAAATGAATCCATACAAAATATGTGTATGCTTTTTCTATAGAAAAGTGTTATCATGAGAAGAAATTATGTACAAGCCACCAAACATTAAATATATAGACACATCATCATGGTTTATGGGTATTTATCATGTGCTAGTCTCTGTATAGAGAATATAATATTGGTTTGTCCCTTGCCTTTATGTTCAGTCTTTTAGAAGAATCAGTACTACATTCTCCAGATTCTCCTCTATGGCTACAACTCCTCTCCTAGTCTCCTTCCTGAATTTATCTTCCTCCATCCCCTCCCACCCATCCACAGTTGCATCTTCTGCTACACTCCAACTTGGAGACCATAGTTCTTCCAAAGCTTTCACCCGCTCAGCTACAATAAGCTCATCAATATCAGGTATCACTAGCATCATCCTCTTAACCCACATTTCCAACAGACTGTCTGATGGAGACTCCCATCTTTCAACAGCTATAAAGATTTTCATTTAATATAATCACACCCAGCCATCAAGTTCCAGCACTAATCCCCCTGCTACATAGGGACTGACCTGATCTCCACAATCAGAACACTTAAAAATTTTTCCCTGTGTCTGAGCTTCTACGTAATCTTATATTTCCATTGTAACATTTAACACATAACTCCCTCAAAATCACAATTATGTACATGTCTATAAGCTGCATTAGATAACAGTTGAGAAGAAGGAATGTGAAGAGAGAAGAGCAGCTGAGGTTGCAAGATTTCTTTCATTGGTCCAATTGGACTTCGCAGTATTAGATTCTCCATCTGTAAAATGGAAATAAGATGCCCAGTTTATAGAGTCACTGTGAAGCCAATCACACAAGAGCTCGAAAAGTGGACGCTGCCAGGAGCAGTGTGTTTGCTCTGAATCCTTGAGGGCAGAGACGGTATCTCAACAGCACTCAGCCAGGACTTTGTTAGAACATTACTAACACACACCTGCATAGCTCCTTACTAGGGGTGCAACATATTTCCACGAAAGGAAAACTGAAATGGCTTTATTTACTGTTAACGCATCTTTCCAGAGGGGGATTTTAGAAGTCACTGTTCAAATCTTTTGGCTTTTCCTTTTAACTACACCTCCCTGGATCCACCAAAGAGACAATGTAAATAAAATGACACTCCTCTCTGACTACTTACTTACTTCAGTGAAGTCCACTAGCATCTCTGTGGCTCTAGGAGAAACGGGAGAAAATGGCAGCTTCTCAAAATGTATTTACCTCACTACAAGATAGTTATTTAAGGAGTAAACATTTTATATACCAGGGTGCTGGAATTTAATGTCTCTGAGTTCCCACTTATGTTTTTGCTCCTTTGGCATCTTGCAGTATTCAGTGGTGGGTTTTAACTAATTACGTAACACTTTAATCAGACGTTTTCATTAAAGGCTCAGGATGCTCCATTTGCTGACCAATCCTACGTCTTCCTATAACAAGCACTCAACTGAGTTTTCCTCCACTTCTTGGCCTTACGGCAAGAAAAAAAAACATTAAGCCAGGAACATAAGTTCTAAACTATAAATGCTTTTGTTTCACCAGATTCAAAAATTCCTATTTTGGAGCACTTCATGCTCTTTTATTTTCTGAGATATAAGAGAGAGATCTAGGAAACCTCAAAAAATTTTTGAACCAGTTTATTGAAGAACAAAGGTAGAGCATTTATTAGACTTTAATATTGAAATAAAAAACTGATCACTCACAGTGATGGATGTATTTGTTCACATCAGTATTTTGTTAGAGAATAATAACTTAAAATTGAGTGAGACCTCAGTAGTTATGGGTTGCTAACTAGCAGGCCATAGGCCAGATATGACCCAGATACATTTTTTAATGTGGTCCTTACAGCTTTTAAAATTAAGGATACCTCATATAAAAAATCTAGAAGCTTCCGTTTTCCTTAAAAATCTGTCATGTTTTAGAGCCTGGACAATAACAATCAGCTACAGTGGAGTGGGAGCTGCCTCCTTTACAGTGGTTTGCAAGTTCCAGAGGCCACAGTTCACGCTCCACTCCCTACCCTCTCTCCCACATGTCTTCTCTAAGCCTGCCCCACTCCTTTATATCCTTGCCAGATCCCTACACACATCTGAAACACACGCACAACTTTTTTTAAGGGCAAGGAGACTGGATCTAGAAAGGGCTTCCCCATTCACTAGCTGTGACCTTCAGCAAGGTTTGAGTCTTGGGTTCCTCAGCTTTAAATGGAAGGTAATTTATTGGCCTCAAAGGGTTGTTGTGAGGATTAAAAAAGAAGTATATGAGAAGTGCTTTTTACACTGTAATGTAAAATGTTTGTCGTCATCATTCATCTCCCAAAGCTCTATGAGTTGCATAAATCCCCTCTATCTACCTCAGTCATTGTTTGGCTTACTTGCTCCTCACATTATTTATTACACTTTCTATGACAGAGTTTAAAATCTAAATTAGAAGAATTTGACTTATTTCCCTGTGTCATTTAACAAGAAGTAGAAAAGATGAACAAATACCAAAGGAAAACAAAATACCAGTGAATACTGGTGGATCTTCACTAGGCCATTTGTTTGTGAGGGAGGCATGAAATTCGTGCAAAATGTAATTACTGGATTGCTGATGCCTTCAAGCACTGTGTTACAAGTTCACCCAATAGACACCTGAGGCCTCAAAACAAAACAAAACTGGTAGCCCAGGTATTAGGGGCTTCTGTGAAAGAGAAGCACTGATCTCTTCCATGGGCCTATCAGTGTTCTACTAGAGGACCCAGTCCCATCAGAAAAAAACAAAAAACAAAAACAACTGCACTTTCATATAAACTCTAGTAAGCCATGGCACACATTTTATATCTATCTCTGTACGTGTACAGAGATAAGACATCTCTCAAAAAAAAATCAATAAGAGATTTTAAAGAAAACAGAATCTTCTCAGAAATGAGCAGAGGTGCAGAAAACTGCGCTTCAATACTGATGCAGGGGATATAAAAATGCTAGCAAAGATGTATGTCATGAATGCTACCTTCTTACGTTACAAATTCACAAACATGTATTCCTGTTCTGCTCAATTTACAACAGAAGCTCATCCTTGTGTGGGGAACCACAATTAAATCACCTGCTTTTAACTTAAAATAATCACGACTAAGTGAATTGCAAAATAAAACTGGAAATAGAGGGGAAGAAGGGATCTAAACCAGAGTCAGCTTTCTTTATAAGATCACCAAAATGGGAGTAAATTATGATTCAAGACACAATCCGTTGAAAAATTTATCTGACGAATCCTTTTTAAAGCATACCATATAGTGCAATTACGGCTTTTCTTGAAGTTGAATGAAACCTCCACCTGAATACAGATTAACGAATGCCAAATTACCACAAGGTCCTCAGTATATATTTTATTTTAAATATCAAAATAAATAACAGCATCATTTAAGAAACCAGTTCTTTCAATAGATGTCCCAGGGCTGATGTTTAAGCAAGTCTCCTTGGCAACCAAGGAGCACAGTACATATTGGGCTGGGGGGGGGGGCGGGGAAGGGAAGAAGTGGGGAGCGACTCCAGGGCTGACAGCATAAGTAACCTGAGTAGTGGCTGCTCCCGTTAGACGACAAGGGCAGAGGCTGCAGAGGCTGCATGGGCTGCAAGCCCCTGAAATGTCAACTCCGGGTCTGCCCCCACTGGCGCACCAGCAGCCTCCCACCCTCTTCCTCGGGTCTGCAGAACAGGTTACAAGGAGAGAGACTGGCTTACCCGATGGGGTGAGCGGTCTGCTGGGTTAGGTACCCGAGACGGCAGCGCAGGCACCGGCCTCTCCTTGATGCACAATGGCTCTGCTTCGCCACACGATGCTGAGGTTAAGAGAACCCGCAGTAGCGTCGCTCTGCTGGTTCGGGGATGCAATAGTGAAGACGAGCGTCCTACAGTGTTTGTGTGTGCAAAAGTGTGTGTGTGTGTGCCTGCGTGCATGTGTGTGCGCGCGAGTGCCTGCGCGCTCCCGGACTGTCGCGCGGGGAAACTGCTCCCTAGTAAATAAAAAGCCCTAGCCAGCACTGCAGGTGGCACGTCCCGCTAGCTCCGCCCCAGGCGGTCGCGTCAGACTGGAGACGCACCTTGGCACCCCCGGGGCGGGTTCAGACGCCACAGGGCTCCGCCCCCTCCCCCCCACGCCTTCAGCGAGCCCGCGCGCTCGCTTCCCCTCCCCCTTCCCTGCGATCCCGCGCATATCCCTTCCCTGCCCCGCGCGCAACGCCGCCGCCAGCTGCCAGCGAGCTCGCTCCCCCGCCGCCCCCCGCCCCCGCCGTCGGCGAGCAGCCAGCGCGCTCTTGCTGGTCCCGGAAGTCCCCTCCTCCACGCCGCGTTCCTCCTCGCTCTCCGGCCCCTGCGCCGCCGGCCCATGGGTCACATGCGCAGTCTGTAGCCACCACTGAGGCGACTGAGACCCGGGAACCCAGCCTGCTTGCCCCCAGACTCTCTTCCCAGGGCTGGCGGGCAACCTGAGCAAACAGACGCCGTGGCCCTAAGTCGGTGTGCCAGGGAGTCCTTCCTCTGCTAACTTGTGAAGTTCAAGTTGCCTCTAGTCCTATGGCCCTACAGTGGCCCTCCTTAGGATAATACACTCTATAGTACTGACCAGAACAAATTCACAGTAACTTTGAGAAATGACAGGGGGACCAACCCCCTAGAGGTGGACGAAATCCCCAAGCCTAAGAAATGAGAAAGGGTATGATTACTGTGGTTACTGCTAATTCAGCAATAAAACCGCAAACAGACAACCACGTAACCATACCATTCAATTCCAGGGCCTGGCACGCTCGTGCCACTTGCGAGTCATTCAGGTCACTCCTGTGTAAAACATGCTGAGAAACTCACACTGAAGCAAAATGGGTAATTTTAATAGGTAAATATTTCACCATTGAATTGAAAACCTCAGTCCAACGTGGAGGTAAGACACCGGAAGCAGGAAGAATGTAACTAAATTGGAGTAAACTGTATTTTGTAGAAGTTCAGGATTTAACTTACTGCAGAGATAGTATGTTAATCCTATTTCTTGCAGGTTTATGTTCTACCACAGAATTGGGCTAGGAACAGTGCCCTGATTTATTTTGAGGTGCCCTTAATGTTCTCATGGGTCTCAAATCAGTGGTTCAGCGATTATTTTCTACTTCTAGATCCGCAAGATTTGGGGGTTTTTTTCGTTTGCTCCCTCTGGGGGTTATCTGTCTGGCTTCTAGTGCTTCATTTTCATGGTTCTGATATTTGGACCTTAGGATGTTGGGTACCTACTTCTCTAGCAGTGCTGGACACAGCATAGATACAGAGGAAAGAATGACAAACAACTGACTACAAACATTAGGTGCAGTGTCATCCTAAGAATTTTTCATAAGCAACTTGAAAGTTTTGATTGTGTTATCTTCTATCAGCAAATCAACTATGAAAGCGTCTTTGAACCAAAATTATTGACGGTGACGGGTATCAATAAATAAAACACTCCTTTAAGATTCCCAAGGTGTTTGTCACTAAAGTTTGTCACGTAAAGTGAGAATACTTAAAATTTTAAGTCCATCTATATTGAATGGGTTATCCGTTTGTTTAGAATAAATAGAAGCTATTTATTTAGTATAATTAAATAGAGCAAAGACTATAATTGCACTTACACAGGAAAAGAATATTTACACCACCAACTCACCATCTGTGTGACTGTGGAAGAGTATCTTACTGCCCAAGCTGGGTGTGTCATGGTGTCTCCTGGCCCTAGCACAATGTCTGCCACATAGTATCAGCTCACTAAATATTGTTCATTGACACATGGAGTTGAGGTTTGAATGTCAAATGCCTAGTAAAATGTCTAGTTCAGAGAGGGCAAGCTTTTCCTAAATGGTTCCTTAGTATTGATTTAAAGTTTATGTTTTGTCTTAAGTCTTTTATTTCTCTAAAATAAGAGACACTAATTTATTCAATAGCCACCAAAATTCAACAGAAATATTTTGCAGTTTACTCCACTCCTAGAGGAGCAACTAGGTATTAGGCACCATTTCTCTCTTAGGTACCAATATAAATAGTCTTTCCCCTTATTAAGAAAGTGACTTAAAATAATACTTCCCAAAACCTGTTTTTTGGAATACTTGTTATTTGTTCAGCAATTTTTTGAGCTCCTAGAATGTGTTAGGTGGTGTAATCCACGTAGGTCTTTTATCAATAAATATACATTGTTCCTGTTTCAATCTAGTGATGTTATGAGAGATGAGCTGAAGAAGATTTTTTTTTAAAAAAAAAAAAAGTGTGAGTCTTTGGTTGCAACTGAAAACCCTCTGCCCAATTTAGGCAAGAAGGAACTTAATAGAAGGATATCAGGAGCTCTAAGAACTGATGGGAAGCCTAGCTGGATACCTGGCATAGAAAGCCAGCAGGAGAATTCCAAAGGGCACAGAAGCAGTGACAACAGGATAATGTCAGGACAGGAATGTTGTAAGAGGGTGTCTTCCATTGCTGAAATGGGTGAGCCCCAATTGATTGCTCTTTGTACTCCCAGTTGTAGTCTGTAGCTTCCAGTTGTCCTAGCCTGGAGCATTGTCCTGTCCCTCAGTTGTGGTAGTGTAGGACCCCTGCTTATAGCCCCACTAGATTTAAAGAAGAGTGGACACTGGGTGGCTGGAAAATAGCATATATTCTCTATAGGAAATAGGGTGCCAGGTCAGATGATTTGGGGAAACACTGAAAACTAGGTTCCTGTCACATTGGTATATTGAAGACTGAAGCCTTACATGAAAGAAACCTCTTTCACTTTCTTAAACAAGTATCCTAGAGTTTGGTTGAGTATGTAATACTTTTTTCTTTTTTTTTCAGCTTGCCTCTTAATATACTTTGGAAAGCATCTTGGAATACAAGTTTTTGCATTTTTTTCATCTATCATCAGCTTGTCCATGAGCCAAGATATAGGAGGGTAGCATAAATCTAGTGCTGTGAGTTTTTATAAAGTCTGTATTCTAACAGCTCTGGGAGAATCAGATTTGAAACTCTCTCTAGACAGATCAGATTTCTAGCTAAAACTGCATCCTGAAAGAGAGCTATGTCATAGTTTTTTGTTAAATTCCTGATAGCTGCCTCCTCCCAAAGCAAATAAGGAGGAAATTGTCATTCTTAATGCTAGTGTCGTGGTTTTCTGTCACAAACCAGTAGTGACATTAAGGAATCACTGAACCATATTTCTAATTACAGTACTACTCAAGAGAACAGATCAGTATTAATTATCCCAAAACCAAAATTGATTTTTGGCTGGTATTCTCTAGTTTTCAAGTGGATAACACAAAACAACTCTAGCTAACACTTTACTTTACTCAGTTACCTATGGGTACATTTTGTAGCTAATTCATCCTATTCATCAGGAGCCAGTGCCAGTATAACTCAAAAGTAGTGCCACAGGAAATTTTTTACTGTTAAAATATTTCATGTTTACATTTTCTGTGCCACATTCTTTGATATCAAATGCTGTTGTTGTTTTCAGTCTAATTCAACATAATCAACTAGACACATAATGGGAGCTTTGTAAAAATGTACAGTGCTGAATAGAAAATAGCCCCTACCTGTAAGAAAGAATATTGTAATTGCACAATTAAATAGGTTCAACAAAATGTAAAGAGGATTCTTAGTCATCACTAAGAGAAGGCAGATTTAAAAATAATTGTAATTTTCATGTATCAGATTGGCAAAGGTGTAAAAAGATTATAATACCTAGTGCTTCAGGGAATATGGGTAAAGAAGAGCTTATGAGAATTTAAGTCAATACAAACATTTTGGAAAACAACTTGTCAATATTTACATTCATTATTTTTTTTCTTAAAAGCTCATACTTTTTGGTCCAGCAATTCCAGTTCTAAGAATTCATCCTAGGGTTACCTCACACAAAAGTTCAAAGACTTATGTGAAAGGATACTCATGATAGCTTGGTAATATTTGAGAGAGAAAAGGGAAGGGAGAAGGAGGAAGAGAGAGAGAGAGAGGGACAGAGAGAACTAAAGGTCCATCATTTGGGGACCAGTCAAATTATGAAGATACCAAGTAGCCATTTAAAAAACAGAGTAGATCTTTGCAGGCTGATATCAAAGCTATATCACTAAGTGAAAAATGCAAGTGGAAGATCAATAGGTATACTGTGATGTAGTTTGTGTAAAAGTAGAGGAAGAGAAGGAGGGAGATGTGTGTTTAACTGTGTGTTTTTACATTTTACTGGCTCAGGAGGAGAGGCGTGAATCTGAAGCTGGCTCTGTTCAGTGCCATAGACATCAAGGTGCTGGACCTTCCATGTGACCTCAGTACCATCGATGTTCTGTGTCACTCTCTAACCTGGGGAACTCACACATGACCTAGGCCATCCAAAAGGTCAGGATAGGCCCCTCTTAGGGCACATATTCGCTCCTCCTGGATTTTGGAAGGTGGGATACCATGGAAAGGAAAACTAACAGTTGTATTGGTCTTAGTTGAGTGAAGACTGGGTGTCAACAGGTGCTGGAGGTGACCAGCAGTGCTCATAGTGTTAGAAGATGGTGTCTGTGATGCCGACTCTACTCTCCAAGGATTTTCCTTAACCAGTCCCCTTTCCCTGACCCGAAAGACCATGCTCCCTTACTGAGTAGTCATGATCTTCCCATCATCCCAGCCCAGGGAACCCTATCCAGTCCTCCCAATTAGCAAGATTCACTCTTCCTCACCGTGTTTTTTTTCCCCGAAACTGTTTCTGTTCCTGTGTAAATAGACCCTGCCTTTCTTCTGAGGACTGGTCTTTTGAAACTCATTAAATCAAGAAGCAAATTTGGTTGGCTGATTGGTTTTCTTAACCTGTAGTCTCTAATGTTATCCCTCCACTGAGGCAAGTTTTGTAAAATGCCTACTTGGTTGAATGGGCAAGAGCCCAAGTATGAGGAAACACCAGGAACCAAAGACATATCAGTTATACCTAGAAATATCTTAAGTAAGAAATTTGATTTTCTCTGAAAAGGGGATGATGCGGCTCTTTTATTTTCATTTTCTACCTTTCTGTACTGTTTATTATTTTATGATGAGCATGAGTAATATTTATATTAAAATGCATTAGTAAATTTAAAGCATTACTTTTAGAATCAATTTATAAAAGTGGCTATTAAAACACTTTTAATTGCATTACTGGAAAATAGTAAGCATCACAGTCAGAAAAAAAATTGCTTAAATACTGTGGAAATCCTAAAATTAATCAAGCAACATTGGCAACTACGTAACTACACCTATATATAAACCTGGTAGAAGTAGAAGATTAAAAAACAAACAAATGAAACACATATGAATAGATCCCATACTTTGAACGTTTGGTCTGCATAGACTCAAGAAATCTACCTTTCAGTTCTAATTCCATATTCTTTCCTGACCCTTTCCCATTCTCTTTAATCATAGTGACAAATGAATCACAATACTTTTTAATCAGAGTTTCCTGTGTCAGTTACAGTTCTTTGCTTCTGTTTTAAGCAACTGAAATTGATTCTTGATAACCTGATTACTTTACTGGAAATAAAGTGAAGAAGATACTTAATTGGAAGGATACTAGTGGCTCATAGAATTGAGGGACTGGGAGGGAAAACCTGAATATCCAAGCCTTTAGTAAAACCAGGAACCCAAATAACTCCACTCCATCCAATATTCAAATTCCCAGGAGAATCTAATTGGTCAAGTCTAGGTCATGAACCTCTTACTGTGCTGAGACAGGGAGAAGAGAGATGGGGAGGACAGGAAGAGTGAAGTTCTCTTACCTCCACAGGGGAAAGCGATGCTACACTGCACAGGCGGAGTGATGGCTCTTCATTTTCTCCATTTTTTAAAAGTAGACTTAATTGAGGAATTTTATTACTTCCTTTTAATATTTTCTTTTATTATATCCTCTCCTGCTTCAAAACACATTTCAAGTGGAATCAGAATTGGTATTTTAAAACAAATTAATGCAAGTTTTAAAGATATAAATTCTCTTTTAAAAAGTGATGAGTAACCCATTGAATGTGAAGATGTCTCACAGTAGCCTATTTTGAAAATTTCTTTCATGTTTAGGCCACTTATCATGGAATTTAAATTGAACACTTGGTGATACGTCAAATTTTTAGTTTCTAATCTTAGAACTCTGTGTGGGATCAGTTTTCACAGAAAGTTCATCACTATTTTACAGTAGTATAATGTAGATTAATGTACCCGACACTTCTAAAATTCTAACCCCACAGTAGTAACGTGTGAATTTAAGTATGCCATTAAGAAAAAAAAATTGTTAACCTCATTCATTAAAATCATCCATTCGTTCAAATTTAATGTTTCCCAAGCCATATCAGCCTGAAGGTAAAAATAGGTCATAAGAACTGTCAAAATAACACAAAATATTTCTACAGCTTTAGTCTGTCTGATTAACAGAAACTAGCATCCCTGGCTTCCCCAAATTTTATTTCAAGTTCTCTCAAAGGTATTTTACCTATGAGCTCTGTTAACTCACCCTGCTCATCCTTGCTAGCACAAGAAATGGCCTTTTGTAGATACTGTGAGTGAGACTACCTGGCTGCCTTGGACAACAGCTCTTTCCGTTTTTATTTACTCCTTTTCCTCCTTTTTATAGTTTCTTCCTTCTAGGCCAGTGGTTCCAGTGGTTCTCAAGAAAAGGTGATTTTTGTCCCTCAGGGGACATAATGTCTGGCTTCATTACTGTTTTGCATGCCTAGAAAAGCATGCTACTGGCATCTAGTGGGTAAATCCAGGGATGCTGCTAAACTCCCTGTAATGAATGGGACAGCCCCTGCAACAACGAATTATCTGATCCCAAACTGTTAGAAACTCTTTTTAAGGCACAGACCTCAGTCTCAGAGAGGTAGCTTAGGGGACAGTTTGAGTAGCAAACATGTTCTGTCCTCAAAAGTCAACAGTCCTTTGATGTTCTTACACCAAAGATACTCCTCGTCTCTGACTTCACTTAGGATGATGTTCTTTTCCCTGAAGTCTCTTAAGCCCATCACAGGAAGGGATCCCTGACACATGGAGAACCACACACTGCAGTCTTCCTGACAAACCCAAACATGCCTGAATACCAGAGGAGACCCAGTTGAAGTTCCTGCTTAATGTTGCTGAAGTTCCTCGCAATATTAAAGATAGGATTGCCTCTTCTGTGAAGAATGTAATGATCATTTAGGGCATTGAACAAGAAATGGTGCCTCTGTCATAGCTGTTGTTTTCGGTTGCCAGCATCTCTCTCTGAACTCATCATCCTTCTGATAACATTGGGGAATGGACCTCAGGTCAGACAGACAATAGACCTTTCCCAGGATGTTTTACTTCTAAACTCAAGCTGAGTAAAGAAAATCTCTTTTCTGATCTGAGAACTACAGGGTATGAGTCTCCAGGGGAACCATTTTGTGACAGTGAGGCTATCATGCAGAGAGCAGCATGAAGGATGGAAAGCAAGGAGAAAAGAGGAAGTGACAAGGAGGAAGTAATAGTGCTTGCATCCTAGGTTATCCTAAGTCCAGCTCCACTGCATACTTCCCGGCATTTAATTTTGTGTGCAATAAATTTCTCATTTTCTGTTTAAGTTTGGTTAATTTGGGTTTTATCATTTCCAACATAAGAATCTTGGCTAATATGCCTTTCTTCAAAATCCTTGCAATTTTATAAGGCAGATAAAACAGCATGTGAAAATTGCTTATATAAAGTGTACATAGGGTTTTCCTACGGTTCTTGTTATGTTTTTGACTCTAGAAAGCGTTCAAGGTTGTTCCTATTACAGTAGTTTATTAGGTTGTATATTTGTGTTTTATGCATTTTTTTCATAGGTTGATTATATTTCACCACACATTATTTTAGGTGGAAAACAGTTCCTTTATGATGAGCACCAAAAAATAGCACTATAAACATGTATAGGAAGGAAAGAATAAATAGTATATAATCTTGGTCGTAAATCATATATTTTAATTAAATAAGTGTAGAGGAGGAAAAAATATTTCTTCTATTCTCTTATGTTTTCACTGGGGCCTTTGAATTAAATGTACAAAATACAGATTAACAGGAGAAAAGGCATACAAACATTTTGTGTTAACATTCTAATTTTATGTATACAGAAGCCTTCATAGAAAAGAATGGAAGAATCAATGAAGCAGTTTGACCCAAGGACTCATGTACCATTTTAACAGAGGGTAATAAATTATGAGAAAGTGACAAGACAAAGAAATATAGGTTTGAGCTTCAAGAGACGGTAAATTGTGGGATGGTAATATGCAAGGGAAACTAATGGAAAGTAAGGGTTGCTTTAGTAAGGTTTGTTCATACAGACTCATCTTGGTGCTGACTTTTGTTAAAGCTAACTAAATATGTCCTGAGAAAGACTCTGTACTTCTATATTTGAGTCCTTGTGGATGAACTGCGACCTAACTTAATAGGTAGACAAAATTGAAAACCTAACTTAGGAGTATGTGCCTGTAACAATAGCTGAGTCTTGGCCAGTCCCAGCAGCCATATTTCAACCACTCATACACTGCTGAGTGTTCGAACTGTGTTCAAATAAAGCATATGCCAAACTGTAACCAATCCAGCTGTTTCCGCACCTCACTTCTGATTCCTGTGCGTCCCTCTACTTTTTTGTCTATAAATTTGTTCTGACCACAAGGCACCTCTGGAGTCTCTCTGAATCTGCAGTGATTCTGGAGGCTGCACACTTTGTGAATCATTCATTGCTCAATTAAACTCCTTTTAATTGAATTCAGCTGAAGTTTTTCGTTTAACACTTTCTGTCTCTAATGATAACGGTTGATCTCTTTCTTTTTTGGGAAAGGAAAGGGGAACACCTTTATAAAGGGAAATTTATGTCCTGCTTTTAAGCCAATGGGGGAGGGCAAAGAGTTTTTTCTGTGTTTTCTGCTTTTAATTGCCTTAAGCTCAAAATAATCCTTATGCCAAAGTGGCATATTTTGGGGTGGCACATTCTAACCTTTTTCATAGATGAACATGGAATCATATATACATAGTACTTTTTCAATTACAGAACATTATTAATTCTCAATCTTAATACAATTCTGAGTATTATCCATCCCCCCCTTTTTTTTGCTTCATGAATAGAACCTTATCAATTTATTGAATTTGCCAATAAATTAATTGCAGAAATTAATTGGCTGAAATCCAGCTTTTTATCTCCCAAGATCAGTGCTGTTTCCTCTAACTCAGAGCTGCTTCTAAGTTGAGGAGGGAATCACAAAGAGGACAGCCACACCATTCCTTCTACTGAGCTCTCGGGCACCTGGCTTGTGTTGCTGTCATCTGTTGCCATATTTTACTGAACTTTTGTTGTTCATATGTCATTGTCTTTAATTAGGTTGTGAGATCTGCAATAGCATAGCCATTACCTTGCCCATTTGGAGGGTCTTATCCTTTTTTGTGCCTTTTACCATGCCCAGAACAGCTATTAGAAAACAGCAACCACTCAGTAAATATTTGCTGGATGGTGGGTAGTGAGTGGATATGAGTTAAGAAGCAGGAAGATACAAAACAGCTGTAGGTACCATTGAGAGTGAATTATAAATTTCAGTGGAAGAATTTGGAGAAATACCTTCAGGAAAAGAAGCTGGGGCAAAATAATGGGAAGCTGTAAATGCTAATCCAAAGTATTCATACTTAAGTCAGGAGGCACAAGTGACACTTGTTGTTTCTCTTTAGGAGTGTTGACCTTCTTAATGGGTTGGAGGAAGGGTCATTGAAATTGTCCAGGATTGCTGGGCTCAATGATCTGTGCCTACAGTCCTAGCTACTCAGAGACTGAGGTGGGAGGATGGCTTGAGCCCCGGGGTTCTGGGTTGTAGTGTGCTACGCTGATTGGGTGTCTGCACTAGGTTCGGCATCAATATGGTCACCTCCTGGGAACAGGGAACCACCAGGTTGCCTAGGAGGGGTGAACCAGCCCAGGTCAGAAATGGAGCAGGTAAAAACTCCCATGCTGATCAGTTGTGGGATCGCATCTATAAATAGCCACTGCACTCCAGCCTGGGCAACACAGTGAGACCCTGTCTCCAAAAAAAGAAAAGAAAAGAAAAGAAAAAGAAATTGTCCAGGATTTAAGTGCTGGGAACATGGCATACAGTGAGGGCCATGGAAATGGAAAGGAGAGGAACAGTGTTGAGGCTGTGCCCAGCTAAATCCCCTTCTCCCTCATGACAATGAAGGGTGACTTGTCTGGGGATCTGCTAAAAGGGCAATAGTGCAAGGAGGTAGACAAAGCATAATCTGTTTGGTAAAACTACATTTCAAATGCCAGCAACATCAAATGCAATTACTAAGACCAAAGGACCAGAGGCAGAATTATAGTTAAGGCTGCAGAGCCAATGATGTGGAGCCCACTAGATAAAAAGTCAAAGTTAAACAAGAACTTAACAAATACAGAGGATTTTTGGTATTGGTCAATAGTGATACCATTTTGTATTAGTTTCCTGTCATAACAAATTATCTCAAATACGAAGGCTTGAAACAAGACAAATACAAATGTATTATATTAAAGTTCTGTAGTTAGAAATCCAGCATGGGTCTCACTGGGCTAATATCAGGATGTCAGCCAGGCTCATTTTCTTTGGGATGGCTCTAGTGACACTGTTTCTGTGCTCTCTGCCAGCTTCTAGACGTCATCCACACTTTTTGTTTGTGGGTTACCCCTCTTTCTTTTTTTTTTTTTTTTTTTTTGAGTCGGAGTCTCGCGCTGTCGCCTGGGCTGGAGTGCAGTGGCACGATCTCAGCTCACTGCAAGCTCCGCCTCCCAGGTTCCCACCATTCTCCTGCCTCAGCCTCCTGAGTAGCTGGGACTACAGGCGCCACCACCATGCCCAGCTAATTTTTTGTATTTTTTAGTAGAGACGGGTTTCACCGTGTTCACCAGGATGGTCTCGATCTCCTGACCTCGTGATCCGCCCTTCTCGGCCTCCCAAAGTGCTGGGATTACAGGCTTGAGCCACTGCGCCCGGCCTCCCCTCTTTCTTCAAAGCCAGAATCATTAGGCTAAATCCTTCTCATGCTGCCAGTTATCTGTTCTCCCTTTTCTGCCTCTCTCTTCCACTTTTAAGGACCCTTCTCATTACATTGAGTCGGCTGGATAATCCAGGATAACCTCTCTACTTTAAAGCCAGCTGATTTACAACATAAATTCCATCTGCAGCCTTAATTCTCCTTTGTCAGGTAATATAATCTATCCATATACTTTAAGAATTAGGACATGGACATCTGCCTACTACACCCTTCCCACATGATGGAGGTGACAGTGCCAGCCTGGCTTGCAGGAGGAGAGCCCTAGTTATTGAGGTGCACATACATTAAGGGAAAGTCTGGCAATATTCTGATCCAGGCCACTCTCAGAATCATTACTTTCTTTCAAAATTTTTCTCCGACTATGAATAGTTAACTCTCATGTTCTTAAGATAATTTCTTATTCGTGAAAGTAAAGCTCACCTAGTGCCCCTACCAACCCATCGAGACTGCAGGGTGGGGAGCCTGCTTGCACCACTTGCAAAAGGTTATTGGTAAAATTTCAGGAATTTGGCAATGTCACATTGACATCAGTCAAGGTAGGACTGTTCACACCATGAAAATGAGCAAACACTAAAATTAGGGCTTTTCCCCTGAGAGCCAGGTATTAAATATATGCCAGCAAACCACTTGGTATGTATGAATTTAAAGTGAGTGCTGCCAACAATCAAGCTGGGACCTACATTACGTTCCAAAGACAGTGACTGGTTATTGCAGTTAGTCTGGGTCTCCCAGACAAATGCCAATACCAGATAGACCATAATTTGTCTAATTAGCCTCTGCTCTCCAGTAGGATATGCAGAATTCAGTTTATTAGTTGCTGGGGTGTTGCCAAGGTTAATTGGAGTTATGATATACCTAAACTGGACAGTAGTGTCAAAAGGCTATACCTCATTAGTAGTTCTTTCTAATCTTAGCAAGATTATAGATAGCCACAAATCCCATGCTTGATAAGAGTTCAGGCACTTCAGAGCTAGTTCAGAAAGTGGTGACTTAGCAGAAACAGACAGCAATCAAACGTTGAAATAATTTTGCATCTATATTCATTCAGACAACAAAAAATTGTGAGCTTCTCCTAGGAATACAAATACCACAGTAAAACTGATAATTATGGTTCCTTCTCCCACAGCGCTTACAGGCTACCTTGGTGAGAAGGGTGGACGTGCAGGTAGTAGGGAGAGGAGCAGACAGACAAACAAGCAGCAATTACAATGCAGAGGAACTGGATCATGGAAGTAGTTAGGAGGGTCTCCTCACTGAGATTTCCCAGGTCAGGCAAGGAGTCCTGGATAAAGTGACATATAAACAGAGTCCAATAAATAATAATAATAATAATGATAGCTAATACTTATTGAGTACCTTGTATGTTTCAGTTTAAGTCCTAAGCATATTTTCTTTCATTTTGTTTTTCTAACACCCACGGAGCAAATATTATTAGTATTATCCCTATTTACATAAGAGGAAACTGCAGCATAGCTAAGTTAACTTACCCCAAGTCTCACAGCCAGGGGAAGAGCTGAGAGAGTAGGAGTTTGCCATTTTAAGGGATAATGGAGAAAAGAGTATTCCCGTAAAGGGAGCAACACAGGAAAAATCACAATGGGTCCTAGGAAAAGAGGAAACTTATTGACTAAAGATGCAAGGAGAGAGTGATGAAATATGGAAGCTACAGAGAAAGCACGAACTGAGAAGCAGGGTTTATTTGTTTGGTCATTAATCAGGGTGATGAACAAGTTGGCTTACTTTAAAGCACCACTGCAGCCTCTTATGGGAGCAGAGGGAGGAAAGCCAGTGAGGAGGATAAAATCCAGGAAGGAGATGAGAGTCAGGAATGAGAAGGGGTTAAGAGTTCAGGATGCTGCCAGGTTTCTGCCTTGGACACCTAGGGAGGAGGTGATGGCCACCACTGAGCTAAGGGACACAGGAGAAAGAGCAGATTTGTGGGGGGAAGATGATGAGTTCAGGTTCAGAACATTACATCTGAAAGGCCTGTAGGACGCGTGGGAGGACATGTCTATAAAGCAGATGGCTGGAGTGATAGATTTGGGAATCATCAAAATAAGACAAAAATTGAAGCCAGCAACAGGGAGAGATTACTCAGAGGAAGGGTGCAGAGTGAGGAGAGCCAAAAGCCTAGGACAAAGCATGGAGGAAATACACGCTAGGAAAGCGTGTATTTAAGGGGCAAATGGAGGAGTGGCAGTCACAAAAAAAAAAAAATGAAGGACCGACCAGAGAGATACATGGGAAAAGAACATTTCAAAAAGAAGGGCATGGCCAATATTATCAAATACTGCTGAGTAACAAGTAAGAAAAAGACTAGAAAAAAAAATGTTTGTTGGATTTAGCAGTTTGAGCTTTGTGTTGTGCTTTGCAGTACTTTCTTTAAAGTGGTAGAAATCAAAAGCTATTTTCCCCAGGGTGAGGAGTAAATAGGAGGCAGGGAAGTGGAAATAAGAATTAATTCTTTCAAGAAGTTTGACTTTGACAGGAGAAGAGATTCAGGTAGAGGTAGACAGCACTGAAGGAGGTTTGACCACACTTAAGTGCTGGTGGGCAAAAACTGTGGAATGAAAGGTCAAAGAATAGACAACTCTTTGAGAAGCTTATTGTTTGTAAAGAGCTAAAACCAGTGAGAACCATGGGGGGAAGTTGAAAATGCTTGAGTTGGTTCTAGGTCCCTCAGGAAGTGGAATGCGTCAGGCTGCAGGACTGAGTGTAGTGCAGGATGCAGTAACCTGTATGTGCACGGAATTCTTTTTCTACACAAGATTTTCTCCCAGGGAAGTGGAAGATACAAAGAGAATTTGCAGTTAGCAACTCAGAAGAGGGCCCACTCCAGAACTGTGCCATCCTGGCAGCCGGATCTTGAACTCCCAGCCTCCAGAACTGTGAGTTTATTCTCTCACTGTTGTTTAAACCCCCCAGTTTGTGGTACTTTGCTATGGCAACCCTAGAAAACTAATTCAGAATATCAAAGCACTAGTTGTACAGTTTTAAGAAGATACTTAAAATATAGATACGTATTATGTTTTTATACAATTAACTATATTCATTTTACAATACATCTTCACATAGAATTTACCATATATACTGAATATAACTATAACTTTGGTAAATAACGGCATTTAAAATAAAATTGGCAATTAATTATCCTGGAAAATACTCCCTTGAGAATCAAAGCTTGTGCTGCTTCTAGTTTTATGGTTCTCTGATTTTACCAACAAACTGCATGCCAAATCTAGTTGCCTCATGGTAATCCAGATTTAAATCATATTCTTATTAATACTGAGGATTTACCTAAATGGCTTAAGGGATTATGTGTGGAAATGCAACAGAAATTGAGGAGTAACTCAGTAACTTCCATTAAGATACAATTGATTTTAAAAATCAACAAAAATTTTAAACTTGTATTTTATTCTCAGCAACAGGCATGTACAGTTTGCAAATTAAGTACAATTAAGCATATACAGTTTGCCAATCATCACATGAAGTGCTGTAGATATGTGGAGGCAAGTGATAATGATACTGCTCCACAGGTTCTTATAATATATTTGGGAAGACTGAAAATGTAAAAATAATAAACACAAATTAGAGTGCTCATACACAATGCTGCAGATACTATTTTCTCTCATAAACAAGGGAGCAAGCCCTTCTTCTTTCCTCCATCACATAAACACATCCTTGGGTCTTTCCCTTTGTGCGTCCTCTCTGACATAGCCACAGAGAGAGATACATTTTGTCTTTTTTTTTTTTTTTTTTTTTTTGCTTTATCTTCTGTTGGAATATTTCTCATTCTTTTTCCCTGGGGATGGGGTTATTAAAAACAGGGAGGTCATATGTGGGACTTCCCTGTGCCACTCCCTGGTTCCAAATGAAGGAGATTCCACAATAGGGTGTGTTGCAGATAGTGGAGCAGTCAATGGTAAATGTGGGAGCCAGCTACATCGCCCACTCCCAAAGTGAAAGGCATTGTTATGGGTCTAGAGAAAGTGACATCTCACAATAGAGCTGCAGTCCAGTAACGTGGCTCAACTCCAAAGCTGGCTGTGCAAACCTTGTCTCTGAACGCATGACAGTCTTCCTCCTGCCACTTCTCCTTTCCCACCTGTCACATGTGTGGAAAAGTGCAAAGTACAAAGTTCTTTAAATCTTCTATTTCAAAACTACCATCTGTCTTCTTAGGATTTTTTACAATACCAGCAGGACATGACTGCTGACATTCTATTTCTAATTTTTAATGTGTTCAAACCACAATCCCTGCACACAAAAAGGCACGCACTTTCGAACTCTTCTGAATGTGCAGATGTTCTGGCAATAACTACATTCTCCTTTTCTGGTTAGCTCTCAAATGATGGACTGGAAATAATTACTACAGAAAGAAAGAGCACCGTATGGGAAATCAGTATACCTGAGTTCTAGTCCTGAACCTGCCTCTAGCCATCTGTAGCATCTTAGGCAAAGTTACCCCTATGTCTGCTGAGTCTGTTTCTGCTCAGCTCGTCCATTATGGAGCTAAGAGATGGGACTGCCTTTGACTGCCTTTGCTAAAGAGTAACCCACAACAGTGTGAGGAGAGTAGCAGTAGATTTGCTCTTTCTAAAACTGTGAGATAAGCAGGGTTGCAAAGCATAGTCCAGAATCAAAATCAAGACCAATCATACAAGATTGTTGAGTCTAAAAACTGGGTCCCAAGACAGAAAGCAGGTCCAAAAATAAGACTTCGTGACACACATGCAAAATTCCAGAACAGAGCAGTTAATTTTAGGAGTTGACAGAAGTGTTTTTCTCTTCTATCTTCTATCTTTTTTCTATCTTTACCATCCTCACTTCCATGAGGTTCTGATAGGGATGCCGAATTCTCTATCCCTACCAAAGGATGGGCACTTGACCCAATGCAGGTCAATTGGTATCCCCCTTGTCTGATAATTTAAATCTGGAGCAGAAAAAAATCCAGCAGCAGAAGTCAGCTGGTCTTCAGTGCTTGAATGGTAGCATCTTAACCCTTTTGCTGCTTAGATCCCTGCAGCTGCCCTTTTCAAAGGTCAGGACTTCCTTATTAAGGTCTCTGTACCCTTGAAACAGACCCTCTTTTTTGCTGCAGTGTTCATTCAGTTTCTCCTGGTTTCAACAAAAGAACAAAGCATATCCCCAAACGCTAGAATTCAAATAGGCACAAGTATGAAGCTTTGGTCTTCTTGTGAAGCAGAACTCATCCCGGGAGAGCTGGATGGGAGCAAGCAGGAGGCATGTTAGAGTCAGCACCAGAAACTGGTGAAGGGGAGGGGGCAGGACAGTGGCGAGAGGATAGGGCAGTAAAGGGAGGGGGGTGCGGACAGTGGACAGTTGTTCATTGAAAAATGAGCTGATTATCCTAGATGACGTCTAAGTTCTAATTAGCATCCTATAATTCAAAGTGATTAACTCCATGGCCCAAATTATTATTACCATGTTTTAAGTGAGATAGAGGAAGAAACTTTGGTCTTTTCTCTTTTGGTCTTGCTTTTTGGTAAGAATCTAGTGGATGGGAATATCCAGAAGTGTAGGATGATGTATGACTTCAAGCATTCTGATTCACTACTATAAATGCAGAGGGGTGTGCATGTGGCAGAACCCTGTTAATAACATTCATGTGACATTTTTTTATGTGCCTCACAAATGAATCCTGCCAAATCATTAGGCGAGCCCAGTTTTATCATTACAAGTATACATTTATTCTTGAACACCTCTGTGTGTGGCAAAGTTTTGTTTTACTTCTTTTCCAGGAATATTTCTTGATGTTAACATCAGCTTGTACTTTCGTACCCTGGGCTACCATGACATAAGAAACCTTTCACTCATCTTGAAATTTCCTCCTATTTCCCTTGTACACTACGAAGGAGTATATTTTCTGAGTCTCAGATACACAACTCTACCATTGGTAGGTTTTCTGCCCTGTGATCCTTTTGGGGTTTTCTGGTTTAGCTGTTATGGAAGGCACAACACCAGTGCACATGAGTACCACGTCAAGCACGCTTCTGCCTCAGAGCCTTTGTAGTATCTTGGCCTAGAACTGTTTCCCCCAGGTGTCCACTATTTATGAGTCCATGTATCTTTGGTCCGTTCTATTGGTCTCTGAGTTAGAAGATGGAAAATTAATTAGTCATTCACATACAAAGAAGAGATATTAGTTGTACATCTTGAGTGCTGAGCAAATCTTTGATTTCAGGGGTGGAGATAGGGGCTGGCAAGGGAGCAGGGATGGGAAGCTGTTAAACACATGAATCATATTTCACTTACCATCTGACTCAACCAACCAGTTAAAACAAAAATGACCTTTTATCAGGAATTGATGCAGAAATGAGCTGGGCGAGTTAAGTTTTGGCATCCTAAGATCACAGAGTCACTCTTCTGATGAGCAGCAAACAATGTGGCCTTTTGGGGGTAAGAAACTGGTGAAAGGGAAGCCCACAGGCAGTGTGCTGAATAGGGTGAAATACAGTTTCATGAGCTTCCTATACATAAAGTGTTTAGCATTCACATTATGGCTTTATTGCTCAAATTCACTGAAAACAAATAAAAAAATTTCTGAGTGTGAACCCATCCAAAATCTGTACCTTTTCTCATTCACAGCTCTTTGAACAAGACTAATGTTATTTTGTGGGTTACGTTTTAAAAGAGCAGTCCTTGTCTTTGGTAAGATGTCCTTAGAATAATAATATTTATCACTAAAAGAAGGATATTTTAAAAATAATGACTAGGGAGGTAGAAAATGGGAAAGTATATAGAAGAAATTAGATTTGCCATAAATTGGTAATTATAGATATTGGATGAAGAGTACATGGAGATTTGTTGTACTAAACTCTACCCATTTAAATGTGTTTGAAATTTTCATAATCAAAAGTTATTTTTTAAAAGACTACCATTAGATTTCTAACAAAGCTACACTGCTAAATAACAAGATTCTCTCCGACTTGCATAAATACTTACAATTTCTTACAGTAAATAAAATTGCTTATCAAAATGAAGCTAGCTAGGTACATGAATTATTTTTTTGATAAAAATGGGAACTTCACATACTCTTTTACTAGATCATACTGCTGAGAGCTGTAGACAGACCTCATATTTTTAGGCTTCTCTGAAGACTTCTCTGGAAGCCTTCTCTGGACATATAAGAGCTACTGTACCCATGGTTGTGGGTTGGGAACCTCTAAGTGAACAAGATTGCATCCATACATCCTGAGCTTCTATGGAATCAAAAGCTCTAAAAATGATTAATTACACCAAGAGTGGAATGAGAATATTAAAATAAATGACTATTTATTTTATAGTAATTTATAGTCAAATATAGTCATATAGTCATTTATAGTCAAATAAATGACTCATTCAGCCTCTGAATCTCAAGTGCCACTATTTAGGTTACTGTTGCTGTCTATCTGTCCAACTCAAGTGGAAGTCATATCTAAGCAGTGCCATTACAAAGACCTCTTATCAAATAGATATCCCTAAGAAAATTGGAACAAAAA
This sequence comes from Rhinopithecus bieti, assembly GCF_001698545.2. NCBI lineage: Eukaryota > Metazoa > Chordata > Mammalia > Primates > Cercopithecidae > Rhinopithecus > Rhinopithecus bieti. Next base: position 1,575,277 of record NW_016808492.1, on the reverse strand, counting down.
ATTTAAACTCCCACATGGATAAGAATAACAGTGTCTTACCTGGTGTCTCTTTTTCTTCCATATCATCCTTTATGTAGCTGTCAATCATCTTTCTAAGAGAGAACTATGGATCTCTAATTTCCACTCAAGGGAACTTCACTTATAAAAAATAAAAACCAGACTCTGTCCCATCATTTTAAGACCTCTACTGCCACCTGACCTGCAATGACTTCTATAATAGCTACATCCCATTCTCCTGGTCTCTTTACCCATCCCTCTTCATTCCACCACCCTCTTAATCCCCAACCTTATTCTCACATTACTTGCTGTATTCATTTTCTATTGCTTCACAATGAATCACTACAAACTTAGAGGCTTGAAACAATATCTACTTATTATTCTATGGTTCTGTAGGTTAGAAGTTCAAAGCAGGCTTAACTGGGTTCCCTGTTTAGGGCCACTGGGGGTCATAGACTTCTGTCTACCACACCTGCCTCTCTGCCTTACCTCAGAGTGTCATATCCAACAGAAATGAAACTTAGCAGAGGGTTGTATGCACTGATGCTTAGGGGTGGTGGTGTACAATTCCTAGAGACAATGGAGACAGAAGCTAACAAAAGGTGGGACTACTGGAATAAAAAGGCAGAGCTGTGCCCACAAGGTCACGGACTGACAATGAGAAACTAACCCAAAAAGCCTATGAACAAGGACACCTCATATACTTCCCAGAGTATCCTTCACCATTTTACAAACAGCCTCAGGCAGCTAAATGGTTTTCTTAAATATATGTAGTCGGGTATAATACTACAGAGTATTGCAATAATGTATTAATGAAATAAGGAATCTGAAGATACTAACTTCTAAGCCATAAAGTGCCAGTCAAACCTAAACTATAATTATTAAAATGTTTCCTATTATATTAGTATTTTGTTATATAAAAGAATAATAGCTAATAGTTTTTGAATGTTTACTGTATGACAAGCTTTATGCTTTCAAATGGATCATATCTCACAACAACCCTATGAAATAAGTAGTTTTGTTATATTTCCATTTTACAGATAAAGAAACTGAATATCAGAAAATTTAAATAGCTTACCACAAAATTATGCATTTAGGAAGTGATAGAACCCAGATTCAGATGCAGGTTTGTCTGATGCCAAGCCTGTTAGTAATCATTATGTTACACCACGGCTGCTAAGAAAAGAATCAGAGACAGTTACAAAGGGAGAAAGGAACAGACAGATGGAGAGAACAAACACAGACCCTAGCTCTGGAATTATTGAGTTGGGTTTACCAGTTAAGGTAAAATGCCCTGGTGACAACTTGCTTTTCACATCTTTTCTGGGGTCCTTCTGGAATTCCCTGTTCTATATTCTTTGTTTTCACAATCTTTCATAATCTTCGAAATGAAAATGATTGCTTGAGTATTTGCTTGCTCTTTGCAGCTTTCCACTTTTTTTTTTCTCCCTACGCCAAATTATCAAGAGTACCTTCTGTAGCTGGGGCCAAGATGGACAACTGTTGTATTCATTAAATTGCTATGGATGGAAAAAAAAGATCTCATTGGAATCAAACCAAAACCGCTATGATGAGGTGTTCCTTACTTTCATATAAAGCAAGTCCATGGGGACATGGAGGGACAGATACACTACGAAAGGAAACTGATGCAGCAGGGAAAGCTGGAGCGAAGAAAGAAGACAGGGAATCATTATAAATGGGAATGGAGAGCAAGGGGAAAAGGCAAACAGATAAATGATGTTGGAAATTCAGTCGTTTATGGGGAATTATATCCCTACATCACAGAGTGATTTTAAATGTTGTCCTGTACATAATTACATCTGTCTTGTCACTATTATATTTACTGACTTATTTGCCTATTCCGGTATCAATACCATACCATAAAGTTTTGTATCACATTCTGATATAGGGTAAATCCTAACTAACTGCTGTTTTTCTAAAATCTATTGGCTATTTTTTCATATTTTCTTTTCTGGATGAACTTTATCAGTGATCGAGCTTCATTAAAAACGCGATTACAATTTTAATTGAAATTGAAAGTGTATCAAATTAATTGATTTTTTTTGAATAACTGACATTTTTACACTATTCAGACTTTGCATCAAGGAACCTGCTATGTCTAGCCATGTGTGTTTCATCATGTTCTTTCAAAATTTTTGTGGTTCACTAAGTTTGAGTTTTACACATAGTTCTAAGTTTATTTCAAGATGCATAATTTTTGTGGTCATTATCCATGAAACTTTCTGACCATTATATTTTCTTTCTTTCTTTTTTTTTTTTTTTTTTTTTGTGGTGGGGGGCAAAGTCTTGCTCTGTTTCCCAGGCTGGAGTACAGTGGCCTGATATCAGCTCACTGCAACCTCCGCCTCCTGGGTTCAAGCTATTCTCGTGCCTCAGCCTCTCGTGCCTGAGCTCCCGGATTACCGATGTGCACCATCATGCTTGGATAATTTTTGTATTTGTAGTAGAGATGGGGTTTTACTATGTTGGCCAGGCTGGTCTCAAACTCCTGACCTCAGGTAATCTGCCTGCCTCAGGCTCCCAAAAGTGCTAGGATTACAGGGTGAGCCATTGCCCCGGGTCTTGGCCATTATGTTTTCTAACTGATGGGTAGGATAGTTAGCTATTCAGCTACCTATTAAATTTATTTATTAGGTCTAATAGTCTTTGCCTGATTCTCTAATTTTCTAGGCAGACAGAAGTACTGATTTTGCAAAGGAACAAATAACATAACATTTATAATTCTTATTTCCTTTTCTTGTTCTTTGTTAGCCAGTCAATACGATACTTGCCATAATTTTCTGAATTGTACCCTTTATAAAGTAAAGACAGTTTTCTTCTATTCCCTGCTAGCTAAATGTATTATTAGTAATGGGTGTTGAATTTAACCAAATCTGTACTGGGAATCCACTGAAAAGATTACATAGGATTGACTGAACTGCCTTAATTTCTGGAGCTCAGGGGTACTCTTCCAGACTTACTAGGTCACTGGCAAAATTAAGTTTCTTATGGTGGTAGGATTGAGATATCTGTTTCATGTGGGCTGTCACATGGGGCCTCCTCCTTCCTCCCAAAGGCCCTGAAGTTCTTGCCATGTGGCTTCCTTGCAGGTTCTCTCAAAGACCCTCTAACAACATGGCAGCTTGCTTCTTCAAAGCCAACAGGAGAATCCCTCACCCTTATCACCTAAGGCGAAGCCTTATACAATGTAAAGTAATCATGAGAGTGACCATAATCTATTCTATTCTATATCTATGCCTTATTCTATTCTTTTCTATTCGATTGTGTTATATTTGTATTTGCTAGAAGCATGTCACACAAGGGAATGAGACTATCTAAGTATTATAATTGTATATAAGTTTATATATATTTTCTTTCAATTTTAAAAAATTTGTTTATATTTATGATCACATTCTTTCCTAAAATTCTTCATGTATTTTATTTGTTCTTTTATTTTCACTTGAATTTGTCAGATTTTATATTCTCAAAGAACCAACTTTTTGTTGTTGCTGTTGTTGTTGTTTGTTTTCTATGTAGTTGATTTCTGCTCTATCTTCAGTCCTTTAAAGAAATTGTTTTATTTATCTAAACGGAAAGAACAAAGCTGGAGGCAACATGCTACCTGACTTCAAACTATACTACAGGGCTACAGTAACCAAAACAGCATGGTACTGGTCCAAGAAAAGAGACATAGGCCAATGGGACAGAATAGAGAACCCGGAAATAAGACCACACACCTGTGATCATTTGATCTCTGACAAACCTGACAAAAACAAGCAATGGGGAAAAGGATTCCCTATTTAATAAATATTGCTGGGAGAACTGGCTAGAATATTCAGAAAATTAAAACTGGACCCCTTCCTTACACCATACACAAAAATCAACTCAAGATGGATTAAAGACTGAAATGTAAAACCCAAAACTATGAAAACCCTAGAAGAAAACCTAGGCAACACCATTCAGGACATAGGCATGGTAAAGATTTCATGATGAAGACACCAAAAGCAATTGCAACAAAAACAAAAATTGACAAATGGGATCTAATTAAACTAAAGAGCTCTGCACACAAAAGAAACTATCAACAGAGTAAACAGACAACCTACAGAATGGGAAAAAATTTTTGTAATCCATGCATCTGACAAAGGTCCAATATCCAACATCTATAAATAAATTTACAAGAAATAAACAAACAATCCCCTTAAAAAGTAGGCACAGGACATGCCCAGGCACTTCTCTAAATAAAAGATACATGCAGCCAACAAACATATGAAAAAAAGCTCAATATCACTGATCCTTAGAGAAATGCAAATCAAAACCACAATGAGATACCATCCCACACCAGTCAGAATGGCTATTCTTAAAATGTCGGAAAAACAACAGATGCTGGCAAGGTTGGGGAGAAAAAGGAACACTTTTACACTGTTGGTGGTAGTGCAAATTAGTTCAACCATTGTGGAAGATAGTGTGGCGATTCCCCAGAAACCTAGAGGCAGAAATACCATTCAAGCCTGAAATCCCATTACTGGGAATATACTCAAAGGAATATAAATTGTTCTGTTATTAATAAAGAGACATATGCGTGTGTATGTTAATTGCATCACTATTCACAATAGCAAAGACATGGAATCAACCTAACTGTCCATCAGTGATAGACTGGATAAAGAAAATGTGGAACACACACACCACGGAATACTATGCAGCCATAAAAAGGAACAAGATCATGTCCTTTGCAGGGACATGGATGGAGCTGGAGGCCATTATCCTTAGCAAACTAACACAGGAATAGAAAACCAAATACCACATGTTCTCACTTATAAGTAGGAGCTAAATGGTGAGAACTCATATACACATGGAGGGGGAACAACAAACACTGGAGCCTGTTGGAGGTCGGAGGGTGGGAGGAGGGAGAGAATCAGGCAGAAGAGCTAATGGATACTGGGCTTAATACCTGGGTGACAGGATGATCTGTGCAGCAAACCATCATCTAAAGTTGATGACTGTAGTGAACAAAATAGTAAGCCTTCCAAAAATCTCTGTCTCTTAATCCCTGAACCTGAGAATGCTACCTTACATAGCAAAATGCATTTTACAAATGTGACTAAATCAAGGATCTTGAGATGGAGAGATTATCCTGGATTATCCATGTAGGTCCAATGTAATCATAAGGGTGTTACAATGGAAAGAGGGAGGTAGGAAAGTCACAGAGAAGGAGATGTGACAATGAAGTGATGCAACTGCTGGCTGCCAAGAAATGAGGGAAGTACCTCTTCTCATGAAAAAAAAAAAAAAAAAAAAAAAAAAAAAAAAGAGGGGTAAGGAAAGAAGATTCTCCTCCAGAGCATCCAGGAGGAATATATCTCTGCTGACACCTTGATTTTATCCTTTAAAAACTCATTTTGGACTTCTGACCTCCAGAACTGTAAGATAATAAATTGTTTTGAGCCATTTGCAGTAATTTGCTAGCAGGAATGGGAAATGAATACAATGACAAAAGTCATGAGTGCAGTAACCACAAAGCAGGCATCTGGGCATAATTGCTGGTTGATCATTCTAATCTCTAATCTGAGGCCCAGTGTTCCTCAATATGAATACTGGATCTGCACAAAGCCTAGTTTGTTTTGGTTTTGAGTTTGGGGTACTATCCCCCGCTCCCAGTATTCTAGGTTTTACAGACCCACAACACGGCATCACTATGAAACTGGCCAAGCTTGGGAACCTTGTAAATTACTTTGGTTGGACTCCTACAAATTCTCTGGTTCCTAATCTGGAATCCAGGCCCTGGAGAGGTTCTCTCTGCCTGAACATGAGAACCTCTGCCAGAATAAGTCATTCCTCCATAAATCTGTGGTGCTTCTCACTAGTGGTTGAGATTTGATTGATGAAACCTCTGAGGGCTGTCCTGGGCCCTTTGAGCCAACTGTCATCCGGGTTTAGCTCCTGAAATCCTTTGGAGAATGCAGAATGCTGTTGAATTGCGTTCAAAAGAAGGAGTGCCCAGTGGTAAAAGTCTAGGCAGAGAGAAAGACGTGACGGCAGAGGGATACAAAGTGGGGACTATTTCTGTGGCCAATGCCAGGCACAGGCAGGTGGCATTTTATGCCCCAGAGCTAATGATTCCCACCCATATTCCAAACTTAAGAAATCCAACAATGCCACTATGTGTGCTGAGCATGCTAACCAGCAAATAAAAATCAAATTTAGCATACTTACTTTTTAAAAATTAAATTATTAAAGAACATGAGTCTTACTGTAATCTCAAATTTTTTAAATCACTTTCATTCACCTATTCACCAGAGCTTCAGAATATGTGTCCTTTTCAACCTGCTCCCTTCTCCTCTGAAAATGAAAACAATGCAAATATTAAACATCAGATTCTGAGCTGGGCATTGTAATAGACATTGGTACTAGACACTTGTACTGGACATTGTGCTAGACTGGGCATTGTACTAGACATTGTACTAGATATTTTTATTCTGTGTAAAACCCCTTAGGTGATTACTATTATCCCAATTTTAAGATGAGCAAAGTGTGTTCAACCACATTAAGTTACTTGCATAAGGACTCACTTCTGGAAGCAGGGCTAGTATTCAGGCAGAGAGAGCTTGTCCAGAGTCTGGACGCTAGCTCAGGGATCCTACTTGTCTTTCAGTTCATTTGACCTTTATTTGATATTTTGTTTAGTACCTACTGTTTATTAGCTCTGTTCAATGTGTTGGATACAGCAGTGAACAAGACAGACAAAAGTTCTGTCCTCAGAATTTACATTCTAGTGTGTTGTCAAGACCCTGGGTTTATTTTATCAGTATCTTATGATATTCAGCCATACACATGCATCATAATACTCCATTCAGAGGGAAGCTTCATCCTAAGCAGCATCCTACTTATACTTTCCTTGGGGATCTGACTTCAATCCTTAACATAAGCCCAACAGGAGTTCTTAAGTTTAGAGTTCCTGTTAACTTATATGTTTTGACAAGAAGAGCTGGAATTATGCATTTATGGTTCAGGTTTTATTTCCATGATTCCCAAAGGGTGACAGCCAATTGTGAGTTTCTGATGGACTGCAACTGCCTTCTGTTTTGCAATTTGAGGGTCTGAGCAGCACTGGGCCAGGATCTGGCAAAGCAGCTGACACATGCTGGAAGCTCTTTCAATGTTGAATCCAAGCTCTATTGGAATGTGTGAATTCAAAGAATTATTTCATATTGTAATCCCTACTGCCCCGACAGTAACTTCTAACATTACTTTTTCATGCTTCCCGAAGTTCGGTGGAATTTCTATGAAAATGAGATTTTCACTTTTAAAATATTTTAACAGGCAGTGAGTCGAATTTCTACCATGATTAAAGCACATAGATATAATGAAGCAGATTAAAATTTCTTAGCACCCATAGAAATAGAAATACCGTGGCTAAAAAGCCCTGAATCACAAGCATGCTTAAAAATATCAAAGATAGAAATCTTGGAGCAGCCTGCCACCTTCAGGATAACTTCCCAGTTAACGCTATCAGAGATCACTGATTTCAGCTTCTACAAATTCCAAATACCAATTCCTGTAAAGATGTTGAGTATAATTAAACAAAGGGCATTTAAATTAGAGTGGCTGAAGCCATCTTCCTTGCAGTGCTTTTGCTCTGATTAAGCATCATATTTAATGATTACATTTCCCTTTCTTCATTTTGGTTCTTTGATTCTTGTTTTATTATTATTATTTTTTCCATTCGATTATCTTTACATCAATATTTTCTTACTTTAAACTGGTTAAAAACAACCACTCTACTTCATTTTGCTAAGCAGAGATCAGGACACTAAAAATAAATTTTGCAGCCACAGTAAGAGAAATACTGTAACTTCGGAAATCCTACTACTTCCTTCCTGGTGGGTTGATTATAGATTAATAACAATATTTCTAAAGGGTCTTAAATAAAAGCAGCACTACAGTAACCTATTCAGGAAATGCAGAGAGACAGAGAGAAGGTGAATGTAACACTCGTTTTGTTTTTTTTTTGTTTGTTTGTTTTTGTTTTTTCTGATCTCTTATTGGCTGTTCCTTTCATTAAATTACACAGAGGCTTAAAAAGAATGAAGAAGAGAGAAGAGAAACAGGAGAGGAAATGACTCAGCATTTAGTAGACTGGAGAAGTAAATCAGTAGCAAAATAGGATAAGGGAAAGCATAACTAAAATCGATACCATTTGGTCAAATGAGAACGGGATGTAACAAATAATGGAAAAAGAGAACATAGTGGCTTGAAAATGCATCAGGTGGGGGGACAGGAAAATAAGAGGCATTTAAATTAGAGCAGCTGAGAACAAATATTCATCGACAATGAACATCCTTTCATTATTTTCCTTTTTTAAAAGCAGGAAAGGGCAACTTGAGAGCCCAGTTTGACCCTGGTGCAATAAGTTCCATTTTTATCGGCTAGCTCTTTGGTGGCATTGCCCTGTGAAACAACTTCAAGGTCAATTTCCTTACGACTTTGATTTTCAACTCTTCACTGACACTTTGGAATCACGTGGGAAGTCTTATCCAATGCTGGGCCTCACTCCACAAGAATTAAATCAGAAAGTCTGGGGTAGGGCCCGGCACGGAACTTTGCAGAGCTTCCTGGGTGACTCCCTCGAAGTTCCAGGGTTGACAGCAACCGTGTGTCTGGAGACTTAAGTCCCGCCGCCTCCCGCCGGAAGCGGCCCCCAGTGGGAACTGTCACTCGCCCCGAAGGGAGGGGCTCCCTTTTAAATTCCCTGGGCAGAGAAGCGGTGTGTGGCCTCCCGACCGCTAGTGGGCGACAGGCACGCATTTAAGCGCCCGCGGCCGGGCTTCCCCTCACATGTGCGCACGCTCCGGTCGTTCCGGAGGTTTCCTGAGCCGGTGTTCCCACGTGCGGCCTGAACCTGCGGACATAATGCTATGAGGAGATGGGGGCCCTGGTGATTCGCGGTATCAGAAATTTCAACCTAGAGAACCGTGCGGAAAGGGAAATCAGCAAGATGAAGCCCTCTCTCGCTCCCAGGCACCCCTCTACCAGCAACCTCCTGCAAGAGCAGATTAGTCGTGAGTGGTGCGAGGGCGTTTCGGAGCGCGGGGGCGCGGACTCCCTGGGCTGCCACAGGCTGTGCCTAGTGTGGGCCCGGAGGCCAGGGGACCGGCTTCAGTCTGCTCGGCCGCAGCCGCTCGTGTTGGCTGAGCGCTGGAAGGGGGAGCCGCTAGGCCAGTGACATTGAGACTGTCCTCCGCGCCCGCGGTGAGGTTGGCCGCCCCTCCTACTTCCGAGTCCCAGAGGCAGCAGCCTGTGCCCCCGCTAACCCGGCCCTCGCCGGCTCCTATGACGGACTTGATACAGGGCGTCAAAATCCGAGAGGGTCACAGAGCTTTTTCTAGGGGTCTTCAGTGGACAATGGACGCCGAGCCTGACCTGAAATTTTGATGTCCATTTAAAGTATTTTCCAAACAGTCCAAATGATTGTGTTTATTTTTTAAAAAATTAAAGTGGTTAGTCCGGGCGCGGTGGCCCAAGGCTGTAATCCCAGTACCTTGGGAGGCCGAGGCGGGCAGATCACCTGAGGTCAGGAGTTCGAGACCAGCCTGGCCAACATGGCAAAACCCCGTGTCTGCAAAAAATACAAAAATTAACTGGGCGTAATGGCGCGCGCCTGTATTCTCAGCTAGTCGGGAGGCTGAGGTGGGAGAATCACTCGAAGCCAGGAGGCGGAGGTTGCAGGGAGCCGAGATCACGCGACTGCACTCCAGCCTGGACGACAGAGCGAGACTCCGTCTCAGAAAAGAAAAGAAAAAAAAGAAAGGGTTTGTGTTAAGCGTTTAGGATATTACAGGAAATTTTCCTTGATTTTAATATTGTGACTTTTTTTCCTTTCCTTAGACTATCCAGAAATTAAGGGAGAGATTGCTCGTAAAGATGACAAGCTGCTGTCATTTCTAAAAGATGTGTATGTTGATTCCAAAGATCCTGTGTCTTCCTTGCAGGTAAATGTGTGTTTAATTAAGTGAATACACAATTTACTTATTTTGGGGCTTCAGGAAAATGATTAAGTGTGGCAAGTCGTAAAAAGAGTACTCTGCAAGTATGTGTTGTGATCGGTCTATGCGCCTTGGCAAAGTTTAAGCACAGTGGTCTGAGACAACAAGACACTTATGCCTTGGTTCATTGGATATTTACCAGAATTCTAAAATAACTTGTGAAAGTATTGATACAGAGCAACTGTGTGAATTATTCATAGTATTTCAGAATTTGTAAGGCATTACTCCAGTGGTTGTCATTTGAGTGACAAAAGCAGAGCTTTAATATTTTTTTCTCATTCTTCTGTGGAATGAGGTATGTTCTAATCTCAGAGACTCCTTCAGTAGTATAGTTGGGTTTTGTGGGGTGTTCTGTTTGTTTTTTTAAGGTTGTATTCAGATAGGACATTTAAAATTAGGAGAAGGATCAAAGAATACACTGGGAATGGGAACCTATGTGTCAATCCATATACTGTATTATGTAAGTCCTGGGCACAAGTGCTTTGTATATAGTGATGAACAAAACTAGTCCTTGCTCTCACAGGGCTTATGATGTTGTGAAGGACACAGACATTGAACAGATGAGCAACGATGTGACCGTAATTATGGGAAAAGTACGGGCAGTGTTGAGTATATTGGAGGGACCTCTTTGAAATTGGAGGATCACGGATGGTTTCTGAGAAAGTGATAGTTAAATGCTCAGGCCTGAGGGATCAATTGGAGTTAACCAGATAAGTTTTTGGGGGCAGGAAGATTCTAGTTAGGGGTAAAAGTTTAAAGGATAAGAAAGTGCCAACAACTTCCAGATTTTTTTTTTCACTCTAAAATATTCTAATACTGTCTCTCTGTCTCTGGATATTTGCACAGATAGAATTATTAATATAATTTTCACTACAGAGGAGAAATAATACGATTTGTAAATTGCTGTGCATAGTAATTGTAGGGTTCAGTTATCACCAAATGCTCACATTAAAAAGGTATAGGGTTAATGTCTGTGTTATGTTATTTTAAAATAGGTGTTGAATAATACTCCCCAAGTATTCTTTCTCTCATGTTACTTAATTATGCATATGCAAATTCACTCTTGGGAACAAAAAAAAATTAATGCTTTGTATGTAGAAGACTCAGTTATACATATAACGAATGCATAAAGAGATATGTATATAGTGATATTAATATTTCATGGGGACATTAGGAAAAGTCTAAATAGATTCCTTAGGGAGAGTGATAATGAAAACTGGAATTGCCTTTTGTTTATGTTCTTTGTTCCTTTTTTTCCTTCAGGCAGTTCATAGTTGTGGTGCCCCTAGACATCGTTGATACTGTGCCTTTCATATGGCAAATTATTTATTTGTTGTCTCACTTTTTAACATATTTATTCAAAATTCTGTCAAATATTTCAGTCTTTTTGTCTTTTGTGATAAAGGAATACTGGGCCCACTCTAACATCATATAAACTCTTCTGTGTTTTCTTCCTGTAGTTCTATAACTACATTTTATATTAAAATCTTTATCTGGCATTAAATGTGGTTTTTGATGTGTGCAATAGATGAGTTGAACCTCTTTTCAGACAGATGGCTAGTTGTCTAAATATAATTTGTTGAATAGCCCAGACCTTTCTCCACTTACTTAAAATGCATCTCTAGATACACATATGGGTCTATTTATAGACTTACCAGTTTTACTTCTTTTTCTATTTTTACACTAGAACCATAGTTTTAATTAATAGAGCTTTATAATGTATGTTGATATCTCTTATAGTCTTCTCTCATTGTTTTAAAAAGTTTCTTGTCTCTTTTCGAAAACACATTAATATTTTTCTAGATGAAATTGTCATGTTCTTTATTAAAAGTCTTTGAGGGGTAAAGGGAATGTTGTTACTGTGATGAGAGCTTTTTTCACTTTAAATTTGAACTGTTTATTGCTAATACAGTAGTCTTCCCTTATCAGCAGGTAGGTTCCAAGACCCTCAGTAGAGCCTGAAACTGAGGGTGGTACCGAACCCTATATATACTGCTTTTTCCTATAAATCTATACTATGATAAAGTTTAATTAACAACTAATAAAATGGAACAGTTGCAACAATTTCAGGGTTAGAAGATTCATTTTTATTATCCATGTTAGCATTCTCACCATATGATTTTTTTTCCTCATTAAGTCAATGACTTTTACTTTCTCACTTGAAGGAAGCCCTTTATGGCTTCTCTTTGGCATAACTGAGTTGCCAGCACCACTTCTCTTGTGCTTTGGGGCTATTCTTGGTAAGGTAAGGGTTACTTGCACACAAGCACAGTGATGCCACACCGTCTGATAACCAGAATGGCTACTAAGTGACTAACAGGCAGGTAGCCTATACAGCGTGGATACACTGTACAAAGGGAGGATTAACATCCTAGACAGAATGGAATGGATAGCATAAGAATTCATTATGCTGCTCAGAGTGGTTTGCAGTTTGAACCTTATGGATTATTTACTTCTGGGGTTTTTCATTTGATATTTTTGGTCTGTGGTTGACTCCAGATAACTGTAGATAAAGCCTGGGACTACTATATATCAGAAAGTGAGTGGTTTTTATAGTGTAACTACCCACATTGCTAGGTTATTATTTCTGTTAGGTTTTCAGTTGATTCTCTTTTCTAAATATATTCTTATATCTATGTAAAATTAAAAACTTCTCTTTCTAGTATTTATACTTAATTTTTTTATTGTGTTGTATATATTAACATGCCAGTGAAAGTAGGCATTCTCACCTGTTCCTTCCTTCCACAGGATGTTGCAAATGTTTAAGCATTAATTATAATAGAATGATACTTGTTTTCTATTAAAAAATACTTATATCACATTTGGGACATTTTCTTCTATTTTTAGTTTCCTAAGGGTTTTTTTTTTTTTTTTTTCCAGTCAAGAGGTTTTTGAATCTTCTTAGATTTTCTTTGTGTCAAATAATTATTAATTTTAATATTTACTATTAATTAGAAAGGAAATCTGAATACAGACGTGCTTGGAGTAGAAGGAAGATCTTCCTTACCTGGGAATAGGAAAATGAGAGAAACTTTGAGATTTGGAAAGTGAAGAAATTGAGAAGAGTGTTTCAGGCCTAGTTTGCACTATAAAGATACAAGAGTGTGTGATGCCTTTGAAGAATGGTTAGAATTCACTGCAGTTATGGGAAAATGTGCAGTGTGAATTTGGGAGAAGTGAGTTGGGATGGAGAGTGATGGGGTCAGATCATAAAGGCCCTTATTTTTCTTGCTAAGGAGTTTTGTTTTATTCTGAAGACAATGGGAAGTTATTAAAGAGTTAATGGTCAAAAAGTGATGTTAGATTTGAAAGTAGGCTGGTGGGGGAACAAAGTGCATTTTATCTAATTAGAAGAGACCAGATAGGAGGTATTTGCAGTCATTTCTGCAAGAGACATTGACTTGGACTAGGGTGATTTAGCAGTACGGGGGAGAAGTAAGTGAGTTCGAGAGAGACATATGATGCAGTATCAACAGGATTTGGTCATTGATTGGTGATTGGTGTAATGAGTGAGGGAGAGGGAGATGAAGGTATAATCTCATTTTGGGCATGAGAGATGGGTAGTGTTGGTCATTGAGATTGAGGATATGGGAGTAGAACTGGTGATAGGTTTAGTTTCAGATAATATTGAATTTGAGGAGCATGTCGGTCATTTAAGTAGAGATACCTGTTAAGCATTTGGGTTGGGAAATCAAGAAAAGGTCTTGGTTTATCATCACAACTTTGGAAGTAATTAACTTGTAGGCAGTAATGGAAGTTAGAGGAGTGTGCGGGATTACTTTGGAGGAATGTGGAGAGTGAAAAGAAGGCCTGGGCACTCTTAAATGTCACACACTGACATTTAAGGGTAAGCAAAAGGAAAAGGGTCCATGAAAAAACCCTGAAGGACCCACTGAAAAACTGATGGAAAACTGAGAGGGTGGCATAGAAACCAAGGGGGAAGATAGTTATAGGTACATTGGAGTGGTCAGCAGTGTCAGATGTAGTGAGATACTGTAGTGAGTCCAAATGAGGTCTAAAATGTGTCCTCTGAATTAAGCAACTAGGCAGTCATTAGAGATAGCAAGCATTATTTCTTTTAAACATTACCTGAAGAGAAGGAAACTGGTCATAAAAGAGGTGTTGGCTTTGGGTTTGGTGGGCATGTTAAAAAAGGTAGTAACTATAGCATTTATATATTTGGCCAAAAAGCAGCAGTAGGCACGGTGCAGTAAAAAAAGGAAAAGAAAAGAAAGAATGTTAGGCATAGCTAGGAAACGAGAATGAAATGCAGAGCACACACACCAGGATTAAGCTGGGATGGGACGGCTAGATGGAAGGATGGGTGTGCATAGGTTGTTTTATTTATGCTGGAGTGTATTGGAGGCGTTAGTTTATTTTCTCAGGGGAGACAAGATCACTAGCAATATTTGAATTCATTCAAGATGTTTGGGAGCGCTGAGTATGAAATACAACAAAGCTGGGAAACAGAATAGATGTTATCAAGCCAGCTGTTAGGGTGGCATCAGAATCCTGCCCTTTTAAAACAGGTGCAGTTTTTAATCAATTATTTTCATTGTTCTTTTAAAACACATGAAATAATGTGGTGAGTGGATGGTATACATTTGATTATTATTTTCTAGAGCTACCGACATTTCTTAATAACGATAGAGCTATAGTTATGAAAAGGCAGTGTGGCAAAAGTACTATTAAACTATGGCTCATTATAATAAGAAAATGAAGTTTGGAAAATCGTGTATAGAATTTGTGTTAGTCCATTCTTGCACTGCTATTAAGAAATGCATGAGACTGGGTAGTTTATAAAGAAAAGAGGTTTAATTGGCTCACGATTCTGCAGGCCATACAGGAAGGATAGCAGCTTCTGCTTCTGGGGAGGCCTCAGGAAACATAATCATGGCGGAAGGGGAAGCAGGCATGGCTTATATTGCCAGAGCAAGAAGAAGTGGGGTGTGGGGGAGGTGCTACAGACTTTTAAACAACCATATATGGTGAGAACTCTATTGCAAGAACAGCACCGAAGGGGGAAATCTGCTGCCATGATCTAGTCACTTCCTACCATGCCCTACGTCCAACATTGGGGATTACAATTTGGTGACAGGAGATTTGGGTGGGGACACAGATCCAAACCATATCAGTTATTTGAAGGGGAATAGTATAGATTTGAGAAGTATGAAAGTAGATAAGTAGATGTCAGATCTTTTCTCTCATCCTAAAACCTTTTTTTTTTTTTGATACTAGGTAAAAGCTGCTGAAACATGTCAAGAGCCAAAGGAATTCAGATTGTCGAAAGACCATCAGTTTGATATGATAAATATGAAGAGCATTCCCAAAGGCAAAATTTCTGTTGTAGAAGCATTGACACTTCTCAATAATCATAAACTTTATCCAGAAACCTGGACTGCTGAGAAAATAGTGCAAGAATACCAGTTAGAACAGAAAGATGTGAATTCTCTTCTTAAGTATTTTGTTACTTTTGAAGTCAAAATCTTCCCTCCTGAAGACAAGAAAGCAATACAATCAAAATGAAGAAAATCACAAAAATTTCCTATGTGTACTCCTCATCCCTCATCCTGTATATTTTCTTTTTTTGCATATTAAATTATGTTAATTACCAAATATTTAATGCTCTCATCATGAGGGCATATTCTTAATATTTATTGAGCTCGCTGACTTTTCAAGATTGCCATAGAATGTATTTTGTTTTGTTTTAATTTGGTTTAGGCATATTTCATATGTGTGACTATCAACCATCATGTACTTTATTTTAAGTAAAAGAGTTAATTTTGTTATTTTAGACACATCGTAAACCAACTTTTAAATTGGTCGTAAGAACCCCTTGGGAAGTGGTCTGAATCTCTCATTTAAGTTTTCTTTCAGTTAGGTGTTTAGTTTCATATCTTCATATGTGATAGTGAAAGTAAACTTTCCTGACTCTTAAAGACTGACTTTTCTTGTTAGGGAAAGAGACCTCAATAGTAAAGGTAGACTAATAGAATTTCCCAAATAAAAGGCACAGAGGAGAAAATTAACGAATCAAGTAGAATCTAACTAAAATTAACTAGCCCAGGGAATAAGAATATTGAGGATTTTATTTTCTTTTGAATTGGTTTTTAAGTATGGATAATTGCTTTGCTGTTATAAAAAGTAATTAGTGGTGTTTACAAAATGTTGGGAATTTCTTGCTTTGACAAATAGGTAAGTTCCATGGCCTTCAGAGAGGGAGGCAATAGTGGTAAACTTTTTGAAATAAGTAATTTCTCTGGATTTAACTGTGGAAATAAAGAAAATTTAAAGAATAATTAAATCAAAAAACCATGGTAAATGAAATTTGGTGATTACATATAGTTTTGGATGTTAATGCTAGTTGAGAGAAGAGAAAAAAATAGCAAGTAGAAGCAGAGAACAGGATCATTGGAAGGGACCTTAGAAATTGCTGCTTCATCCATTTTAGCAAACTTATTAGCATAGCATGTACCAGTACTAGGATCTTGAGTGAGAGTGTGTGAGTTTAGCTCTGCTTAATATATTACTACTTGTGGGATTTTGGGGAGACTATATCCTCTTTGAGATTGAATTTCTTCTATAAAATGAACATAATGCTACCTTAAATGTAAGGGTTATCATGAAGATAAATAAATAATAAAGGACTACAAAGGACCAAGCAAATGGGAATTATTTTTTGCAGTGGAGAAACAAGTGCCTGGGGAGAATATATGACCTAAGGTTCTGTAGTTTATGACCTAACCAGTCTCAGAATTTAGTTTTTCAAATCCTAGTAGTGTGTTTTTTCTGTCTTAAAGCAGCATACCTCAGAGAAGGGAAAAGGTGTGAATTGTGGGTATATTAGGGTTATCAGTGCTTCTGAGGGGAGATAGGCATCACTACTTCCCAGAGATGCCCCTGGAAATGATATAGAAGATGTTGAAGAATTCAACATGATGACGGATTGAGGCATTTGTAATAATGCTGAGAACAGAAAAATGGACTAAGTGGAAATTTGTAAGCATGTCTTTAAATGTTGATCTGTTATGTGAGTGAACTACCTAGTTTAGTTCAGTAATTGTTTTATGAAAACATGAAATAACTACTCAATATAAAATGCATTTTAAAACTAAATCAGTCAAAATTTTATTTTTATAATGGTCATTAGCTGAGTCACTAATACTAGTACACTGTTTCTGAGCCATCTTCTCTATTCATATCTACGTTGTGTGGTTAGACAGCTGTTATGTGGTGTGACGTGATAAAGGAATTACCGTTCATCAGTCCTACTATACTGCCTTTTATTATATATAGGAGAGCACTTGGTAGCAGTGATGTCAGAAAGTGCATGGAATTTAGATTCAGAAAACGTGAGTTTAGATCAGGATCACTAGCCATGCCATCTAACATTTTAAAAGTAATTACTAGGGTCTGATTGAGGTGCTTTACTTGCTTAAAGTAAAGCAAGATTGAGGTATTAACTTGCTTAATATTTACCATAGGTACAAGGATAAGTAGCCATATTTTAGAAGCACAGAGAGCTTCAGTAACTGCAAAGATTAGTAAGTGTTGAAGCCTGGATTTAGTCCTGTTAGGCTGTTTTCAGAACCATGTGCTTCTAAGTGATACACTATTTTGCCTTTGTAAGATTATGAGAATTAATGAGGTGTCATGCAAAGTGCCTGGGACATATGAGGCCAGGACTACTCAGTGCTCACTGTATATGAGAATCACCTGTAGAATTCTGGGAAAATACAGATGTCTGCTATGAGAGCCTGGTGTAGTAAGTCTGGGAGACTCCTGGGTTCGTGGATTCTGGATAAGGGGTGTTTAAAAAATATCTATGACCAGTACCACCGGCATGTTCAAAATTGCTGATCACTAGTACAGGTGAAATAGCATTCTCTGGTCTAAAGTTTATTGTGAAAGAAGATAAGGATCAGGGAATAGACAGAAGGGTGGCCTTAACAGTTGAGTTTGAAGAAAGGAAGCTTTCCAGATGATGGAAGGGAGAAGGAAGATTTCAGGAGATTCAAAGATTTGGGGATAGGGTCAGGAGAGGAAGGAAGGAGGTTAATAGGCTGGGCAGGAGAGCCAGGATCCAGGGAGCTGATAGAGGAAAAGCTCCCAAAAAGGGAGAACCCTTCTGCAGAAAAGTGGGTGGATTCGGGAAAATTCTACTATAAATAGGGTGACCATATAATTTTTTGCCCAAACTAAGATACTTGAAAAGGGATACCAATTACATCATGATAATAGGGACAATAGGCATAAACTGGAATGTCTTGGACAAATTAGAAGGTTTGATAATCCTAACTGCAAGAGCCACTGTTGGAGGATTTAAAGGTCACCTCTGAGCTGGATGTAACCATCTTAGCTCCAACTTGCCAACATTTAGCATCTCACCATCACTCAGGAATGATTCCTGTCTGTGCCAGAGGGCTTTGCTTCATCCCCAAATACTTGTGCATGGACATCCCCTCTTCCGTATTTACTCAATGCCCTTAAAACACCCATAATCTCAAGAAAAGGAGAGCGGGGCCCTGAGCATTTAGTGTGAGGAGGCTTCTGTACCCATACTTGAAGTGATTGAACTGAAGGGCTCAAAGCACCCTGAATTGGGGCTGTGCTTAAAGATAGCCTGTTGGGTACAAGTTGAAAATACACAAGAAAAGAACAAGTATAAAGGATTAAAATGGTTTTATGCACCTCAAATAGCCATCACTCATTGTTTGATAACTATCCTGTCTTGTCCTGACAAAGACCAATCTATGAAACTGTTTGAGAGAAGGAATGTCCTTTTTTTTTTTTTTTTTTTCCAGCCTGGGTGCTCCATTTCTTCTGCTTCAGGAGTAATAGGACTGGATTACTTATTAGAGAAATGGTGAAAATCAGAAGCACTTATTAGGTATAAATTCCTATGTAAAAATCCCTATGTATTAGGTATAAATTCCTATGCTTTAAATTCAGAGCATTTGGGTCATGAATTCCATGTACTACCATGGTTTTTTTGGGTTTTTTTTTTTTTTGGTTTTGTTCTGTTTTGTTTTGTTTTTGCCACTGTCAGCGCCCCAACAAAAAAAACTAAATCTTGGGAGCACTTGTGAATAGAATTGTAGAAGAGTGGCTCACTAGTTAGAAGAGTAGAACCCTGAGCAGAACTGGAGTTCTGTGATTTTTCAGTGTATTGATATTGTAAAGTATATAGTAGGTAACATCAAAATTGCTTCCTTCTCTGCTTCCTGTGAAGAAAATGGTAACAAGGAGGTCATTGTAAAGATGAATAATTTGGGAATAAGAATTTAGTTAAAATGGGATAAGCCAGTACCTAGGAATTGAGAAGTAATCCCTGAGATGAAATGGATAACAGTACAGTTGATGAGCAGGAAAATTCTTCAGTTACATGAGATAATAACCTTTGGAAAGGTTATCTAAGTCTTAAACAGAAAAGTTACCTGACTGACAATCAACTCTGCTTATGGTTCAAATGCAAGCAAAGTAATACTTCATTTGTAGGATTATTGACATCCACGTGTGGAAATAGAAGGGGCCACTGAGGAAAAAATATATCAATTTCTAAAGTAAGCCTTGGGCCTTTTTTATTTCCAGAAGAATACATATTGATTAATATATATTTGGTAGTAAAAATTCCATTTAAAACTAATGATATTTGAATAATATTGCCATGTTTGTCTGCTTTATAGCATTTTGTATGGGCAATATCATAGCCAAAATTTTCTCTGAATGTCTTCCTGCATTTCAGGGTAAGCATTAACACAAATCACCTAATACTTTAACTGAACTATATAATGATTACTCCATTTATTTTAGAATTAGTTTTAATTTCCTTTCATTTTTCAATGATCCTGTTATACAACCAGGTGATTTGTATGTTTGTGTATAACATACCAGTATATTTTTGTGTAATATTTAAATTTTACTTTTTACTTTTGTTTTCAGTATATGGCATTATGATTTGACATATCTTTATATGGTTTGGCGAGTATAGAAACAGATGCTGTTTTTTAATTGCCCATGTAAGAAGCAATACAAATGAGCTCTTATTTATTATTCACATTATTTTTAGGTGTAGGAAAATCCTTGCATAGAGTCATAGAATATTCAACTCTGATTGGCTTTACTTATTGCTCCTTAGGCCATTATCCATTCATTATTCAATCATTTCTGTATCAGTCTTTCTCCTTCTGGTGCTGGCTCAGAACTGATGCTATGGCTTCAGATAAGGAGCATAGAAATGGGGAAAAGCCACTTAAAATGCATCTTGTAGAAAGAAAAGGGGACAAAGAGAGAATTGTTTTATTATATTTTGCTTTACAGATATCTCAGAAATCCTACAATACCACCAAAGCAAAAGCGTACCTTGTCTCTTCTTAAATTGTTCTCTTGTTGCATCTTTTTCTTTCATCACCAACCCTGATATTTCTGGAGGAATAATAAAAGGTAAGACAGAATATTTTTTAAAGACCCAATTTAAGAGATTGTAAAGCCTCGAAACAACATTCATAATGAAGCCTTTAAATATTTAGGTCACCACATTCTATTTTTTTCAGAGACCCACTTCTAGGTAGGTCAAATGTGCAATCTACTTCTGTATGTAGATTTAAGATTAATAGCATTTTGTAAAACTTTCTTTGCTTGCACAAGTTTTTAAGCAAAAAGAAGACAAACATTTCAACTATGCTTAATAGCTGTTTAACAGATAAGTGACTTCTCAAATTCTTTTCTCAAATCAATAATATTACCAGTTGTTCCTTCACCACAAATATTTATTGATATAAGTATTATGTGTCAGGCACTTATCTAGAGGCTGGGGATACTGCAAGGAAGATAACAAAGTTCCAGGTCTCATGGAGCTTAAGTTTTATACTGTTAGCTGCTGTTCAGTTATCTATTTCTCTATAATAAGCCATCTCAAAACCTAGCAGCTTAAAACAATTTATTATTCTCTCTCATGATTCTACAGATTGAAGAACCATTGAAGCTCAGCTAGATGGTTTTCCCTTGGCATCTCTCATGTAGTTGCAGCTGGTGCTGTTGTCATCTGAAGGCTCACCTGGGCGGGACATTCAAGATAGCCTACTCTTACCACAGCATTTGGTACTGTTTGTTGGCTGAGAGTTTGGCTAAGGCTATAGACTGGAGCATCTATAGGCAGTCTGTTTATATGGCATGGGTTTCTTATAGCATGACGATTGGCTGGGTTCAAAAACAAACACTGCAGAACAAAGAAAGTGAAACTGTCAGGTAGGTCAGTTGCTGCTGCTGCTGCTTTTATTTATTTATTTATTTATTTATTTATTTATTTATTTATTTATTTTTGAGATGCAGTTTCGCTCTTGTTGCCCAGGCTGGAGTGCAATGGTGCAATCCCGGCTCACTGCAACCTCTGTGTCCCGGGTTCAAGTGACTCTCCTGTCTCAGCCTCCCAAGTAGCTGGGATTACAGGTGCCCACCACCACACCTGGCTAATTTTTCATATTTTTAGTAAAGACAGGGTTTCACCATGTTGGCCAGGCTGGTCTCAAACTCCTGACCTCAGGTGATCCACCTACCTCGGTCTCCCAAAGTGCTGGGATTATAGGCGTGAGCCACTGCCCCCGGCCTGTCAGCTTCTTCAGGCGTGGGCTTAGACATTGGCAGAGCATCACTTCTTTATTCCATTTGTCAGAGTAGCCACAAAGTCTGCCTTGATTCAAGTGTAGGCAACATAAACCACACTATGGGAACATGTCAAAGAACTTGTGGCCATCTTTGCCCTTTGCAGCACATCATATCAGGAAACACATGAAGTCAATTTGTCTCATTTTGATGATGTTAACTTTGATAGCTTGGCTAAGGTAGTGTCTGTCAGATTTTCACTATAAAATTATTATTTTCTGTAGTTAGTAAGTTATTGCTTAGGAAAAGGCATGAGAAGCTCTGGAAGTGTTCTCAATCTTGATCTTGGTAGCCATTGCATTAGTGCAAATACATCAAGCTGTACATTTCAGAATAAAGCATTTTATATACTTTAGTATACTGTGTTTAATACTTTAATAAAAAAGAAAAAAATTAAAAAATTAAATTCACCATTTTTACCTTCATACCTTGCCCTGTTGTACGTCCTTAGGTTGTTTGGACAGTGATCCCACTAATCTCCCAATTACAAAGACTGCAAAACTCAGATACCCTGACTGTTCTCTAATTTGCCCCCACCACCAGCTTCCTGCTTCAGTAATGATGCTCTATAATTCAGTTTTCAACTAGCACTCAGGCTAATTTTTCCAAAAACATAAATATGAAAATGCTGCTCCTTTGTGATAAATTCATTCTATCATTTTAGGATGAAATCCAAGTTCTGTAAGTTATAAGGAAATCTATGCCTGCTTAATCTCTCCAAACTCATCTCTCACGACTTTCTCAATGTGAACTCCAGCTTTCCTACGTTTCCTACCAAGATAAGTATTTACCTATGACTAAAATGCAAAATAATACTTCAGAGGTTTATCGAATGGCAGTTCAGTTCAATTCTAGCTAGTGAATATTACTGAGTGTTAATTCGATGTAAGGCTCTGAACTATGTAAGAGTCATGATAAAGAATAAACATAGTCCCTGCTTGCTACTTGGGACAAGAGAAGTGTGCAGATTACCCCATTACAGGGCAAAATTTAGTAAGTGCTGTAAGTATAAACACAATGCAATGGGGAATCAAAGGTGTGAGAGATGAAAGCCCTGTTGAACATGACTTATTTGCCTGAATTAATGGAACTGTCCCAAGAAAAAAATGAATGGAGCTGCTATTTAAGGGGAAAAAGAATACAAAAGTAATTACTTCACCAAAGAATTCAGGTTCCCGGCAAGACTAGTCCCTTTGTGTGGCTGGTGTATTTGGTGACTATGCATGCGGAAGGTCTTCCACTCCCTGTGAATATACTCCAGTTCTTGAGAGGCTATTGTAAGTATTCATCCTTTGTGTGGTTTTGATTTTCCTATGCTGGTGGATATTGTTAGCATTTTGATTTTCTTCTTGCAGAGCACTGCTGTAGCTGGTACAGTGGAGGCTGGCACTCCACCTTGATGTTCACTATGGGGCTTTTGTGCAGTCTGTTATCTTGAAACAGCCCTCTTTCACGTTTAAAGAGAAGGTGTAACCTCTAGCAAAATCTCAGAGCTTCACATTTTATTAGACACCTAATGTTCTTTTAATATCTACTATTTATATTTATGTGCATTGGAATCCTTTGACTATATAGCTGCTATGGAAGAGCTAACTGCATTAACTTGCTCGGGCTGCAGAATAAAATATCACAGACTGGGTGAATTAAACAAACAACAGCAATTTATTTCCTCACAGCTCTGGAGGCTGAGAGTTTGAGATCAAGGAGTTGGCAGGGTTGATTTCTTCTGAGGCCTCTCTCCTTTGTTTGTAGATGGCCGTTTTTTTCTCCCTGTGTTTTACAGGTCTTTCCTTTGTGCCTGCTTATGTCCTAATCTCCTCTTCTTATAAGAACACCAGTCATATTGGATTAAAGCCTACCCTAATGGCCTCACTTAACCTTAATTACCTCTTTAAAGGCCCTATCCCCAAATATAGGCACATTCTGAGGAATTAAAGTTTCAGATTTCAACATATGAATTTGAGGAGTTAGGGACACAATTCAGCTCATAACACCAACTTGTGTCAGATTTTAGCTGCATATGTTTATTTAAGGGCACAAATTGATCTTGGTGCATTTTTTCATTGCATAAAGTTCGGGTTAGTTTATGCTGCAACTGAGACTCAATATTTCTGTTAATGATAATTGAGACATCTGCTTATTGAAGCATTGTATAGTATTGGATGATATCTTAATCAAAACCAAGTCTAGTTCCCTCATTTTGCAGGGTCAGGTATGGTGTCTAAATTCAAACAGTTAAAAGCAGAGTCTAGAATGCAGCATCCTGTTCCCTGACCCACCATGCAATGTTTCACCTACCTTGTAATAACACTTAATTTCCTGAATATGATCTGGAGATGCTGGATGACTTCAAAGTTTCTTTCTTGTCATCAGAAATAAAATCAATAGTAGGTATAGTTTTTGGTTTAAGAGTTCTAATTGTGTTCTGGTGCTTAGAATATATTTTCAACTCATATTTAATATTTATAGTATTTACATAAGTGAATTAGAGATTTTAGAGCATATTATCAAGGCACATCTGTGTTTAGATATCAGCTTCCCCACTACTGGGAAGTTATTTAAACATTCTCAAGTTCATTCTCCCACCAACAAAGGTCACCCACTATTTATATAGCTGTGATGATATATCAAACTAACCAGAAATAAGTGTATGAACTTCATGATCTTCAGAATAAAACACAATCTACATTATTATAACAATGAAATTGCCCTACCATAATGGCGATAATGATAAAAATTTGATTTCTGGATCTATAGAATTATCTTCTCTAGCTATTATTACCTTCATGGCTTTGTAAACTTAATCCTCTCTATTTCAGGTATGCCTCCAGTTTGTAAACTTGTATTACAATTTTGAATTTTTTTCAGAAACCATAGTATGCTTTATCAGTATAAAATAAAGTGATTTTACCATGTAAGAATTTAATTAATTAGAAAGAAAGCACAGAATTCTGTAACATAGTATTTTAATTTAAAAGAAACGTCAAACTTGACTTGTGATAATAGATCATGAGAGATAGTATGAGATATAAGACATTGAAGAGAAGATTAATTCATAATTATTTAACTTGATACATAGTGTAATACAGTCAGACTCCATCACTTGGAAATTTTTTTTTTGCTTGTACTGGACAGAAGCAGATCATTTTAAAAGTGATCTCTAAGAAAGCAATTATTTTGAGTTTAAAACTCAAATTGTTTTGAGTTTTAAAAGCAACTTATTCTCCACAACAAGTTAAAGAATTTAGTATATTGCTATGTATTTGAGGAAATTATGCTAATTACAAATGCCATGATTATTATTTCCTCAACTGGACTTCTATTTAGAAAGTCCAGTTTATACATCCTTGTTTGTCCTGTGAATTTACAATGGATAAAACTGCATGCCTTTAAAAGTATGCTATAGCTCAGATACTTGTCATTAGTACAGTTTTCCCTTTTGCTAGCTTGATTTGAGAGATTTCAAATCAATTATGACAAATTTTACTTCAGTGATGGTAAGTTTTTAATGAAACTAATAATCTGTAGGAAACCCAGGAGTGAAACCTTTTATTCCTTTGTAGGATAGTATCAGTATATGAACCATTGTGTTTATAATGATAACGGTGATAACAATATTACCATAGTGCATATTTACAGTGTTTGTTAGCATCATGCTAAGTACTTTCCTTATTTCATTTTATCCTCAAAATTATTCTATATGGTGGTTTTATCTATTATCTCCACCTTACAGATGAGGAAACTGAATATTAGAGTACTAAGTACTTACCTGACCCAACGCTGTATTGGAAGTCAGTGGGGGAGGGGCTATCCCAGGTATGGTTCCTTTCCAAAGTCCTGATCTTGACGACAGTAGGAGGTGGGGGCTGCCTCACAGCCACTACACCTGTATTCTACTGGTAATTCTCAATTTCTAGCAAGGGAGACTCTTTTTAACTTTGAGACCAGGAATGAATATGACCAATCAAAGATTCCCAGAGAGATAAATTTCAAAGGAATATGATATATCACAGTGAATCTTACTGAGGAAGTGGTCATTGGGTATGGCATAAAAGGAGAAATAGAATTCACTGTGGAGGAAACGTTAGTTTAGAGGAGATGCATGTGGCAATGTGTAGAGATGAGACAGAGAATGTGGGAATGACCAGTTATTTTACCCAAATCTGGGTCAGTGGTGTGCCTTGCATTCTTTCGTCCCACATTATTCTGCTCCTTACCAAGGACTGTGCGTTTGATTACTTTCACAGGCTTCAAACACCTAGACTATCTAGTATTGCTGGAGAGTATCTTTCCATTTCCAGACTCTTATGCAGTCTTGCTGTTTGCCTCATCTTTGGTGAATCAGTGCTGGCCCTTGAGGTGCACACTCATGGTTCTCTGAGGTATCCTTGGTGATGGGATGCTGATGGAAGCTTTCAAATGCAGATTAATTAGACCTTCATAATTTAGGCATTTCACTGACTCAGAGAAAGAAGGTCAGCCCCTATTGGAGGCTCCTAAAGACAGGCACTGAAAGCTCTCACTTCTCTGGACAACATCTTACTATATTTCTCATGGCATGTTGGTTGTTATGGTGATAGCAAAGGAGAGGAGGCTGAGCATGTATGGTGCAATGGAGGTTTTGCTTTAAGAAGAGGGAAGTAGTAGGCTCTGGCATCTTATACCAAAGTCCACTCTCATTAAATAGTCTTGGCTATCATGTCACCTATATCTATGATGCTGGTACATGTTCCATACACAATAAATACACCCAAGAATCCTCAAAACATAAGAAAAGGAATGTGACATCTGTGCTTGTTTTGTTCCATCTAACTAGCCCCTGCCATCACTTAAACCTCTTGACTTGCATTTATAGTCCCTTCCTGGAGGCAATATTGGTACATTACCTCTATTCTACTCTTTGTTAACAGCACTTAAAGTTTTCAAAACTATTCCTCCAGTTCTATCACTTACATGTCTGGTTTTAACAATAATAATTAAAACATGAGTAAATATTTAACCATATTTAACCCTTATTATTCTTTAATGTCAGTTCAAATATTATTTCTACTGACTTTGACCTCAAGCAGAATTAACTAATCCTATTGGTTTGGTCTCATAGAGAGACCTAAGATTCCAGCAAATGTACATGCTACCCCAACCCCATACCTAACAGTTTTGAGTGAGAGGGTTTTAGTGACCAGACGTCATATAGGGGCTTTCCTGAACTCTCTCTTTCCCAGCTGATTGTGATAGAATGTCTTTTTTTTTTTTTTTTTTTTGAGATGTTATTTTGCTCTTATTGCCCAGCCTGGAGTGCAATGGTAGGGTCTCAGGTCACTGCCACCTCTGCCTCCCGTGTTCAAGCAATTCTCCTGCCTCAGCCTCCCGAGTAGCTGGGATTACAGGCGCCGGCCATCACACCTGGCTAATTTTTGTACTTTTAGTAGAGACAGGGTTTTACCATGTTGGTCAGGCTGGTCTCGAACTCCTGACCTCAGGTGATCCACCTGCCTTGGCCTCCCAAAGTGCTGAGATTACAGTCGTGAGCCATCACGCCCGGTCTGATAGAATGTCTTTTTAAACAGATACCCTATCCGTCAGAACTTGGAGGCCATAGAGTGCCCCTTCAAACAATTGTGGGTATGAAAATGAAAATAGCCTCCCCACACTCCCTGCTATATTAATTTAGGATTTGGAAGGAAGCTGGGAGGGGTTGGCCTAGATTTTGTTCTGGCCTACTTGAAACATCAAAAAATGAGGCAAAGCAATTGGACACAACAATATTAAAAACATCTTTGGTCAAAAGATGAAAGTGGAGCAGCAAAAGTTTATCCTTTATCTTCTGACAATGGTCCTTCTTCATTGTCACAGAGAGAAGGAAGGTAGGTTTCTTTTTGAAAAGGATGACATAAAACGTTGTCAAGAATTTGAGGAAGGTGGTTTGAATTTTCCTTGGATTTTCAAGAATCCTATTTGCATATATTAATACTTTTACTTATTCTAAAATAAAAGAGGAAAATGATAATTTTGAGGAAGGGTAAGCCAGGGATGAAGACAAAGCTAAAAGGTTTTAAAATAATGCAAATATCTGCACCAGTCTTGATTTACTTTCATTGATATGGCAGAGAGGATGGAGAAAGCAGGTAAAGCTATTTTGCTCCTCCAGGAGTCAAACTCCTCTCTTTCCCAGCAATCTAATTTTCCTTTTTCGAAATTCCAACTTTGTGTTTATTTTTTTAAATGTAGTATACAATTTAGCCGATCATTTATCCTTCCTCATTCATCATTTTGTATACTTAGCTTAATAAACATCTTATTCTCAGAAGGATTCCAGAAGAAACTGAAGTCACAGAGGCTCATTTCCTTGCTTTACCTCAGAACAACACAGTAATATTACCTAGATATTTCTATTTTTACCCTATAATGAGGACACTCGATCTAAAATTGCACACAGCCCTGAGCTGCTACATTTTTGGTTCACTTTAACCTGAATAAGGGCTTCAGAGTTTGCTGAAATCAGATTCATGCCATGCCTGTTTCAAGGCAGTACATGGCTTGTTACTCTCAGAATTCAATGTTTATTTCTCATTGTAATGAAAAAGGCCCTCTGGCTGTCCAACCAGCTGTAATTTCTCACTAGTTTTGAATAAACATTTCAAACCATAATGAGTCATTGTTGAATTTTATGAAGAAAATGGAATTAAGAAACAGAATAATTTATAGCTGTACTGGCCAACCATTAAAGTTTTTCAACAAATGTGGGTGAAGCAAAAAGATGACTATGGTTTTAAAAAATGTGGAAAAACAGCTGAAAAAGATTGATGTTACCCTACTATACTCCTCTGTGAAAGAAACAAGCAAAACTTCTGTCCTTGCTGGTATGAGATCTCCTACTCCATAGTAAGAAAACCTGTCATAAAGATGAGGTTGGATCCCCCAAAGCAGAGCCTGTATTTTAACCCAGGAGCTGACCCCGCAGGATCCACCCTGTCCCAAACCCTTCCACCCTCAAAGATGATGGGAGTTTTAGTCTGGAAGTAGAGCAACCCAAGGAAGGTGATCCCTGTATCAAGGAGGCCTGGGCCCATGTCCTCTCCAACCTGCACTTCCCTTTGAGACCCAGAAAATGGTACTCTGGTGAGTGAAACCAGAGCATCAGTAAATTAAGAGCTTTCCTAGGTGTTTTGAAAGATCCTTCTCTGTATTCAACCTTTAATGCCTAGGCATTTGCTTGGGTATTGTCTTCCTGAGTCTCACATGAAGTTCCCTTTTACCCCTGAAATAACAGGATACATTTTTCTTAAATAATTAAATGAACATTCAACATTTGAGCCAAAATCAGTCAAAATATACAACTTAAGCTTTTGAACTTTCCATACTTTCAAAGCGCTAACCTTGGGACCAGAAAATGGCTTTCTTTGTTTGAAATTGTATATTTGGCTTATTAGTAGAATTTTGAGAAAGATCAAGGAGCCTCAGTATGATCAATGATGGCACAGGAACTTGGGCTTCCACAAGAAAGGGGAAAAGAGAAGCTTGAAAATTCAGTTAGTAAGCATGGGCTATGAAGTGCATGAAGTTTTTGCAAAACCTGAATGCAAAAGCGTTCAGCATTACTCCTTGGAGCTGGCACAGTGCCACACATCTTCTGAGTTGCCAGTTTCTCTGGAGCTTCTGTGCTCTCTTAGAGGAGAGAAAATTATGCTTAATTTTATATTCACTGGTTGGATTTCTTAAACCACTTTAAATATCAGAGCAGCATTCTTAACATAAACAGAAATGTTGTTCTGAACTGATTATTTAAATGAGTTTTTCATTTTCACAGGCTGGAAATCTTTCAGGAGATTTTGTTTCCAAAAGAACTTTAGAAAATACTAACATAGATGTTTCATTAAACTAAGATGTGATAAAGAACGGAATCCTTCTAAAATTACCGATTATAAATCTTCAGAAAAACGGATGGCTTATACATATCGAATCTGTGCTTGAAAACATCTTCATATTGCCAGAAGGCTGCAACTCAAATGCAGAGTAGAAAAAGAGATGCAAAATGTCGATCAGGAATGTATAAAAATAATCAGCCTTTTGGCAGAAAAGTAAACCTGGTCACCGTATTTTGGCTTCTCTAGTATACAACAATAGCAACCTTAGATGCTGAAAAAAGACTCTTACAGAATGGTTCCTAGCTAAAGAGAAATTCGATTATTTTAAAATATACTGACATTTACATAAGCTGTTTTGCTTAAAATGGCAACGCCTGGTTTTAAAATAATGATGTTAGGCTCTTGAAAATGATTTGATTCTTGTATCTGAGGGCACTATGATCATAAAATCTGACTCAATGAGGAAAGAAACATGTATTCTCACAGGCCCTACAGAGGAAAGCACCAGACTGACTCCAGTTTTTGCCTTATTTTTTCTCTTAACATTTTATAATGCAAGGGCATTTTGTTTCAGGACACTTTTCAGCATCCCACTGTATGTATCTCTTTTGAGAAATTACAGCTGCCCCAGGGAATGCTATTGTGGGTACCCCTGTAGGGAAGAAGGATTTTATGAAGTGTAAAAAAACAAAAAACTCTATGTATATGTTTTTGATCTTGGTGTTTCCCTCTTTGACAATACATGATCTTTTATATTTCTGTATTTCATTAATACAGAACACAAGAACACAGAGAAATTGATCAGTAAATGATTTTTTTTTTTTTTTTTTTTTTTTTTTTTTTTTTGAGTTGGAGTCTTGCTCTGTCGCCCAGGCTGGAGTTCAGTGGCGCGATCTGGGCTCACTGCAAGCTCTGCCTCCCGGATTCAAGCAATTCTCCTGCCTCAGCCTCCTAAGTAGCTGGTATTACAAGAGCCAGCCACCACACCCGGCTAATTTTTGTACTTTTTAGTACAGACAGGGTTTCACCATATTGGCCAGGTTTGTCTCGAACTCCTGACCTTGTGATCTGCCTGCCTCGGTCTCCCAAATTGCTGGGATTACAGGCATGAGCCATGGCGCCCGGCTCAGTAAATGATTTTTGAATGAATGAATGAGTAAATGAACACTCCAGATCATAGCAGATCCACATAGACAGAATCCAGCCTGTATCATACTACAATTAATATAACACATTTTAAATAATAAATTCAAAGTGTCCCATTAAAAATGAAGAGGTTCAAAGCACATGTAAGCTAAGAATTGTTTTTCTCTCAAATGTCTTTACAGTGTCACTGCTACTCAGTAGACATTACTCTTTCTGGAGCAATATTGGGGGAACCAAATTGTGCAGGACTTGATAAGCCATGCTGAACAGTTTACAATTGATGCATTAGGCCCCAGGAAGCTCCTGAGCCATTCTGAACATCAAAAATAATTGATGAGAATAGTATGCATGGGATAATTGGGGCTGGGAAAGTGCTAGAAAGCAGGAAGATGGGGTAGTAATTTATTTTGACTCGTTCAGGTGTTGCAGGAACAAGAACTGGTCTTATATGGTGTCAGTAGAAATGGAGAAAAGATGGATATTAGAGGTATTTTGAAATATTACAAATTTCTTGAAGGCCACAATTTTGTTTTACTTTTCTCTGTGCCTGTCCCATCACCCCAAAGTCAGGGGTGCTAAGAACCTGATAGACATATGTTGGAGTAAATTGGACTGTGTGACAGGACACAGTGAGTGAAGATT
The DNA here is from genome assembly GCF_001698545.2 of Rhinopithecus bieti. Classification (NCBI taxonomy): domain Eukaryota; kingdom Metazoa; phylum Chordata; class Mammalia; order Primates; family Cercopithecidae; genus Rhinopithecus; species Rhinopithecus bieti. Next base: position 1,543,926 of record NW_016808492.1, on the reverse strand, counting down.
AAATATATAGCAATAATGCCTACAATGCCAGTGATGGGCTGCTTAGAATGAATATTCAGTGAATATTTTAAAATGATTCCAATATACCAGTGAATAGGAAAATGGTGATATTCTTGAGAGACTTTCCTGGCATAAAGATCATAATTAAACACCAATTCCACACTTACTTATGGTGCCTTTGAGCCTTCTCCAGATGGAATTCTTTGTTTCCTCCTCTGAACTTCATGGACACTGTTCACTAAGTATATCATTGCGCATATCACATTGTATGGCTGTTAATTCACTCGTATTATAACTTCTTGAAGGTAGGGACCTAACCATGTTATTTTTAAAAAATTGAGGTATAATTATCATTCAGAAAAATACATAAGCTATAAGTGTACAGCTCAGTTACTTCCTACTCATGTATACACCCATGTAACCGCTACCTAAAGCAAGGTGTTGAACATTTCAATCATCTCAGAACATTCCCTCATGCTAATCTGCAGTCAGTAGTGCCTCAGCCCCGCCCCAGGTAACCACTGTTCTAACTTCTATTGGGTAGATTAATTTTGCCTGTGAACTTCATGTAAATGGAACAGTCTTATATGTGTCTTTCTGTGGACACATACATTCATTTCTCTTGGGTATATACCTAGAAGTGAAGTTGCTGAGTCATAAGTGTGCACAGTTTTTACATTATTATAAACTGCTGGCTGGGCGTAGTGCTTCACACATGTAATCACAATATTTGGGAGGCCGAGGCAGGAGGACTGCTTGAGGCCAGGAGTTCAAGACCACACCAGTCAACATAGCGAGACCCTGTCTCTATTTAAAAAAAAAAAAAAAAAAAAAAAGAAGAAAAGAAAAAAAAAGTTTAACAGTTTTCCAAGGTTGTTGCAGCATTTTATTCTCCCTCTCACCATTAATGAGTGTTGCAGTTGCTCCATAGCTGCACCTATTCTTACTATGGCCAATCTTATTTTAGCTGTTTGGATAGATTTGGACTGTGGTTTTAATTTGTATTTATCTGATGAGGAATGATGCTGAACACCTATTCGTTTGCTCGTTGGCCATTTGGATAACTTTTGCAAAGTGTCTCTTGAAATGTTTTGTATATTTAAAAAATTAGATTCTTTTCTTATTAATTTATCATTTTGAATTAATTTATCATTAATTTAACATTTTGAATACCCAATGTTCAGCATAGTGACTGGCAATTAACAACTATTTTTAAAGGTTTGTTGAATAAGACAATAAGAGCAAATAAAACTGGCTTTATTTGCAAATGTTTCTTTGTCACTGGCCATGGGAAATGGGTTGTGAAAGTAATTAGTTCCTACAGTACATTTAAATTTGTTGGTTTTTGAAAATATCAAGGCATAAATTCTAAACACAGCTGGTTGTATTTGTGATAGAAGCACTTGTGATTTTACGTTAAATTTTGATTCATTCATGCATTTAAAGTATTCATTATCATAGTGTCTGGAAGCCCAGAAAGCTTTTAGGCTAGAATACAAATTGTAACATTATCTTCTGTTTTCCTTTTATCATGTTAATATGATAGATTAAATATGATGTCTAAAAATGCAGGATCTATTCTACTAGCTACACATTTTGTTTGATTGCTAGACTAGAAATGCGCTTTCTAATCCCTTAATGACAGATGAACTTTTAAAATATGAAAAAATTTTGAAGTCCAGATTTAAGATTATTTTATATTTTAATAATGATTTTTCCAATATAGACTAATAGCCAATTTTGAATATTTATAAAGTATGGCAATATAAAGAAAAAGCAACTTTATATTTCTACTGGGAACATATGGTCTTCTTGTTGTGTTTTCTACATGTGTGTTTGCACACATATAAATATATGTGTGTGTGATCCATGTAGCTGTTTATTTTTGTAGTTTCAACTCAATTTTCTCCTATGATAGATTGGAGATCTATCATACACATATATTGTATGCATATATGTATAAAGAGAAAATTTGCTTGTTTTATATTGATATCTTTTGTGTAGCTCTTTGCTTCTTGTAGCAAACCTGAAAGAGGTACTTATTAATATTTTTCCACTATCTGTGCTTTTTCAGGATGACAATTGTATCCATCTTTCCTGCCCTCTGGCACCTAACATCATACCTTGTGTACACAGCATCATACTATCTTCATATAACTCATCAAATGTTAATTTATTAATAGGTTTTGAAAGCTTCTGGCTTTTTCAGAGACTTCCTCATTATGATGAGAAGGCCAGATTGAATGTATTAATTAACACATGGGCTGTGCTATGTGATCCCAATAGATGTGAGAAATTCATGGTTTGCTTCCACTCCTGAGGTTTTATAGATTCAGATGCTCAAAAGGATCCTTAAAGGACTTCCCACAGGATTCTGTGCATACAGGCAGACAAATTGTTGAACTCTCTAGGATAGCCATGAATTCTCTTGAAACTTTCTAAAGTGCAGACTATGGAAATATTTTATTAAGTACATTCTCTGCCAAATGTTACTTCATGGGTAGACTTAATTCGTAATTTAGTTATGTTTGAAATAGCTCAATTTCAACTTCAACTTTGTTAACCTTAAAACATAATTATATTCAATATTAGGTGATAAGAAAATGATAGCAGAAAGCAGTGAATTTACAAAGTAAAGATGTTTATTCTCTAAATCTTGAATATACAAAATTGTAATCCTGCAAGTTAATGTGATGCATAGTTTTAAAATATGAATATTAAATGTGCTTTCATAAAATTTCACTTGTAGAGCAATAAACCTACAGGAAATAGATAAGTATAAAAATAGTGATCTCTGATTTGAATCTACTTTCCTTTAGATATTTTAGCACGAATAAATGCTTTGTGCATAATGTACCTTCAAAATTACCATTAAAAATTTTAGAACAAAATGAAGTTTATGTGGATCAATTATGAAAATCTTAGATGCATTTGAAATGAATTTTAAATTTCAAAATGTTTAATGTAATAAAAATGCATCCTTACCCCAAATTTTCCCCTCAGGCAATGGATAGTGGTTTGCTTCCACTCCTGAGGTTTTATAGATTCAGGTGCTCAAAAGGATCCTAGTTGGAAAGATGGCTCCTCCTTTATAATTGTCTCCCAAGAGTTTTCTCTGAAAGGAGAATCTACTCAAATACCTTGGGTAAGCCAGGATAGCTCTGAAAGATGGGTGTATAACCTTTCCTATCCTATGATTTTTCTAGGCATTATCATGTTCAGGCTGTGAAATTTTTGGCAGCAGTGTTACCAAGCAGCTGAACCCAGGCATACTGTGGTATGAGGAATGCTAAGCCTGGGTGTCACCACTGACTCCTTATGGGGTGGAAGGGTTCTGCTTTCCTTTTTTCTGCTGCTCCTTCCCCATAAGTTTATGAGCCCTTACTAGGAAGAATGAAACTTTTGAGTGTAACCAGAATGCATCATCTGTGTTCTTTACAGTTGATTATTGGCTAGTAACTAGGGACTCAAATATTGAGTCCCTACCCAATGTGGTGTTGAAATCCTGTTATAAGTCACTTGTAAATTTAGTTTTCCCTACATCTAAAACATCATTTAACTAAGAAAACTCAAAAATTCAATAAGCTTAATGAATTTAAATTCCTTGAGTAGTTTCATATCAAAGCATTTAGTGGGGTTAAAATAACTTTATATGTTATATATTCCAAAACTTATTTCACATTAAGTACAGAGCATTACAACATGGTTTGTGCTTTTTGTGAGTAAGGAGACAGAATGTTTATGTTGTTTACTCTCTTAAATGCATCTCATTAAAAATATGATAAGATAGACACATTCTATTATTAATCCCCAATGTTCCCTTTCCCATTATACATCACGTCTGTTGATCACTGCTTAGGAGAACTTGTTGGCCCCACGTGTTTTTAAAATTGCCAATTAACAGCCTTGCCCAGATGCAGCTTGTTACCAGCCACAAAGGAGGAATGTTATTTTATAACAGGCAACTTGTTTCTTCTGTAATTGGGCTAAAAACAGGTAAGTAGAACTGTATGAAACAAAGGATGTCTTTGGTGTTGTTTAATTGTAAACTGAGAACCTTCATCGCAAATTTTACTATGTGCTTCAGCGCTTCTCTTCTGAGTATAAAAACCCTGGAGACCAGAGGTGGTGTTTTGCTTCACTCAGTGCAAACTGCTTTGAGACTCTCGGACACCATTAAGTCAAATTTTAGTCTAGATATTTTGTTCAGACCTAAACTCTGAATGACACTTGCTCAGTTGATTGAGAGTGAAGAACAATATCTGGGAAATATTCATAATGTGATACAAATGTCAAAGTGTTCAACTTGAGCTTTTTTTCCTCTGAAGTTAAATATGTACATATGATTATGATATATGTAAAATATATCAGCCCTTGATGTTTTATGTTCTGCTGTAAAAATGTTATTTTTTTCTCTGTCTTACACTCTGTGGCCTGGATAATGATGTCTTAAGTCTGGGCATGTTTTTCTTGAGAAGCATATGTATTCTTTTTTTTTACATGTTCCCTCCTACTTCAACTTTCCACCTCCTACCATGTAGCCCCAAAGAAATATTTGCCTTCTCATTTGTAATCTTTTATGTTTTATCATATTACTGTGAGTTTATGAACCTACACAAAAAGTTGCTGTCTGAATAAAATAATACTTGGTCAAGTTATAAAAGACATATCAATCTAGATAAATTTATTTAGAAATAACTATTATGTACTGAATCTTGTGAGGATAAGATCTAGTCAATGCCTATAAGAAGCATATATTCTAATAGAAATAATAATAACGATGTCAATGCATTGCAGTCTTATATTGTGTCAGACAGTGTAAAGTACTTTACATTCATTATCTTCTTTTTTTGTTGTTGTTGAGACGGAGTCTCGCTCTGTCGCCCAGGCTGTAGTGCAGTGGCCGGATCTCAGCTCACTGCAAGCTCCGCCTCCCGGGTTCACGCCATTCTCCTGCCTCAGCCTCCCAAGTAGCTGGGACTACAGGTGCCTGCCACTTTGCCCGGTTAGTTTTTTGTATTTTTTTTTTAAGTAGAGACGGGGTTTCACTGTGTTAGCCAGGATGGTCTCGATCTCCTGACCTCGTGATCCGCCCATCTCGGCCTCCCAAAGTGCTGGGATTACAGGCTTGAGCCACCGCGCCCGGCCACATTCATTATCTTCTAAGATAAATTCAATGATCCCCATTTTTCAGATGAAGAGATCAAGACCCAGAGAGGTTAAATAGCCTAAGATTACAAAGGTTAAATGGGACCCCGAAAGGACAGAGATTTTGACTGACTCTCTCTTACTCAAAGATGACATACTTGCATCCTGCGTTAACATAATTGTGCAAAGCATTGGGTGATTGAGAGTTCAGGTGTATAGACGAATGCTAGAAAAGAGAAAACAATTCCAGACTTGGATTATCGGGGTAAGTTCTATGGAAAAGGTGAGCAGGTAGAAGTGGTAGGTTGAAAATGTGAGAAAAAGAAGGCTTTGAGAGCTCTTGAGAAAAAAATTCACACCGTATGCAAATCTGTGCAGATTGTTCCATATGGTGGCTGGAAGTGCTCAGGGTCCCCACATTTGCCAGTATTGTCAGGCAGCCTGTGCACAGAGTGAAAACTGTGTTCCACTGACTGAGCCTCTGGGTGGTCTTATATGTTCAAAGCCCAGTGGGTTTGGTCTGTGCTATGCCACTGACATAGAGCTTTTGGGAAAATGGCAGCGTTAGTTTCAATTAGGGCATTCTATACTTGTCAGAGATTTTACAGTTTACCTATTTTCATGAAAATGATCTTATTTTGTTCTTGAGACGGAGTCTCGTTGTCGCCTAGGCTGGAGTGCAGTGGCGTAATCTCAGCTCACTGCAAGCTCCGCCTCCCGGATTCAGCCATTCTCCTACCTAGGCCTCCCAGGTAGCTGGGACTACAGGCACCCGTCACCACGCCCGGCTAATTTTTTGTATTTTTAGTAGAGATGGGTTTTCACCATGTTAGCCATGATGGTCTCGATCTCCTGACCTCGTGATCCACCCACCTCTGCCTCCCAAAGTGCTGGGATTGCAGGCATGCGCCACCACTCCCGGCCGATCTCATTTTGTTCTTAACAAATTAGGATGGGCATTATTATCCTAATTTTCTTAATGAAGAAACAAAAGTTCAGAAAGCTTTTATAACAACAGTATTATACCACATATTATTGTTTGCATCTATTTTCCTTAATCTATCATTAGTGTATTCTTGTATTAGTATTTTTTACATCATAATTTTAAATAGCTGCATGTATTTCCTCACACAGGTATGACAGTTACCTTAAGCAGTGTTCTGCTATTAAACATTTAGGTTGATGATATTCCTGTATTGCCAATGGTGTGGGAAAAGGTCTCTCCTATATTGTGTATATTGTGAATGGGGATACAAATTTGACAATATCAATTACAATTTAAAATGTGCATGCTCTTTGAGCAAATGACTCTACTTTTAGGTATACATGTATTAGAAATAATCACACACATACAACAGCAGCATTGTTGACATCTGAGGAAACATTGGGAACAGCTTAAACATACAAAAACTAGAAATTATTTAGATTGACCAGGCATGGTGGCTCATGCCTGTAATTCCAATAATTTGGGAGGTCAAGGTGGTCAGATTGTTTGAGTCTGGGAGTTTGAGACCATCCTGGGCAACACAGCAAAACCCTGTCTCTATGAAAAAAAAAAAAAAAAATTGGCTGGGGATGGTGGCTTGTGCCTGTAGTCCCAGCTACTTGGGAGGCTGAGGTGGGAGGATCATCTGAGTATGGAGGTCAAGGTGGTGGTGAGCTGAGATTGCACCACTGCATTCCAGCCCAGGCAGTAGAGTGAGACCCTGTCTCAAAAAAACAAACAAAAACAAACAAACAAACAAAAAGAAATTAGTTATATCATGGCACATTCATGCAATGAAATACTCTACAGTCATGAAAAGGATCCAAATATGCTGTCAAGGGAAGCTCTCTAAAGCATATTTTGAGTAAAAACACCAGATTCCAAAATAGTATGAACCCATCTATTAAATATGTGAATATATTACACCACATGAAGGAAAAATAAATAAATATGTAAGTATAGATTTGCATATTCACAAAACATATCTGGAGTAATATAAGACAATGAAAAAATGATCTTTGGAAAGTTTATTGCATGGGTACATGTGTATGCTAAACAAGGAATTGGAGGGGCTTTCTATTTTATGCACTTCTGCTTTTCCTTAACTTTAATATTACTTTTATTTTAAAAAAGAAGTTTTCTGTGGGGAAAAATAAACAAGTGTCACAGTTTGATACAGATCCAGTCTGCTTGGCTCCTAGCCCCTCAACATAGCTTGGCCCAAATAATAGCTATGCTTCAGTTGCTTTGTGCAACTGTTTCCACTGCTGGCTCTTTGCTCAGTAGAGCTGCCCTTAGCCTGGGTTACCTCCACCACCCTGCAACCACCCTCTCATCCAACACTATAAACAAGACAGACTGAAATGTCTCTCCAACCTCTCTCATCTCTTGTATAGCCTGCTTTTGCCTTTCCAACCAAGGAGTGACATGTAAGGCTTTTTTCCACCTAATCTTCTGAAAAATCACACTAAGTAGTGTGATGAGTTGCATATTCATACTCTGTGCTGTCCTTCAATCTGGACCCATCTTACTTTTGTATCCGACAGTTATATACCAGATGAAATTCCTGGTCATTCAAAGTCTCATTTCCAGTGCTGATATATGCTTTGTCCCTGTGTTTTCATTTCCTTAAATGTTTTGAACTGGATCAGAAATGGGAGAATTGTGTGTCTCTACTCACATTTCCATTTTTACCTGGAACTCACAGAGCTACTTAGCAGTGAAGCCAGATCCAGGATGATGTATCAGGCAAAGGAAATAGCACAAGTGAAGGCACAAAGATGATAAAGAACAGGGTACATTGGGGGAACTGTAGGTAGGCATTGGTTGAAGGAGATATCGCCTTCTCCTTATGTGCTCTTAAGCCATAATTACACCTCCCTCTACTACATATACACAGCTACCTCATGCTCATGGCAAGCATCACCAATTAATTATGGAGGTGACCTCACAATTCCTCTCAACAGAGTCCTCCAGCAACCATCATCTGGGGTACTGGTATATGGGAGGAAACCCATTTTCCAACTCAGCTGTAAGGTCTACCTGAGTCCCCAGATAGAGCTGGTACTGTCTTTGCAGTGCAACACTGACAATTGCAGTTATGGCAATAACATGCTGATAATATTCAATGGATAGCACTCATTCTAATTTATTTAATCATCATATATTTTCACTAATCTTCCCATTCATCCTTGGCAGGCTTAATATAAGACATTACTATATTACTATATATTATATTACTATAATGTAAGACATTACTCTGATATAAGACATTACTATGTGGTTGAGAAAGAAGTCCAGGGCTGAAGGCTCATTTCAATGTAAGAGAAAGACAAACTCACTTTTCTTTACGGATGTATGATTTATCTCTTGGCTGTTCCCCATGCTTTTGAGTGGATTGATATTTCTGAAGTCTTAATGTATTGTATTTATTCTCAATGTTTATTTACTGACAATAACAGCTTTGACCAATGACATGGCAATTTAGAGCATTTAAAATAGATGTTTCAATGTTAATAGCTGGGAATCAAAGATGTTTATTTTATAAGTTTTTTCTATTCCTGAAGCAATTAAGATGCACTTCTACTTTTGACAGGCCACTTTTTTTCTCAAATGACTAGAGTCCTGGAGGTACTTGCAGCCTAAAAAAATCCCACTAAAATCATGAGCTAAATTTAACTCTTATGAGGGTACTTGTTGAACTCTTCAGTACTATTTCAAGTTCTCAGTTCTGTTTTCATTTAGAATGGTTTTAATGATTGTCATTAAAATGTTTATAATTAAAGGTAAATTCAATTCTTTATAATGGAATGCCTTAAGCAGCATTCAACTTAAAAGGAAGAAAACAATATTTTCCTATAGTTTTGTTTTACAATTTATTGTCCAAATCTGACAAAATCTAACCAAAAGCAGAAAACTGTCCTCTTACAATCTTTCCCTCTAAAATATTAATGTTTTCACTTTTATCTGATCTCTTTAAGTTCTTGCATGTGCATAACTGAAATTTTAAAAAATTTTAGTATAATATAAAAAATAGTTTATTTTATTATGTTAGAAATTAAATTTCATATTTCATGACCAAGATTCAAATCTTAATAAATATCATTTTCTCTCATGGTTTCAGGTTTTTCATGTGGAGATTCTGTGGATTTACTCCAAACTCCTTTTCTGGTATTTACTCTTACTGAATTTACATGTCACATGGCTTCCTAACTCATGAAAATACTCCTTCATTAATTCTATGCTGTAAAAGGCAAGAGACCTTTCAAACCTAGAATCTGTTGGCTTTTTGGATAACTAAGGGTGTTTGGAGCTCCTTCTTTTTGGATACAGTAACTTGATGCTTTCTGAATTTCTGTTTTTAAAAACATGTCATTTATATTCTTGCAAGCCTAAAGTATTTGAATACTGGAGGAAATTGAAATTTTATAGGCTATCAGCACAGCAGATCGCTAAGAAAGCAAGGAAAAAATAGTAGGCTTGTGACCAGCTGCAGAACTGGGTTGTTGAGGCAAGAGACCCAAGATGACTTGGTGAAGGGCATGCTTCCTCCTGTCTTTCAAGGCTACAAGAAGTAGTGGCCATGGAAAGCAGAAAGCCAAGATGTTTGTTTTACTAAAATACAGTGACCTTGAAAGCAGGACAAGAGTTCCTGCTTTCTTTAAGATGGCCCTGAATGTAGTTCAAATATTAATCTGACCAGGTTGTGCTGCAGAGTAACTTGTGAAAGGCCATCTTTAGCTTCAAAATCAAGATCCAATTTTTTTTTTTTGCACTATCTAGGCTTTAAATTTTCCTCAGAGATGTCAAACGCCCATTAATCTTATAAGCATCATAATAGCACTATCCAAGATCATCACAAGCTTTTAGTATGCTAGCTAGGTACTTGTCTAAGAAATTATTGTTTAATTCATTTGATCGTGTGAATTGGGCACTATTATTGTTCCCATTTTTAAGATGACATGACTATCACACAGAAAGTTCAGATATATTACCTTGGTTAAGTGAAGGATCTGGGCGGGTGAATCAGGCAGTCTTGTTCCAGAGCCTACAGACCTAACCACTGGCTAAGCAGCCTCCCACCTGCAACGTGGCTCGGAGAGAACAGCTGGTATGTTGAGAAGTCTGTAAGCACTTGCCATGGAAACCTCAAGTGCATGAATAGAAAATGGGAGTTGATAGAAACATCTAATATACATTAGTTTAGAATGTTTCAAAAGGTATTTGCAGTTTAAATTTGTGAAATACAGCCTTTTCTATTTCATAACATTGCACAGGATGCAAAGAAACTGCTTGAATGCGACACTTAAGTGGAAAAGGACGAATGATGTGGCCTTAAAGCTGCCCTCAGGAGTTTGGGTGAAAGCCTTTTCAGGCTTCATTTCAACCTTGGTTTCTAAATCATGCCCTTGGTCTCTTCACACAATAGCACAGTGTAGATAGATTCTCTCTCCTTGTCTTCTCTGTTCACATAAATCATCTTACTCTGTGTTTTCCTCCAATTAATGTTCATAAGATGCATCCTCATTATTGCTTTGCACCAAGCCCTGTGCTGCAGCAGGCTCTCTACAGCTCAGCCCAGGAAGAGCTTATTGGGATATTTAGGGATAAATTTAAATTCCAGACCCCTAAGCAAATTTCACATTCTGAGATGGTTGTGTAAAGAAAGAAAAAGAGGCCTGGGAACACAGTAATTGAATGTGAGGAAGAAAAATAATCGTCCCGAAGATTTTTTCCAGTGCTCAACAGGCTGCTCCCTCCTGCTCTGGGCATCTTCCTCTTCTCTTGGCAACAGCTGGGAGGGAGAAGACTTGCTTTTAATGGAGAGCTGGCTTCCCTCTGATTCCGCTGTTTGGATTTCTTGAACTAATCAGAGGTGCCAATCAAAGCTATGTTTCCCCTGTTTAGTTAGATCATTTCACTTCTTTATGCCATTTAATAATGGTGAAATCGGTCATCTCTATGAAAGCACTGTGGAGTTGGCCTGTATAATCACGTGTTCTTTGTTCAGAATTCAGTATGGGTGGAAGAAACAAATCCAAGCCTATTGCTGCTGCATTTGAGGATTTGTTTGTTTTTTCAGTTTTATTTTAAAAGTTTTGGTGAAAAATGGAACAAATTATTTAAGATTCCAAATTTGAACTCTTCTTGATTCAATACATCAAATGCTTCTGAATAATGTGGTATTTAAGCAAGAATCTTTAAAATTACTATTTAGATTCTGTTAATACAAACAACAGCCAAAAACAGAAGAAAAAAAAAAACACAACTTCTGTAAATAAGAGCTTCTGTGAGTGAAAAAGTGAAAAACAAGCTGTGCCAAGACACAAGAAGTCAGTAGATACACTGACAAAGCCGAGAAGGGAATGAAAGAGATTCATGGGTGTTTGCTGATTCTTGGCTTCTGTCTTCACCTGTCCCCACACTATTTTTTTTTTTTTTTAATGTAGGGTCTCCTTCTGTCACCCAGTCTGGAGGGCAGTAACGTGATTGTGGTTCCGTGCAGCCTCAACGTCCTGACTTCAAGTGATCCTCCTGCCTCAGCCTCCCAAGTAGCTAGGATTGCAGGCACACACCACCATGCCTGGCTAATTTTTCTGAAAGAATTTTTTGTAGAGGTGATGTTTCACTATGTTGCTCAGGTTGGTCTCAAACTCCTGGCCTCAAGCAATCCTCCTTCCTGGGCCTTCCAAAATGCTGGGAATACAGCTGTGAGCCACTACACCTGGCCTTTAGTTGGTTTCTGTTACTTGCAGCTAAAGTAGTCTTAACTAGTGTTATAAATAATATGAAAAGCAACAAAGTCTTACACATGTAATTTGTGACATCCTTTTTGCAGACAGTAGTGTATTGGAAACACTCAAGTGCTGAGATTTGTTTGCCCTTTTGAGGCTGAGCAGAGAACTGCTTTGTGGGAGGGGAGCTAATACTCAGCTGTAGCATTTTCAGCCCAGACCTGTATACCCAGGAGGCAAGGAGAACATTCTAAGAGTAGGGAGAGGTCAGCAGGTTACTACAGGAAGGCACAGTACAGTCAGGGTAAGAGAAGGCACTACCTCTGTTGGCCCATTGATTGCTACCTTGGATCAAGGGAGTTGATCCCATGAGTACAACAGAAGAATTCTGGGGCATTTTGGAAAGATTCTGGGACACAAATACTGGCAGGGAGACATCTGCCTAACCAGATCTCTTATCCTGACAGCACTTCCTACTTCCATAAGATGCTCAAAAGAAGCCAGAGTTAATTAATACATATAATCCAAACATCATGTTGTACACCATAAATATATATGATTTTTAGAAAAAGAAAAGAGAAAGTAGGGAATTGAAGGAGTGAGAAATCAAGATTTCAGAATAACAAAAATAATGTAAAATTTACATGGATAAAATATAAAATAATATCTCTTTTTGAAGTTGCTTCAACTGTTAAGCAAAGAAGGGGCATGAAGGTATGTATACTTCAGGCACCTGCAAATGGTTTAAGGAAGGAAAACGAATGTGTGGATACAGATAACATGGAACTAGTGTGCTTGTGAAGTACGTAAAAATATAAGATTGAAGAAAATAAAGTGGACAGGACAGAATGTGAATGATCTGACTTGTTCAATTTAGACACCTCATGCTTTGTTTTATCTTCTACTTGCTGCCATAGAAATAGAAATTGAAATAATTTTCTTACCATCCAGGAGACTTTGAAGAGTCAACCCTTCCTGACCTCAAGGAAGGGGAAGCCTAGTTTTAAGATTTCAGCTCTTGTCTATAATGGGCCTTCACAGTTCATTGTGAAAGAATGAGAGGGAGTACAGGGTTTGTGGAAAGAAGCAGAATAGCACAGATAAGGTGAGACAAGGAGGGACTTCTCTAGCCTGACATGAAAATGAGCCGAGAGAGGTGAGATCCTGGATACCAGAGTTGCCAGCCTCCTGGGAGATCCCCATGTCCTACTCAAGGCATGCAAGCAGAGAGTTTAGGAGACCATGTCAGTCTTAATTAGTGAAAATGCCTGCTGCACCCATGACAAAAGAGATATAAGACATCTTTCTCTTTCTTCAGCCACCAAGGATGCCTTCTGGTTTCTTGGATGGGACTAAGAGCCTAATAATGACCCACATAGAATTTAATTCCAGTGGGATAGAATCTAAGGCAGAACTTGGTTGAAATAAAGCAAATTAAGTGATTTTTCTTCTATGCTTGAGGTTGTATACTGACTTTCTTACCAGCTACATAGTTTTTCCCAATATTGGCCTCTGTCCAAATGCTAACAATGCATCTGCTCTTGTTTTCTGTGAAGGTAATACAATTTAGGTGCACCCTTCTGTAGGAAGTGTGTTTTCTTCCCTTTGTAATTCAGCGTCTGCTTTTATGGAATCAAGCAGCTGTACTGAGAGTGAATAAAATTAGCCTTGATTTGCAAGATATCATGTTTCCCCAAATAGATGGAAGTAGCCCTACGTATCATTTCTTTAATTCTGATTCAAAAGGGTTAGGTATTGATATCTATGATACATTTATTTGATAGGGTCAGACTTCAGTTCATTTACTCACAAACTTTAGATGTCTCTCCTTCTAAGTAGTCTGGATATGTGGAACTCAGATTTATACAAGCAATGGATTTGTTTTGCATAAACAGAAACCTGGAATTTAAAGGAAAAAGTTTCGGCTGAGGTACTTCCTGATTATAAAGTAGTGTCAAAGCCTGATTTTTCTCTGCTTTGTGTTAATGCTCAGATAAAAGGCTCATGATGTGGAGGAGTAAAGTCTTAAATCTGTGATAATTCAGGGGTCTTGCCTTGAGAGATATGTCTATCAAGTAAGAATCAGCAGAGAGAAGATATGAATTTGATCTGGGCAAGTGCCACAGAGTGCTAGAAGCTTTCGAAAGGAAGAGCAGATTCCAGGGTGGAGCCCAGTACTGTTGCAGATATGCAGTTTTGTTCCTAACATTTGTTGACTCAGATGTGGATGGGGGAAGGACAGAAGTTACCAAATTTGTTTGAAGGCTTATTTTTTCCTAATGATAAAAGTAGTACATGATCAATTGAAGAAATAAAAAATGAAACATAAAGAAAAAAATTAACCATAGTTCCATCCAGAAAAAACTACTATACACATTTTGGTGCATTTCTACAAGTCCTTCTGTATACACATATGCATACACACACATACATATAAATATATATCCAGATATATACTGGAATGTACTGTAGATACTGTTTTATATTCTGTTTTATTCACTCAAAAGTGAATCATTAGCCATGTCTTTAAAAGTTTTTCACAGATACTTTGAATGACTGCTGAATTAGTCTGTTTTCACACTGCTGATAGAGACATAACCAAGCCTGGGCAATTTACAAAAGAAAGAAGTTTAATGCACTCACAGTTCCATGTGGTTGGGACGCCTCACAATCATGGCAGAAGGTGAAAAGCACATCTCACATGGTGGCAGACAAGAGAAGAGGGCTTGTGCAGGGAACCTCCCATTTTTAAAATCATCAGATCTCATGAGACTTATTAACCAACTATCATAAGAACATTACGGGAAGGACGCACCCTCATGATTCAGTTACCACCCATCAGGTACCTCCCACAACACATGGGAATTCAAGATGAAATGTGGGTAGGAACACAGCCAAACAATATCATTCTGCCCTGTCCCCTCCCAAACCTCATGTCCTCACATTTCAAAATTAATCATGCCTTCCCAACAGTCCCCCAAAGTCTTAACTTATTTCAGCATTAACTCAAAAGTCTACCATCCAACATCTCATCTGAGACAAGGCAAGTCCCTTCCACCTATGCACCTGTAAAATCAAAAGCAAGTTAGTTACTTCCTAAATACAACTGGGGTACAGGCATTGGGTAAATATAGCCATTCCAAATGGGACAAATTGGCCAAAACAAAGGGGCTAAAGGACCCATGTGAGTCCAAAATCTAGTGGGGCAATTAAATCCTAACACTCCAAAATGATCTCCTTTGACTCCATGTCTCACATCCAGGTCACACTGATGCAAGAAGTGGGTTCCCATGGTCTTGGGCAGCTCCACCCCTGTGGCTTTGCAGGGTACAGCCTCCCTCCTTCTGGCTGCTTTCATGGACTGGCATTGAGTATCTGCAGCTTTTCCAGGAACATGGTGCAAGCTGACAGTGGATCTACCATTCTGGGGTATGGAGGACAGTGGCCCTCTTCTCACAGCCCCACTAGGCAGTGCCCCAGTAGGGAGTCTGTGTGGGGGCTCCAACCACACATTTCCCTTCTTCGCTGACCTAGCAGAGGTTCTCCATGAGGGCACCACCCCTGCACCAAATTTCTGCCAGGGCATCCAGGCATTTCCATACATCATCTGAAATCTAGGCAGAAGTTCCCAAACCTCAATTCTTGACTTCTGTGCACTCACAGGCTCAACACCATGTAGAAGTTGCCATGGCTTAAAGCTTGCACCCTCTGAAGCCATGGCCCGAGCTCTATGTTGGTCCCTTTCAGCCACTGCTGGATTGGCTGGGATGCAGGGCAACAAGTCCCCAGGCTGCACACAGCATGGGGGTCCTGAGCCCAGTCCACGAAACCTCTTTTTCCTCCTACACCTTTTTCCAGCCCGTGATGGAAAGGCCAGGCTGCCACAAAGTCTCTGATATGCTCTGGAGAAATTTTCCTGATTGTCTTGGTGATTAATATTCGGCTCCTCCTTATTTATACAGATTTCTGCAGCTGGCTTGAATTTCTCCTCAGAAACTGGGATTTTCTTTTCTATTGCATTGTCAGACTGCAGATTTTCCAAACTTTTATGATCGGTTTCCCTTTTGAAACTAAATGCCTTAAATAGCACCCAAGTCACCTCTTGAATGTTTTGCTGCTTAGAAATTTCTTCTATCAGATACCCTACATCATCTTTCTCAAGTTTGAACTTCCACAAATCTCTAGGGCAGAGGAGAAATGCCATCAGTCTCTTTGCTAAAACATAACAAGGGGCACCTTTGCTCCAGCTCCCAACAAGTTCCTCATGTCCATCTGAGACCACCTCAGCTTAGACCTTAATCATATTACTATCAACACTTTTGTCAAAGTCATTCTACAGGTCTCTAGGAAGGTTCAAACTTTCCCACATTTTCCTGTTTTCTTCTGAGCCCTCTGAACTGTTCCAACCTCTGTCTGTTACCCAGTTCCAAAGTTGCTTCCACATTTTTGGTATGTTTTCAGCAACACCCCACTCTACTGGTACCCATTTACTGTATTAGTCTGTTTTCATGCTGCTGATAAAGACATAACCAAGACCAGGCAACTTATAAAAGAAAGGTTTAATGCACTCACAGTTCCACGTGTCTGGGGGGCTTCACAATCATGGTGGAAGGTGAAAGGCACGTCTCACATGGTGGCAGACAAGAGAAGAGAGCTTGTGCAGGGAAACTCCCTTTTTTATTTTTTTTGAGATAGAGTCTCGCTCTGTCACCAGGCTGAAGTGCAGTGACACAATCTCTGCTCACTGCGACCTCTGACTCTCTGGTTCAAGTGATTCTCCTGCCTCAGCCTCCCAGGTAGCTGGGATTATAGGCATGCGCCACCAAGCCCAGCTAATTTTTGTGTTTTTAGTAGAAATGGGGTTTCACCATGTTGGCCAGGATGGTCTTGATCTCCTGACCTCGTGATCTGCCCCCCTCGGCCTCCCACAGTGTTGGGATTACAGGCGTGAGCCACCGCGCCCAGCCAGAAACTCCCATTTTTAAAACCATCAGATCTCATGAGACTTACTCATTATCACGAGATTAGCATGGGAAAGACCCGTCCTCATGATTCAATTACTTCCCACCAGGTCCCACCTACAACACATGGGAATTTAAGATGAGATTTGGGGG